>NC_133654.1:238835339-239146227 GCF_009905375.1 Apium graveolens | reverse complement strand
CGGTAGACATGTCATTAAAAGCATCATTGCACTCTTCTTTAGTAAGCTGTGTTAAGTCAGTAGTGATTACCTGATTGCTTGATGAACTAACTTCATTTTCTTCAGAATCAGCCATGAGAGCAAGGTTGACATACTCCACATCTTCATCCTCTTCATCTCCATTAGCTGCCCAGTCCCTTTCTTGAGTAATGAAAGCCCTCTCCTTTTGCTTGAGTAGATCAAAATATTTCTTTTTGTAATCTACTTGTTCAAATTTCTTCTTTTCAGAAGTTGGCTTTCTGCACTCACCTGCAAAGTGTCCACTTATACCACAATTGAAACACTTGAACTTGGATTTGTCCACAGTGTTTTTGTGAGGTTTAGTGGCTCTAGTGTTTTTCTTGAATTTCATCTTTGCAAATCTTCTGGACAGAAATGCAAGATGCTCATCAATACCATCTGAGTCATCTTGGCTGGAGTTGTCTTCATTTTCAGCAACTTGCTCTTTCCCCTTGCTTGATTCCTGATTTCTTATACCATCTTTGGAGTTTGATGTAGATCTCGCAGTTTCTTGTCTGCATTTCCTCTCATCTTCAGCTACCAATGCAACTGAACTTCCTTTCTTTCCCCCCTTCTCCAATACCTCATCCTGTTCCAGCTCTAGTTCATAAGTCTTCAAGATTCCATACAATCTTTCAAGAGTGAAGTCCTTATAATCTTGAGAGTTTCTTAAGGAGACAGTCATGGGTTTCCATTCCTTTGGCAAGGATCTTAAAAATTTAAGATTTGAATCCTTCACCTGGTACACTCTTCCATACAGCTTCAGTCCATTCAACAGCTTTTGGAACCTATTGAATGTTTCATTTAAAGATTCATTTTCTTCAAAATGAAAGTATTCATATTGTTGAATGAGAAGCTGCATTTTGTTTTCTTTCACTTGTTCTGTACCTTCACACAGTAGTTGAACTGTGTCCCAAACCTCTTTGGCAGTTGTGCAATTTATCACATTATCAAACATATCCATGTTAAGACCATTAAACAAAATGTTCATAGCCTTCTTATCCTTGTGGACTTCTTCTGTGTCTTCCATTGTCCATTCTGCTCTAGGTTTTGGAATGGATTGACCAACAGCAACTGTGGCTGTAGCAACTGTTGCTACTTTGTGGGGAATGTGAGGACCATTCTCAATGCAGTTTACATAACCTTCATCTTGGGAGAGTAGATGAAGGTGCATTTTCACCTTCCAATGGTGATAGCTGTCTTTGTCAAGAACTGGGATCTTTACTCCAATATCCTTCTTACTCATCTTTGTTAGATTCCAAGATCTTTAAACTCTTTGTATGTCAAGAGCCTGCTCTGATACCAATTGTTATTCCTAGTGGACTAACAATGAGATTTACAGAAGGGGGGTTGAATGTAAATCTCAAAACTTTTTCAAGTTTTGAGCAGTTTATGAAAGTTGTGTGTTCAAGAAGAACAAGTGTGTGAATTGCTTTAAGCTAATACAGACAGATATATATTCAAGCACAAATGTAAAGAACACAACAGACCTTAAAAACTTTTCTGGTGGATTTGTTGTTCCACCAGAGATGGTATTTTAGAAAATCTGTGATTAAACAATGTTGATCACAGCTGCATCCTAGTACAAACTAGATGAATTTTCTCTCAATATTTTTCTAAACAGCTCTGGAAAATCTCTCATCTAATTACTAGCTTCTACTTGGTTTATATATTACCAAGTGTACAAGTGAAGAACAATATAAAATACAGTAATAAAATAAGATCTTCACTTGCTTCTTTTCCTGTTCACTCCAGTACTTTGTTGACTATTGCATCTTTGTACTAGAGAAGAACGGCTGCTTTTTCTGTTGTTCCTGAAATTCGGCTACCACATCTCAGTTGTCTCTATCAACCCATGTGCCTCTGTTTGTAGGTACAACTACCCCTTATCAACGGCTAATCATCAGAACATCCGTTGAAGCTTTCATCCGTTGATGCACTCATCCGTTGAAGGATGTTATCCGTTGAAGCTTTCATCCGTTGATGCACTCATCCGTTGAAGGATGTTATCCGTTGATGACTTTATCCGTTGAAGCTTTAGAGACATCCGTTGAAGCTTAGCTTCTCATCCGTTGAAGGTCTTTAAGTCATCCGTTGATACCACTTCACTTATACAAAATTACAAGGCATGAAGTATTTACAATTGGCCTTCCTATCTGCATATCATCTAGTAGTCAACATGACTCATAGTTTCTCTCAACTTCCAAGAATTACATTTTAAATACAGAGACTGAAATATGCTACAACACTAGACTTATTTCTAAGTAAAGCTACACCATCAACGGATAGCCAAAGTGGTCTTATCCGTTGAGGCTACAGACACTAAATTTCTACTTAAGTATTTTGTTAAACATATCATCAAACTAATGCACATACATTCCTAACAACTGCTTCACCTGCAACTACAACAGCGAGCTTGGTTGGTTTGTGAGGCCCTTCCTTGATTCTATCAAGATATTCTGGATTTGTAGCTTCCAGAAACATGGTCATCCTCACCTTCCATATGGCATATTCAGATGGTCTCAGTATGGGAACACTGATCGTTTCATACCGACTTTGAATTTGTGTCTTTGGAGGTTCTTCAGTTTTGGTAGGCTTAGTTGGAGTTTCTGTGTCAGACATGATTGTGTTTGGATCTTTAACTGTATGTGTGTTAACAGAAAAGCTCTGATACCACTTGTTAGGTCACACACACTGTAGAGGGGGTAAATACAGTGTATTATACAATCAAATCGAACTTTAATATCTTAAGTAACAGAAAACAAACTTTATTGAAACAATAAACTCTGTTACAGTATGGAACTGTTACCTCTCAGTGATGAACAAATATCACGAGAGCTGCTAGGGTTACAATGAATAATCTTCTTGAATATGATAACACTTGTAGTGTAAACCCTATGTCTGTGTTTATATACTACACAGTTATAAGATAATCGCTAATTGATATGGAATATAATTCTGCTTCCTAAAATATATCAATCAGATATCTTTTCTTCCAAGTATTCCATTCTTCACGGAACTCCTTCTTCATGCATATCTCTTCTTATGTTTATCTCGATCTTCTTTCCTTTAATCAACTACTTTCCTTATCTAATCGTCCTTCAGCACTTAAGTTCTGATATCCAACTTCTGATGATTATCTCCTGATAATATAAGTACTGATATCCTTAAGTCCTGACTTCTAGTATAAGTACTGATTCCCAGTTAAGTACTGATTTGTCCTGTTAAGTAAGATCTGAAAACTAAACATAAATTGTATTAGCCATGACATTATCAAATATATCTAATATAGGAATAGAAACAATATTCCTCACAATAGAGGGAACGTAATAACAATTATTCAAAATAATAGTCTTGCCCGTAGGCATATGTAAACTAAATGATCCTACAGATATGGCCGCAACCCTTGCTTCATTGCCCATACGTAGAATCACCTCATCTTTTTCAAGAGTCCTACTTCCCTTTAGTCCTTGCAACGAATTGCAAATATGAGAACCACAGGCGGTATCTAATACCCAAGTAGAAATTTGACCTAGTGACATATTAACTTCGATCATGAACATGCCTGAATCAGAAGCGGTAGTCTTACTACCCTTCTTCTTCTTCAATTCTGTAAGGTAAACCTTGCAGTTCTTCTTCCAGTGCCCCAACTTGTTATAGTGAAAACAAACAGCTAAATTAGGACCAGTCAACTTGTGAGCATCTAGTATGCTCCGGAGTGATAGTGCAGAAGACATGACGAATATAGTAAATCTGTAAATGATAATCACATAACAACACTTAGAAAATATTCAATTTCATTTCAAAACACTATATGAATCGGGTCTTTATTCATAAGTGTCTCCCACTAGTTTATCTAATTTTTTCAACCCCCTAAGTGAAAATTAAGCATTCATAATGCTAGTGGGAATAGGGATCCTACATTCCATCACACGACCTCGGCTGTGGCACGAAACGTCATGTGATGTTCAATAGGCAGACAATTCTTGTCAATTACATCTTATGTTATTCCCTAATATAAGTTTAGCCTCTTGAATAATTGAGTCATGGCTGTGGCACGACAAACTTAATATTCTAAGTCAAGTCTAACCCAACATTTCGTACAATTGAATCAGTCTCCAACGGCCCATGGTTGTAGCACGTACTGACCTTTAGATTCTAATTCAATGTACACATCTCTATGCAATAGACAAGTATTTCTTATTTCGAAATCAAAGCCCTCGGCTGTAGCACGAAATGACAATGATTTAAATATAAGAACCATTTTCTACCATGTTGGAAGGCTATGACCGACACAAGCCCGTTGTGTCATTGGCCAATTACTACTTGATATTATTTAATTTTAGAGAGATTATATTACGTTACAATCATAATCATATTATAAAGAGATTCTTCCTTTTAAATTAAATATTTCAAATCAATAATCGATAATCAGATGATTCCCAGATCGGGTGGAGCATTGTCAAAAGGCGTCACTTAATAACCCTTTCTTACAGATAGAAATCTGTTGTTGACAGAATCATCCTTTCTCTCAATATTGAAAATTCATATTCAATTACGTGTTTCATAAACACAAGAATCTCATGATCGTATTCATAATATTTATTGTTAAGGCAA
This sequence comes from Apium graveolens, assembly GCF_009905375.1. NCBI lineage: Eukaryota > Viridiplantae > Streptophyta > Magnoliopsida > Apiales > Apiaceae > Apium > Apium graveolens. The sequence goes on along the minus strand of NC_133654.1, from coordinate 239,141,571 downwards.
GAAATGATTCATATTCTAGATTTTCTAGAGCACGCCTTATATTGATTTAAGTTCACCTAAATCTATCATCGCATGGTAAACATAGGCATATATCTCATATATAAAATTAAATAAACAAGTAAATGTAAAGTACAATAAAGTAAATGTGTTTGGTTATGGCCCCATCCTATGTGATCTTTATCAAGCTCATGATAAATATCAAGGTCAATCTAATATGGTGATGGAAATAAATATAACTACTTATTACATAGGTCTTCTTCTTTGTTTAGACTTCTTGTATGCCTCGTCTTCTTCTTTGTATCACCTCCATTGGATAGCCTTCTTGAGTCTTCAATTACATTACATGATTGAAAGTAAAACTAATCTAATGAACTTACAAGAATAACTCGAGTTACATTCGAGATTTATGATTACAAAGATTGACGACATGCAAGTCGTATTTAAAACCAAAACCAAAACATTACACTAAGGTCGAAAGGCCATAACCATCTACCATGCTCATACAACACATAAAAGCATGTTAAAACACATAATCTGATCTTAACATATCATATTATCCATGATCTAATCATAAAAAGAAAATATGACAAAAATCAGAAAAATCAGAATCAAATCAGAATAACAAGAATCACATCAGAAGACGTCAAACGCCTTACAGACGAGTGGCTGATAGCTTTAGCTATCAGTTTTGTTCAGACGCTCGTTTACCTATGGAATAGGGTATTCGTTTGCGTAAATCGGACACCAGACCCAGATTTCAGCAAATCTGCAGCAGTCAATTCAGAATCCGTATCTAATATGATTCTCATAATTAGAACAAACATAAATCATGTATATATCAGTATATATACAGATTACATAATCATCTTATGATTATACAACTCACATGAATATCATATATTCAAAACCATACATATATAAGTATATTATATCAACATCAAATCATGGCGAATCACGTACATGCTCATATATCGAAAACAGTTAAACACATAAACGAATTAAAAACTTTTCGCAAGTAGCTCTGATGCCATTGAAGGGTTTTTAGCACATAAACGCAGCGAAAACGTAAATTTAATCTGAAAAAAAACCGAAACCCTCCGCAGGATCCATGCGAAAAATAATATTTAATTCATAGTTCAGTGTGTTTACCTTAAGAAGCTTCACGTTAATGGAAAGATGGAGGTCTTTAATAGCGATCCAAGAACGATGAACGGATATCCTTAGCAGCTGCTCCTCAAGTATGAAGCACTCCACTGGTATCCACCAAGAAAATGATGTAATGAAGGAGGAGGAGATTGAGAGAATTAGGGTTTGTAAATCTTTTTGGTTGAGGCAAAAATAGGGTTTATAATAGTATATTTATAGGCAAAATTTTCAGCTGAAAATTTTCCCATAAAATATTATTATTATTAACCCTTTATTATTCTCACTAATAATTAAAATACCTTTTAATTATTAATCCTTTTTCTAAACTATTTAGAAATAATTCTCTCACTTGATTTAATTTCCAAAAATTAAATTCTTAATTAATAATATTAAGAACCTTTTTTTAATTAATTTATAATCAATTAAATCTCATTTAATCAATTATTAAATTTTTCATTTAATTATTTATTTCATAAATAAATATTTATCAACCATTATTAATTAATTCCTCCACCATTAAATCATTCTCTTTTATGGTGTGACCCTGTAGGTTCAATATTAAGCCGGTAGTAGAAATAAATAATAATAAAACTATTTTATCATTATTTATATAAATTCTCTAATTCATTAAATATGATTAATTAATTAATCATATTTATTCTACATCGTGAGGGATACTTCTCAGCATATCGCGAATATCCGGATAATACGAATTCACTGCTTAGAATACCAAGATTCTATTCGGTGAGTAGTTACCGTACAATTAATTCCTTCTACCCTGCAATGTCACGATTAAATACAAGGCATGGAACTTGTGTCAAGCCTATCTTATTTAATCACTTGCTTTCCCATTCACTATGTTTAGTTCTATTTAATGTAAATAAGAAACTCCTTTCTAATTTCATTCACTCTGGCCAGAGATTTCTGAACTAACATAAGTGGATCAGCATTGAACATTCTCTTCCTACACTGGAAGGGGTAGATCCTTTATTGATCATACACTATCTTCGTGTACAAATTCTTATACCCAGTAGAGCCCTTATAATTGTCCCTTGAGACTAAGAACTAAACCAAAGCATAGTTCAGTGTACACAAGATGACTATGATGATCTCAAGTCTAAGGATACTTGTACAACTATCACTATGTGAACAACTGCTGACACGTGAGTGAACTCCATCAGTTGTTCAGCTGTATGAGTCATGTTCAGTGAACTTATTCTATAATAAGCACCTACATACTAGCTATAGTGTCACCACACAAATGTCTATGAGAACAGACATCCTTCATAATGAAGCAAGCATAGTATGTACCGATCTTTGCGGATTATTAATTACCAGTTAGTAATCCTACGACCAGGAACTATTTAAGTTTAGAGTTATCATCTTTTAGGTCTCATTATTATGATCTCATCACAATCCATAAAAAACTTTACTCTAAATTGTGGTATATCTTATTTAAACATTTAAATAGATAGAGCCCGCAATAAAAACAAAATAAGCCTTTTATTAATATCAATGAAATTAAAACAGATTACATAAAAGTTATTCCTAAATCCTCATACATGATTGGACTTAGGACATATCTCTTTCAAGAATTCAAAAATGTGTACATGAGTTTTAGTTTACAAATCTTAAGTTCATGTACATGTACTTTACATGTACATGAAGACTACTAATGAGTTAATGACCAATAGAAGCAAACACTGAATAACCCGAAAGTGTTTGGAGAGAATATTCTACATAAGCAAACAATGAATTATTTTTAGTTGTTCGAAGATATTGGCATTTGCAGCTAAGACTAGTTAGGATATTTTCCATGGCTACTCAGTGGAGTCTACAACCTACAGGGCATTTGTGGTTGATCAACAGAAGGTGATAGACAGTCAAAGTGCACAGTTCAACAACTCCATGCTCCAAGCTGTTACAGGAGAAATTAATGGTATTGATGATTCATATCCAAGCAGTGAAATGGCAGTGTATAACACAACTCATTATTTCAATGAAGCCAATCAGCAAGGGTAAGGATTTTCAGGAAATCCCAGCATCAGCTTAGGGGGAGCAAAAGAAGGATCAACTAGTCAGACACAATATCACATTAAAAATTCAGGGGACAGAACAAGAACATATCTACTGAGACAAAGGGTTTGATGTCAAGTCTATTCCCAGAGTCTAGTTCTTAAGTGGTCCAGATGGTGGAGTAATGATTAGCAGGGCTACTGAGTATGAATGATTATTTTTCTAGTTTTCTATCTGAAGAAGAAACTAAGAAAGTTACAGAAGCTCTGATAGATCCGAATTGATTGGGTGATTGCAAAGCAAGATGAACTCAATCAGTCAGCAAGCAGATTATAGGGAAGCTGGTATCCAAACCAAATGACGATACTGTAATTGGTACAAGGATAACCAGAAGTCAAACTGGATGACAATGGCATTGTTATGAGGGACAAGGCCAAACTGGATGCTAGGTTATTATCAGGAAGCAGTATCTAACAGATAGCACCAGTGACGAGACTAAAGGATATTACGACATATCAGGCACCTGATGCACATTAAACTTGGAATTAGACTCTAGTAGATGTGTACAAGTGCAATCCTAGTTGGTGAGTCAAAAGAGGAAGTCAATGCACCACAGTTCATGGACTTTGCAGTTGCAGATCTATTAGACTGTGCATATCTCTTCTTCACAATCTCACTTCAGGTTGGTATGAACTAGTATACTACTCAAGCAATCGTCAAGGACATGGTATGACACTCTAACTAAAGTTACAGTTTAATATGAACTAGTAGAGTCGTCATATTAATATTCTCTTATCACTAGGCACAAATACATTATTTTATATGTGCAGTGATATAATGATAATGTTATATGTTGGTCTACTAACAAAGACTTTTGCAAGATTATTTGCTAAGTAATTGCAGAGTAGGTATGGAGGAGCATGTTGGAAAGGTTACAATTCTTGTTGGAATTACTTCAAGCAAGCCATTAGGATAATTCTTTTAGGAGCTCAAGCAAGCCAAAAGAACAATTATTTTAGGAGCACAAGTAAACCAAAAGGATGATGGCAATACAAGTAAGTATAAGGATCTTCTGGAGATGTAAAATTTTGGAAGATTCTGAACATGCCAAGACTACTTACCAATAGAAACCACTAAATCTTGATCAATGCAACTCAGGTAATTATTACAAGCTATAGAGGTATGACAAGCTCACTCTTTTACTCAAATGCTAATAGGCAACATGTAATGTTCTCAAGATACCAAAGTGCAAGGTTCTAAGTAGATCCTAGAGAATCCAATCTTTTAGCTATTAACAAGATTATTAGATATCTTAAGGGACTACCAACTCTTGGAGTAAAGTACCCTAAATATATTGTGCTAAACATGTTTGGCTGTATAGATATAGATTATGCGGGTTGTAAGTGACAGGATAAGCATCTTTGAAGCTGTCAACTTAAGTGACAGGAGAAGCATCTCGGGAAGCTGTCAACTTCGTGGAAGAAGATTAATTTCTTGTTATGAAAGGAAATAACTTCAAATCCAACAACTCTGTGGAATAATCTATGACTAGGCACCTTCACATCAGGTATCATTTATTTTGAGAGCATGTCTTTTAGTCAAAGAGTTATTGATAGTAACATTTATTAAATCACTTGATAAAGTTAATTGTTCAAGACTGGTTTGTAAGTGTGGGATATCATTCATTGCATACTAGTTGGAAATCCCATATGTAAAGAATTCTTCATATAAGTTCATAAGTATTAAATCTTCAATATTTAAAGGACTTGTGAATTTATCAGTAATCCAGTACCTTGTACTTAGTGCTACTATCTTGATTATCATGATTACAATACAATATCATGTACATTTGTGGTAGTTAAGTATTATAGCAGTAAGTTTGAATATTATTTTAACTGATTTAAATTATGACTGTAGACAATTCCATTCTATATTAGTCTCATAATTTGAATTGTATTAAAATATTATGCAGCATAGTTATTTGTATATTGCATGAATAATTATGATACTCTTAGTATTAGTGATATTATTTAGAATTGTCGTTCTAAGTAATCAATACTTATTTCTAAAATCATTAATGTTAAAAGTTGAAGTATTTTCTAAGTCATGTGTATAAAACTCTCAATATTTTATATGCTTAGAAAGTATTTCTAAAATTACTAATTATCCAGAGAATGATTGCCATGTATATCAATCATATATCCTTTTGGTGATTATTTAAGGATAATTATGAAAATATTTAAGTGCTAGTATTGAACTCATAGATATTTAGTATTTATTTATTTAAAAATTTATTTTGGGTAGTTTAGATTATGGAAATTGAAGCGATTCAATGATTTTATTTGCTTCATAATTCAAACTAACTTAAAATAAATAAGCAGCATGATTGATTATAACTAAATTTGTCAACAATTGATATCTAGTATATTGATTGTAACTTATGTGTTATAAGTTAATTATGAGATTTTGATTTAGTGAATTTAGCTATATTTACATCTCAAAAATTCACTGAAATCAGAATATGATTGTAGCATGATTAGCTGTGTGTAATTTTTAACTTATATCAGTTAATGATATTTAGTTAAGAGTTTAACTATGAACTAATTGTGAAATATTAGTATTTGTGACATTACTTAGAACTCCTCTAAGTATTCAGTGCTTATCTTCAGTCACTTATACTAATATAGAAAGTGTGGAAATTCTTCTTAAGTACAACTATGGTTAAAATGTTTGATTGCTTTATTAGAAGTAACCATATGTTTTCAAGTTAGAATAATTTTTATACTTATTTTCAAATTTCTAAACACTTTGATAATAGATGCAATACTCAATGGATCAAAGTATATGGAACTTAAAATATTTTTCTAAGATTGCAAACAAGTCAATGTTGGTTAATGTTGCTTTATTTATTGAACCAACATTATTTGAGATATTACAGTTGTTAGGAGTTAAAAATTGTATAGAATATGATATTGAATGCTAACATCTTTTTGATAGATAATTGGTATTTAATTCATTGATATCTTATTTTAATATTTAAAATATGATGCAACATAATTATTGGTATCTAAAGTACTTGACAAGTAGCAGTCAATGATATGTTGTTAATATTTTGTTGCAGATAATTGTGAGATTTTAAGTTCTAGTGAATTTATATGAGTTGCTATATCTGACAGATTTACTACAATTTAAAATCAGCAGTATAGTCATTCTTATTAAGATTATTTATCAATAAACAATATTGTTGATAATAATTTTATAAAGATAGATTATGGAGCTTTTGACGTGAATGAGAATTGCTTAGACTTTACCCTAAATGATCAATGCTTTTACAAAAACTCATTCACATTAAAAGACAAAATCTTTCTTTTTCTTCTCAATACTGCTAGGTCATCAGTCTGTGTCTTATCACATCATTTATCTTTTTAGGCATAAAAATAGACTTGTGCACTCGAACAGTTTTAGGAGAAAATCAAACTTCTTTCTACATTGGTGATTTCTTATTTCATTAAAATCTTTTTGAAATCACTATTGTACATCATCTCTCTCAAAAGATTAAATGCATAATTTTCATTCATTATAGATCTTAAGTGCATTTTATCTCTATATTGCCATATGCTCTGTGATACAGGTTCAGCCTCCAATGGCATTCTTTCATTTGATAGTCATGAGGTTGAAAAACCACAACTTCTATCCCAGACTGTAAAGAAAAACACAGAAACAGAACCAACCAACACTCTCTTACCAATAAAATGAAGTATGAATGAGCGTGAGGGAGAAAGTGCCTTAGTGCACCATATAAGGAAGGTTCTGAAGTCAACCCAGCAGCTCTGTCTCCTCCAAATTTGAGATATATCAAAACTGAGACAACTGCTAGCTCCCATACATCTTCTCAAAAAGATGTAATGGCTGAAAAGGCACAAAACAGTTGCTAGATTTATCCTCCCAACAGAGTGTGTCTATTGAAATTCGCCTGTCGGCCAGGGTATGCGATGTAGTGTCACCACCTTAAACATAAACAATTCTTGATGCACAAGGATAGGTTACACACACAAAGGATGAGTTGATGGAAACAAGAGTTTCGGCCATTTTAAGGTCCGATTCAATTGTTCAAGGTTCTTTAATGGACCAATTGCCTTTACAGGTGTTATGAGAGGATACTGATCCAATAGCCATATGTCAGTGGTCAGTGTCTACCTCCCCAGGACTAATAAACCTGGATGCATCTGCGAATAGTGGATCTGATATAGGTGCAGATCGGCAACTTATTGACAATGATTTAGATATTACCTGATGAGTCATAAGGAAATGTCTTCACAGACATTATAAGGAAACTTTGATCTTTATGCTAAATTCTTTGGATCATTGTTTACCTTCCCAGAGTTCAAATCTGGAACCCCAAAAGGGAAACTAGCAACTTGTAGATTATGACTCAGATTCATCTGACGAGTCTAACAAGGATGGGGATTTGCGAACTCTCATTGCACCACCTGTGACCTCCTTAAGGATGGCTAAGGTGATTTTCCTTGCAGGTACAGCTGGATTTTGGAGCTATGAGAGGAGTGATACACTTGTGAGAATGAGTGTAAACACGAGTGGAGAGAAGAGTGAAACACTTGTGAGGTACACGAAACAGAATCACACACTCACAGTGATGAAGAAAGATAAAAACCATATCCCATTCCCTATCCCTAAACATGGTTCTTGATACTTCGGGTCTCGAATCTGTTTATGATTAGAACCTAACTCTTAGGGACCTAACATTTACAGATTGGATTAGAATACTTCGGGACCTTTAGGAGCTAACAATTGGTAACAATTGGTGATCTCACAGTTGGGAGGTATAAGGAGTTGGGAAGATTGGTGAACATGATGATCAACAGTAAAGCCATTTTGCAGAATTTAAAGGGACATGGTTGATCAGACTACGATATGTTATTTCTTTTCTAACCAAGTAAAATATGAGAACTCCTTCAGACAACAACATACATTTTTTCTCTAAGGGGGAGACAAAAGCTTATATAATAGTTTGGAGGATTCCTCAACTAAGGGGGAGAAATAGCAGGGATGAGGAAAAAGGTAAAGCATATGTACACTACACCATACCATTGTTGTTTGTAACTACGGATCCTATTATACGGGAGAGGTGGTAAACACAAGGTGATTTCCTAGTAAACAGAAGGAGTGGTTTGGTTCATCACTGTTCTTCATAAGGGGAGAAGCTGTTTTCCAAAAGGGGAATACCATTAGTTCTTATCTGCGGATCCTTTGTACGGGAGAGGTGGTAAACGAAGGTGATCTCCTTTAAGCAGTTGATTCTCATAGGGGAGAAGCAAGAGAGATATGCGCTTCTCAACAGGAAATGTGGTTGTATAAAGGAAGCTGCTGATGATTACTTCAAGACTGAGAAGTGTTATCTGGCAGAGATTTGAAGAACCAAGGAAATGAAGATGAAACTACTTGAAGATCAGTTCAGTGCTAGAGGAACAAGCATCTTTCATTTCAGTTACTCAAGAAATCTGGAAATGCAGTATTTGATCCAGAAAACCAGTAGCATTATTTACAAGTCCTGGTAATTTACTTTTTCTAGTTGTTAGTTGAGTTATCCTCTCTATTTAATTTTTTTTGTTAGGTTTAACAATCAAATAGGGGGAGATTGTTGGTGAGACTGCGTAGCTGTATGTACAGTTACGTCATAACTCAACACGATAACAACACTAGAACAGGACAGGTTAATAATACTACGTCTACACAAGAAATCAAAAAGAATGAAGATAAGGCAAATACAAAGAATCAGAATATTAGAAGAAGGCCTGAAGTCTGTCTACAGGTCACTGAAAGAAGTTCATTAATATGATCATGCCTCAGTGAAGAACAAAGGTTAAAGACTTTCAGAGTTTCAGAAATGTTGAAGATTCAGTATATAAGTGCTACCGGAAGATTTTAGTGTATTGGCATTGATTGAAGATAGACAGTGTTCGAAGCATAGGAATCTGAAAAATTGAAGATAGGGTATAGACAGAGGTTAATGAAGACGTTTTCTAGAGTACCAGAAAGGATTCCAGTGAAAGTACAATTATTTATTGACAGTCAGTGTCTGAAGTGATAAAGTTGAGGCAAGCTTAACAATTTAATCAAGGCTATAATACGAAGACCTGAATCGGGGTTAGTCGTCTGTGAACCAGACCAGTTGCACTAGGCGTCAACAACTCGTGAAAGGAATCTGAGTACTATTTATAGAAGAATTTTTAAGTTGAGGAACGTACTTGTATTGAACATTTATATGTTAAAGTACGAGAAGAGGTGCGCGGGGTATACAGTTAAACAGCTCAGGGGACTGGCAAAGCTCGGAGTTTAATTGTTAAATTAAATAAATTTATTTAATGGACTTTAATATAATTTATTTAATAAAATTAAAATGATTTATTTTATAAAATTTAAATAAGTTTATTTTATAAATCTAAATTAGTTTATTTATATAAGTTATATTTAAGTTTATTTTATAAATTAATTTAGTTACAATTTAAACTTAAAAAGAAAATAGAGAAAGGAAAAAGAAAAAAACAAAAAGGAAAAAGAAAACAAAAAAAGAAAAAGAAAAAGAAAAGAAAAAGAAAAAGAAAAAGAAAAGAAAAAGAAAGAAAAATAAAAAGAAAAAGAAAACAAAAAGAAAAAGAAAAAGAAAAAGAAAATTAAACAAAGAATTCAAAAACGTGTACATGAGTTTTAGTTTACAAATCTTAAGTTCATGTACATGTACTTTACATGTAGTAAAGCACATGTCGCCACAGAGATCTATCCCCCCTGTCTCCATACAAATCATATTTACTCTCTCCCTCTCCTGGTAGCCACAGAGGTTTGATTAAGGTTTGATCGCCACAGAAATGTACATGTCGCCACAGAAGTTGTCTCTCCTCAGTCACACATTTTATTGGATAAAGTCTACACTTTGCAGCAGAAAAAAAAAAGAAGCCATTCATTTTTGTATCAAGTTCTGTTCATCTTCTCTCCCAAAAGAGAAGTGAAAATGGCAGCTTTGATTTACAGAGAAGCTCAAGCTTTTTGTATATCCGTTTAGCTTCTCACCGGAGTAACGTTATAATGTCTGATTTAATTCTTGTATATTCTTAGGGGCATTATAATCGTTACCCGATAATTAAATCCTAGTACAAACAAAAGTTAGATCATTGTATAGGATTTGATTTGTAAATCTTTGTAGTAGCTAGGAACTTTGTTGTTCTTAGATTGTAGCCGGTTAATTTATTTACCGGAAAGTAGCAACACCCTCGAGGATTTATATACGAATATATATTTCCCCGAATATCTTGTGTTCCTCGTTTTTATCGTTCCAAACACTATTCCCCTCAAGAACTCGAAACCACTAACCGAGCACTAAATCTATATCCGCTAAAGATTCGAAAGAATTTTTAATTTAATGATTATCGTATTCAACCCCCCCTTCTACGATAATTCGGGACCTAAGAACAATTTGTGCCACAGGCAGATATATTGCCTTTGTGTTTGAGTACTCGTGTTTTGGGGACATATTTCTATGAATCATGACCTTGTGCTATCACACGGGCTGATCAACATGTGATAGTACGTCCGTCGGTGAATGATCTCAATCTAAATTATTATATTGCTTTTGATAATCATAGAATAAATGATTTATCAACTGTTTTTGTTTTGGATTAAAGGTGAAATATAGTTTTGATTCAGTTTCTGCTTGATGTGGATATTTAGGTTGTTAAATATCAAAGGTGGTATTAGTATAGATGATTGATGTTGACTTCAGTATGGGATGTTGTGAGCATCAAAGTTCGTATTGATATCTAATTTGATATAACAACAAAATAAGTATTGACATCAAGAGTTCGGTTTAGAATAAAGTTTATGATTTAATTCCATAATCATTGCTTCTTGTTATTGTTGTTTACGATATTTCCGTAAACACTGTTTTACGAGTTTTATCCTCAACAAGATTCAAAGTATTGTTGAATCCTTTTGCTCCAATTATCGAAAGGGTTTTGAATACAAATGAGGACCCAATTTCTGGGATTCCTTAATTAAAATTTTATGATTCAGCAATTATGATTTTAAACGTTCTGCGCTATTGTAGATGTCATTTTTATATCAAAACGACCATATATATATTACAATGATCTTGTTGAGCATTTCTTTCGCTCATACTTTCCTATTTTCAAATTTAACCTCCAGTGAGGGTTAGCTTGCGCTGTTTAGCCGCGTAATTCGAGGAAGCAAAGAAGAAGCATTTTGAAGGTGGTTGGTCCAGGGTTTGCGAACTAGTGTAAGTTTTTTTATGTAAAGTTGTTTATATTATATTATATTATAATTGTATTATTTTATAGTTGGGCCTAGTATACTTCTTTTCGAAGTTATACTAGCGGGTTAAATTTTGAGATTGAGAATTGTTGAAAAGAGTTTTAAAAGAAAGTGAAAAATCTATTGGTGGAATTTGGAATTCTTGTTTCTAAAACTGTAACCTTAAAAGATCTTGGAGAAGTTTGGGGTCTTAGATGTTAAATATCTTCCGTTGGCATTTGTTTATTGATTAAACAGGTTATTTTGGATTGAGGTTTCACAGTGACGACCAAATCCTTTGACCTTGGATTTGGGGGCGTTACAATTATGACTTGAGTAGCAAAATTGATTCTTTGGACTCTAGGCTGACAGAAGTGGAGAATTCCATTACCAAGATGCTTGTGAACCAAGTCCATCAGACACTCCTTCTTCAAAAATTGGTGGTTGCTCAAACTCCAACCCCTGCATTACCTGATGATAACAAAAAGGGGAAGAAGGATGCAATTGTCCAAGTTAGTGAGGGGGAGAAGGATGTGCACATTCAAGTTAGTAAAGTAATTATTCCAGCTATTACTTTCTTAAAGCTACCATTGTTGGACATTATTGACTTGATCAACATTGCAGCAGCTGAACTCAAGCTGAAAGAACAAATGAAGAAAATTGATGAGAAAATTGAAAAGGTATTTGGTCCAATTGAAAATCAAGAAAAATCCGTGAAGCACTTCACACAATTGAGACAAATTCCAATTAGTGAAATGAGCTTGAGAATGGAGAGAGGTCAAACCTCAGCTAGAAGACATCAAAAGGCGACTGTGATCTTGAAGCCCAAGAATCATTCATCAAAACATTCTGACAAGAATCCTTTGGACCTAGTCTATGCAACTCCTCAACCTGATGAAAAGAAGCCGATTGGTCACTCCATTACCAATCATAAAGATCCAAGAGACTCAGTCTTGAAGAAAAGAATAGCAAAGATCTAGAGAAATGGCAAACTGATTTGTGTGATGACTGGACATCCTCAATTTGGAGAAGCCAAGAAAGAAGAAAAATTGAGACTCAAGAATAAGAAAAGGCAGGCTGTCTTAGAAGCTAAGAAACAAGCTGAGAAGCTTGCCACCAAATCAGAAGTTGAGAAGCCTGCCACTATAACTGAAATTGAGAAGCTAGAGGAACCAAAACAGAAATCAGGAAAGGGGTATAGAAAAGAAAGAGCAAAGAGGAAACTGGTATTTGAAGAAGAAGAGGAAGAACATAAGCCAACCAGTCTACTACTACAAATCAACCAACTTTGCCCTCAATGGGGCAAGCTGAAATCAAGGTCAATCCTGAGGTGAATTTGCATGGTATACCAATCATTCTCAAGGATGAATCAATAGACTGGGAAAGCCTACCTACTCTTGAGCTGAACATCTAAGTACCAACCACCTCTAAAAGAAGAAAGAACATACCAAGCAAGATAGTCAGTCAAGGTCGGCTCAATCCAACCTTGAAGAAACACCTATCTATCAGTCCTGGATTTTAGATTTAAATTTCTTATATATGTTAAATGGTTATTACTTCTTTTGGATGTTAATTTATGAAAGTGATTGGATGTTAAATTTTGACAGTAGTTGGATGCTAAGTTATTAGTACTTTTGGATATTTAATTATGATGGTTTCAAGAGTAAAGATCTTGGTATTTCAGTTTCAATATTAAGCTTTGTTATTTTTTTCAATATTAGTGTCAAATGGTAATGTTAAACATATAATGAGTTATCATTTTATTTGATAATTTGTTACAAGATAATACATTAAAAACCAACTCAAATTCACAGGTTCGTTTACAAACACAATTTCAATACAAATGCAAGAAAAATAACTGAAAATCCAAATTTGAACCACTTTAAGTGGCTAATTTTTGCATCTTTTATCTTCAGCTTCAATTCCATGTCTGCAAACTCCATCTTCTTCAACGCTTACAGCTCACCAATTCTTGCCTCCAATATAGCTATCTTATATGTCATCTCTTCATTATTCGACCATTGATTATCACCATCTCATTTAAAATAGCCACAATATTTCTCTTTCAACTTGTAAAATGGACACCCAAAAAACCTTCTTCCTTTATCATATGATTTTTGAGATGTCCACATCGGAAATTCATAACCACATTTATCGTGTGCTACCTACACCCGATTTCATGTCAAATTATTTTTCTCAATTGTTGTGTAGTAATATAATAAACCCTAATCCCCGGTTCATGTGCAATATATATATATATAAGTCTGTATGTAATAAGGCAAGTTTGGGTAAGATAATAATCGTGTGCAAATCATGTGAGGCCAAAATTACACTTATTAATAACTGAGAATCCACCTAATTTTTCTTTTCTTCTTAATTTGACACGTTAGTGACGAGTAACGTCTGTTAGTCAAAATTTAACGGATAGAGATCAGAAATATTTAAAAGTATAAGGATCGTAATATAATATTTTGTACCTCGGAGACCTTAACCAAGACTAAAAAAATGATTTTCCCTATATTATTCAGTTTTAATCGGTTCCAAATTATTTCAAATCATTTACGATTAAATTTTCGGTTTGGATAATATTTGATCGGTTTAAATTAATTTTTGAAATATTATCGAACTATTTAGAATTTCGATTCATTTCGAATTTCGATTAAGTTATTCAGATCTAGATCCAACCAAGTCCTCTCGTCTTAGGGCTGGCTCCGCTCGGCAGTAATTAACTGCACAAAATGAGTTTCGGGGCCTTAAGAGCATTTCCAACCCTATGCAACTGTTAGGTAAAAAATCTACGTGTCAGGATATTATACCTAATATGTGAAAAATGGTACACTCCAAACAGGTAACGAAATAGACGCACGCTACATTTGTTATTTTTCTGCATCATTTATAATACTCCATGTGGTCTCCCGCCTAAAAATCTTCTAACTTTAACCCTAATTTACCCCAAATCTTATTCTAATATTTTTTAATAACATGGAACAAAATATCCTAAATCATTTTTTTAATATTTAACTTAAAATATTTAAGATATTTTTTAAATATATAATATTATAATATACAAATTATGTATATATCTTCATCATCATTATATATATAATTTACTTATATTTTTGTTTATAAAACAATAATTTTATGTAATATTAAGTGTAAAAAAATTATTTTCTTGTTAACTAAATTTATAAAAAATTTAATATAATAAGATATATTTTATTCATATATTTTATTTTATATGTGATTAATGTTCATAATAATTTTTCATTTTTATTTTATAATGTTTACTTAAAAATATTGACATGATTATAAAACTATTATAATATTATAATTAAATATTTTTTATTGAATATCTTGTTTTATTTTCAGTAATGTATAATAGAATAATTAAATTTATTTTAATCTTATATTTAAAATTAATAAAAATAATAATATTATAAATATAGCTAATAAATATAACTAATGACACTTGAGTAAAAGTGCTTACATGTTAAATTAAATTTTAGCTAATTATTTTACATAAAAATTTTAGAGGTTAGTTTTGGAGATGCTCTAAAGTCTAAGGACAATAATCCGATCTGTATCAAGAAGCCCATTTTCATTTTTGGCGATATCTCCATTCCTGCAATCAAATATCCGGCAAGCTTCTTTTCAGAGTATAACTGATACACGATTGCCGAAGCAAAGGCCCGTTGCAATGTATTAATGGCCCAGTAGGTTTAGTATTTTAGACTGTTTGGAATTGGGGGGTTGTTTAAGAAATCTAGGGTTTTGTTTGTGGAGAAACAAAATGAGTAAAATTGAGGCGGGCAAGAGTGAGCAATCTGATGATGTAGAAACCTCGGGGGCTAAGTCAAGAGAAGAAAGATTGCTGATGTTTATGGATAGATATTCGGAAAAGTTTAAGCGTGATTATGATGAGGAAGCAGCTGCTGATGGGGTCTGTAGGGATGGCCGTCGCTCTATGGCATTTCGTGATTACGCTAGTCACGAGCTTGACGTGTTCGAAACTGATGTAAGTTATCTCACACTTCTTACTATGCAATGTTGTAACTAACTTTGTATCATAGTTATTTTAATTCTTGATGTTGTTTCTACTCGACTTACTGATTATTTGATGCCTGCAGGGATTTGATATGCACGACTATTCCGAATTTAACGATCCTGGTCTTTTGGTTCAGTTATACGACCCACCACAAAAACCAACCGATGAATCATGTGTAGCTGAACTCCAAGATTGTTCTCTTACTGCAATTCAGCAGTATAACCATGAACATGTCTGCGTCCTCTCTGCGTTAAATTCTTTTTTGACTAAATTTGTAATTTCACTGATCTTTTTTAGTATCCCCCCCCTCTTATTTATATGAAACACATATTAAGGCAATGTTCATGTGGTGAAGGCAAACTCAGAGGCTCTTGCTCCTTGCAGATACTATATCACGTTTGAAGCAACTGATGAAAAAAATAACAATAAACAGACCTTTCAAGCAAGAGTGAGTATCTTTTTTCCTGAGTGGCAGAAAGAGGTTGAGTTGGTTAGAATTAAGACTCCCCACCAACCCTATTGTTATCCCCAGGCCACACAAAGCTCTACACAAGTAACTCTAGCTTCTCATATTTGTTCGGTTTCTTCTTCTTTTTAATTGTCCTCGTTGTAGCCTAATGAATCAACTAGTTTTTAATTATTCATCTGTGGATGGTTAAAATAAAACTAGTTTCACATGAAACCCCAAAAAGACGAAATGTAGGTTACGACAATGTTTATGTGATTCTACTAATGCGGTTAGTTTAGTTTTATGTGAAAATTGTCGGTAGGCTAATGTCGGAACTCACACACAACACTGGCTTCTAAAACCTGAACATATTATATAAATGTTGGAAACGTGTATGGGCTTACTTTGATTTTTCTACTTTAAAACAAGGTGTTTATGTGTGTACCTATACTGTATATAATATGACCAGGTGATACACAATAATAAAACACAAACCAGCTTTATATATAGTAGCTACAGCCTTTTTTATACATGCAGAGAGAGAGCTACGGCTCTGTTTTGCTTTCTCTGTTTTTCTACTGGGTGTGTATCTCTTATACTACCACAGCACAACATCGGGTACTATATATAGACCTCAACATTTACCATACATCATGGTATACATCATATAATTTATTACACACAAAGACTTTTAACCAGCCTACAAACTATGACTCTAATAACTACTTATATAGCTGGAGCTAGTTATATGCTTCATTTCCCATGTATGTGTACATGTTGGTGTTTGCTACCCTTCCTTCTCCTGTTCGTATTTTAGCCGTGTATTGTAGTTAGCATAGCCACCTTATTTCCTGGATTAATACATCTTGCATATAGTCCAGAGGCTTTGACAATAGTATACAATATTAATCATCCAGCCTTAAATCTTAAATGTGTACAGCTGGTGCATGCATGTATGGTTTTATTTCTTTTATTCATATTACTCATTCACAGTTGTTTTGTTTGACCTAACTAGTTGCTGCTCGTGGATTTTTGGAAGTTTGTTTCCTGACTGCTGCTTTATGTATATTCCACCCATCTGTTATTATTAATACCTTCAGGAGGAAGAGTTTGAATAATTCTAACACTCCCCCTCAAACTCGACTTTGCATTCCCAACTTATTTTTTATTTTGTAAAACACATCCGGCTTCAAAGGCTTCATAAATATATCTGCTAAATTTTCATCTGTCCTCCAGTGCACTAACTCCACGATTTTATCATTCACTTGTTCGCGAAGAAAATGATATTTAATATTGATGTGCTTGCTGCGACTGTGTGACACTGGATTTTTCGTGAGAGAAATAGCAGATTTATTATCCACATAAATTTGAACCGGACCTTCCTCTACGAGATTTAACTCGCCCAATATGTAGCCTATCCACAAAGCCTGACATACGCATGTGGCTGCTGCCATGTATTCTGCCTCACTTGTTGAGAGGGCAACTGTCTGTTGCTTCTTTGATGACCACGAAAATATTGCTGAACCGATATGAAAAGCATATCCCGATGTGCTTTTCCCGTCATCCAAATCACCGCCATAATCACTGTCTGAGTAGCCAACTAATTTCGAATCTTGAGAATGCGTGTAAAATAAGCCATGATCAAGCGTACCTTTTATGTATCTCAAAATTCTTTTAGCTGCCATGAAGTGATCTTGCTTCGGTTTCTCCATGTACCTGCTAACCAATCCAACTGCATACATTATATATGGACGAGTAAAAATTAGGTACCTCAAACTTCCAACCAAATTTTTGAACATTGTCAGATTTACCGACTCCCTTGTTGAATCAACTCTGAGCTTTATGCTCGGTTCTGCTGGCGTGCTTATTGGCTTGCATTCCTCCATTCTGAACTTCTTTAAAATCTGCTCCGCATATTTTTTCTGCGACATAAAAATCCCGTCTTTGTTTTGCTTCACCTCGACTCCAAGAAAGTATGATATTTGACCAATATCTGTCATCTCAAATTCGTTAGTCATAACTTTCTTAAAATCATCAAACATACCAGAGTTGTTTCCAGTAAAGATCATGCCGTCCACGTATAAGCAAACGATCATAATATCTCCCCCTGAATTTGTTTTCGTGTAGAGAGCATGCTCGTATGGACTCTTCACAAAACCATTTTTCTGAAAATACTCATCAACCCTTGTGTTCCACGCTCTCGATACCTGTTTTAGGCCGTACAAAGCTTTCTTTAGCTGGTAGACTTTATCTTCCTGGCCTTTCTGAACATATCCTGGAGGTTGTTCGATGTAGACTTCTTCTTCGAGATAACCATTTAGAAATGCCGACTTCACGTCCATCTGAAAAATCTTCCATTGATTTTGAGCGGCAATTGCTGTAAGAAGTCTGATGGTGTCAACTCGCGCAACTGGAGCAAACACCTCATCATAGTCAATGCCATATCGCTGCTTAAAGCCTTTAGCCACTAGCCTCACCTTGTGCTTTTCCACTTCACCATCCTGATTTATCTTTGTCTTGTAGACCCACTTGACGCCAATTGCTTTATATCCTTCTGGAAGATCTGTGAGCTCCCATGTATCATTTTTCTTGATTGCGCCAATTTCCTCATCCATGGCTTTGTTCCATTTACTTTCTTCAGAAGCTTCCTCAAATGTAACCGGATCACATTCAGCCATTAAGCAAAATAAGGAATAATTAAAGGATGTTTATACCGGACTTGTAGCTTCGTAGATATTATCCAGACTCCGCATCTTTCATGGTGCTCCCCCTGAACTGCTGCTTCCTCCCGTGGATGTGTCGATCCAGGAGTTTGTTGATTTGGACTTGGTGGAGGAGTTTGATCATCATCTCCGTCATCTTCAATGTTCTGGTTATCACTGCCATCGTCATCACCATTGAAAAATAAACCAGCAACTTTTCTTTCATCCTCCCTCCATCTCCAGTAATTAGATTCATCGAACTCAACATCACGAGAAATGATTAATTTCTTCGTCAGGGGATTGTAGAGTCTGTAATCCTTGCTTCTTTTGTCATATCCGGTAAAAATACATTTTTCGCCTTTGTCATCCAACTTCTTTCTCTTCTGATCAGGAATATGGGCATAAGCAATAAACCCAAAAATTCTGAGATGTCCAACTGATGGTTTGCTCCCGCTCCATGCTTCATTTGGAGTTTTGTTTCTGACACTTTTTGTTGGACAGCGATTCAACAAATAAACTGCACATAGAACAGCTTCCGCCCAGAAAGTTCTTGGCAAGTGCTTTGCTTTCACCATACTCCTTGCCATGTCAAGAATTGTGCGGTTCTTCCTTTCTGCAACGCCATTTTGCTGAGGAGTATATATCGTTGTCAACTGATGATTAATTCCATGAGCTCTACAGAAACTTCTGAACAAGTTTGAAGTATACTCGCCCCCTCTATCTGATCTATCTGATCTGAGTGTCTTTAAATACTGGCCACTTTGTTTTTCAGTCAATGCTTTGAACTCCTTGAATTTATCAAGAGCCTCCGACTTTTCTTTTATGATATACACCCAACTTTTCCTGCTAAAATCATCAATAAAAGTTAGGTAATACCTATTACCTCCAAGTGATGGAATATCAAACGGACCAGCTATATCTGTGTGAACTATCTCCAATGGCCTCCTTGCTCTCCATGATTTTCCAACGGGAAAACTTTGTCGATGTTGCTTCCCCTTTACACATGCTTCACACAAATTTTCTGGTTCGTTGATTTCTGGCAAACCGTCCACCATTTTTGTCTTTGACAATAATTTTAGGCCAGAAAATCCAAGATGACCATATCTCAAATGCCACAACCGCGAGTCATTTTTAATGACCGACTTTAAGCACTTCTGCGCATTCGTTTGCATATCAAGCGTAAACAAACGATTCTTTGACATCTCCACATTTGCAATCAATTTCCGAGCTTGATTTCTGATAATGAGGGAACTGTCCTGCATCTGAATATTATATCCTTTCTTGACAAGTTGGCCAAGACTGATAATATTATTTTTCAATGCAGGAATATAATAAACATCATTTATATATTTCTTTTCACCTTTCTTTGACATGATCGTGATGATACCTTTTCCTTTCACCGTAATCTTTGACGAGTCACCAAAAGTAACTTCTCCGCTGATGGTGTCGTCTATCTCCGTGAATAATTCCTTGTGACCAGTCATGTGATTACTGGCCCCTGAGTCAAGATACCAAACATTCTTCTTGCTTTCCTCGTCTCCTTTGTAAGTGAGGAACATAGCAGTGCCAACATCTTTGTCTTCTTTTGCTGCTGCAGACTTCTTTTCTACCTTTGGTGCTCTACACTCATAACTGAAATGGCCATATTTATTACAATTATAGCATTGATATTGAGACTTATCACCTCGTTGTTGATATCCGCCTCGTCTTTGGCCTCTGAAATTTTGACCACGAACAGATGGCTGATACCCTTCAGAATTCTGGCCTCTATTGAAGGACTGCCTTTCTCGTTCTCGTCCACCACGGTAGCCACCTCTAAAGCCACCTCTGCCACGTGCAGAACTGCTACTGCCAGAACTGTCACCAATGGACACCTTACTTTGCAACGCCTTTTCCAAATGGCTTACATCATCATACTGGTTCATTCTCTGCTCGTGGGCTTGAAGAGAACCTACGAGCTCATCAATAGAAATCGTGGATAAGTCTTTTGACTCTTCGATAGAAGTAACAACATAATCAAATTTTCTTGTTAATGAACGGAGCAACTTTTCCATGACCCGAGCATCATCGAAACTTTCCCCATTTCTTTTCATCTCATTTGTCACCGTTTTCAAACGCATAACAAATTCACCAATATTTTCGGAACTCTTCATCTTCAAATTTTCGAACTCACCACGTAGTATTTGGAGCCGAACCTTTTTGACTTTCTCGACACCCTGGAATGATTTCTGCAGAATCTCCCACGCGTCTTTCGCCGTTTTTGCATTTGAAATTTTTTCAAAGGTTGATTCATCAACACCTTGAATAATTGTGTACAATGCCTTTTTATCTTTTTTCTGGATCTCCTTTAACGCCGTATTTTCGGCATTTGGAAGTGCTGCTTCAGCGGCTGCATCAGTGGGCTCGTTAAACCCATTTTCGATAATTTCCCAATTATCGTAAGAACCGAGTAACACCTTCATTTGGATACTCCAATTCCCGTAATTTTTCGCCGTCAACTTTGGAATTTGCGGTTGTATCATGCTCGCCATTTTTCAGAAACGTGACCTTGGCTCGGATACCACTTGTTGGAAACGTGTATGGGCTTACTTTGATTTTTCTACTTTAAAATCAGGTGTTTATGTGTATACCTATACTGTATATAATATGACCAGGTGATACACAATAATAAAACACAAACCAGCTTTATATATAGTAGCTACAGCCTTTTTTATACATGCAGAGAGAGAGCTACGACTCTGTTTTGCTTTCTCTTTTTTTTCTACTGGGTGTGTATTTCTTGTACTACCACAGCACAACATCAGGTACTATATATAGACCTCAACATTTACCATACATCATGGCATACATCATATAATTTATTATACACAAAGACTTTTTACCAACCTACAAACTATGACTCTGATAACTACTTATATAGCTGGAGCTAGTTATATGCTTCATTTCCCATGCATGTTTACTTTTTACCAACCTACAAACTATGACTCTGATAACTACTTATATAGCTGGAGCTAGTTATATGCTTCATTTCCCATGCATGTGTACATGTTGGTGTTTGCTACCCTTCCTTCTCCTGTTCATATTTTAGCCATGTATTGTAGTTAGCATAGCCACCTTATTTCCTGGATTAATACATCTTGCATATAGTCTAGAGGCTTTGACAATAGTATACAACATTAATCATCCAGCCTTAAATCTTAAATGTGTACAGCTGGTGCACGCATGTATGGTTTTATTTCTTTTATTCATATTACTCCTTCGCAGTTGTTTTGTTTGACCTAACTAGTTGCTGCTCGTGGATTTTTGGAAGTTTGTTTCCTGACTGCTGCTTTATGTATATTCCACCCATCTGTTATTATTAATACCTTCAGGAGGAAGAGTTTGAATAATTCTAACAATAAATCCATGACCTGTGTAATTTATATTGTGTTTTTCTAGTTGGTTTTTTGGTGCCATTAATATCAGTTTTTCTTACAAGTGGTTGATTAGGATTGGCATGAAAGGTTTGCTAGAGAATTATCATCAACTATTATTTTGTCCCGCTACATAATGTATAATTTTATGTGGGTTTATCTGCAGGGAAGGGCCGTGTCCCAATCCTAGTGTTGCTTCAAAGTGTGCTGCATAACTCTGACCAGATCAATGTCCCACGGGATCCTTGTTTTAAGTATTTTATCTATTCCATCTATCTATCTATCTAGCAATATTATATTAGGATGTCGGAGCCATATGTTGAAAGTACTCCTTTATTAATGTTTGTGGTATGTTATGTATTGGATACTATTAAATTGATGATTAAATAGATACCTGCTTGTATGTGGGATTGAGATGATTAAGATTATTTTCAAGTTTCAATTAGCAATAGGCCTGTGTTTATGTCTTTTAGTGCAGTTTCTTGGAAAATTGTCAATTAGGCTTCTGCTCAACTATCAGTAGCGAAAACTGTGTCCTAAGTGTTTTTTTATACTTGTCCCAAGTGTTCGGCAATCCATTACACCACATATTTTAATGTTGTAATGGATTAGGCTTCTGTAAGTTAATGTTGAATGTATAAATTTTGTCGTAGAAAAGATTAATTTTGGAGCTCGGATTGAGTAACTTATGCATGAAACAGTCTGTAACCGTCGTTTTCTGGTAGATTTTCAAGTGGAATGTTTGATTGGGGACACTGATTATATACTTAATAACAAAAAGACAAAGCAGATGAGGTTTAAGCCAATATTTGCAGACCGCAGGAGCTATTCCAGGATATTTAGTATTTTTCTTTTCTAAAGTACAGTTTTCTTCTTAAGTACATGAGTAGAGCAGCTTGAAGAGATTAAGTAGATGTCCTTCTAAGGTTGTAATTTAGGGATTGAGGATAAAGACTGAAAAATGTGCTCCGATGACATCTAAGAACATCTCCTGCATCCAGCATATTTCCTTGCCTATATTTTTGTCACAGGTAAATTTGGAATTCTCTCCCAAAATACCAACTCCAAGTCTCCAACTATAGTCTCCCCTACCTAAAAATTATAGATGAGAGAAAATTGTTCCCCAGTTATGGAGAAGCATTGCCACCCAGTAGCATGCTCAATTTAGGGAATGAACTGGGTAATATCAGCTACAACCATGTTACTTACTAAAAATGAATAAAACACCGAAAGCGTTTTAAATAATTTGAAATAGATATAATTTCAAAATATAATATATACCAAAAATATCTTAATGTATTACATACATACATATTATTTTTCTAAATTTTAATAATGTGTATTATTTTCATTCAAGTAAACGTAAAGATTAAATATTACGAATGATAAATTGTAATTTTGAAAATGTCAATTAGTGCATAAATAAAAATGTATCAAATAGGTATCCCCGATCATCATCATCGTGTTAAGTACTCTAATAAAGTTCGATCTCAAACTTGAAAAGCAAAAATAGATGTATTTTTGAAAAACTCGATTTTATTCAGTTACAACTCTAATTACGAGACTACGAACTAGAAGAAAAATTTCAGAAGCGAAAGTTACACGTCAACAAACAAACTCAAGAAAGAAATTTAGAAAAAAGGAAACAAAATAAACTTGTTGTATTGAACAAAAAACCTACTTTAGACAATACTGGACTTTATGCTTAAGTGCCTGCACAGCTAAGAGGGAGTCGCATTCAATCATAACATTAGCCAGGTTCAGTATTTGTATCCAATGAAGAGCCTCACAAATACCTCAGACTTCCGCTTCAAACACACTGCCCTCTCCTGCTCGTCTTAACGATTTTGCAGTGATAAAATTTACCCTCAAGATCAATTATAACCATTCCCACAGAATAAGAATCAGACCCAGCAAACACTGATGCGTCAACATTTAGCTTTAAAGAACCCTCCATGGAAGCTTCCCATTATAGATAATTACTTCATCACCATTCTGCAGCAAATTCCTTCCCTGTCCCAACACTTTCTTCCTCGCTAAGCTCCAATATTTTGATTTTTGTGCAAAGACCCATTTGTTCGTAATCAAGACCCATTTATGCCATAATCATTTTATAATCTAATATTTTTGTCCATAAGAGGCATAGCTTAAGCTTTATCAAGGTTCGTTAGTTTTCATAAGCCTAAATAGTACATTTGTCTTTTTGCTGCATTCCATTATTGGTCATCGAAATTTTTTCAATTATTGCATTTCCACATACACAGGCAGATGAAGGTGATGGTCTGTCGAGGAAGTAATTTTCATTTTTCAGGATTGCTAGTAATTCTTTGATTCATTCTCTCAAACATCTAAAAGATGCACGAGCGTTTAAAATGACCACTGATATTTACATAAGTTGTGCTCTATCTATTCTCAACTCGTTTAACTGAATCCTGTTAAAAAATTTCTTGAAACCAAAATTCATATGTTGATAGTTTCATCAATCTATAATTCAGAAACCTTTGGTTTGTGACATTTTGTCATTAGTGATTAGCCACTATAACAACGACGTACGTTTGAAGTCACAAGTGTTTCTGTTGACTTTTACCTCTAGGCAGAGAATCATGTACTTAATCAATAATAAACATCTCTTTTTAAAAATCAAATGCACCTTCATTGAGACATAATACAGAGTTGAACTTAACATCACAATGTTATTGGGAGCTTGGTCAATTCTACCGTTTACTGAACTTCCCACATCATTTTCACTTGCAAAAGTAAGTGATTTTGCATCATAGCATCACAATATGTTGTGAGGCTGATGATTCGTGCAAGTTATTCAACTTTATTAAATTAATATGTTAGTATGTTTCCGGATCATGTTATTTGACAAATGCATTGGGTGTTGCTGTGTGTAAATAATGCACAGATTTGAAAATTTCAAGCCGCAGAATAATAGTAACATTTTTTATCTCAGAGTAGTAAACTCTAATGTCTTCTCAGACGTGCAAAGCAATATGGGAGTCAGACAAGATGCCTATAAATGTGGAAATGGTGTTGTCGAAATGTTATTCAGACAAACAAAGTCTTCGTTTTTTATGTTGTATGTTGCTAACAAGTTTAGCAGGAGAGACCTGTTGAAAGCAGAGACATATCTATCGTGGAGGTTGTATTTAATTTTTTTGAGTACTAAGTGAAGAATGATGCAAAATGATACCGAGAGAAGACATTAAAGGATTATTATTCATTCCATAGATTTGTTTAGCAGATTAGTTCAAAGTAATTGCCTATCTACAGCTTGTCTCAAGCTTTAATATGGGAATAAAAAGCAGATTTTTTTGAATGTAATTTCTTTTGCTCTACACTTCCTCTGACTTCAGCCTGTTGATAAAGAACTTAAAATCTATATTTTCTTCGTGTTCCTTATATTTGTAGCATACAAGTGCTTTTTCTCTAGTCTGATGTTCTTATAACTTATAAATGCAGTAGAGAAGGAAATGTGAAGTGCTAATGCAAGAAGCGAGAAGGAAGAAAATCATTAAAAGAGTTGAGCGCTTAATGTCTGTCGTTGCAAGGGACAGAGCATGGGCTATATAAGACTAGCAGAATTGCAGGGGCTTGAAGGAGAGAAGGAGGCGGCTACTACTGCTTAATATGTTCTTTTGTCAAATCATAAGCCCCAAATAACGTAGTAGCTGAAATCTTTTTCTATAATGTAGAATTTTAAAATACTGTATTTCTTATGCAAATGCACACTCACATGTTTTTTTGTTTTTCTTAGAGTAGGTCAACTTCTATATATTCCTTGTACTTTTTGTTGCTGAAATACACGGTGCTAAACCTATCCACAGATAGCTAGCTCGCAACATGTTTTTCACCATATCAAATGTGAAGAAATTGGGCTTGCGCTTTGCTGATCTTGTGCATAGACTTTCAACAGAATATCCAGAGATGCGGTTCAGATGCACATCTCCTCATCCTAAAGATTTTCCAGATAAACTGCTTAATATAATGCGAGGTAGATATAGTATCTGTATAAACATACATCTACCTACACAAAGAGGAAACAGTAGGGTACTTGAGAGAATGATGTGTCGGGGATACACACGAGAAGCATACTTGGATCTTGTTCAGAAGATCCGCATTTTTATTCCTGATGTTGGTCTGAACAGTGATTTCATATCTGGTAATTATCAATTTTTAGTCTGCTTTTCCTTATGCTGCAGTATCTATAATTTAACATAAGCTCCACTTAAAATATATTACAGCTCTAAAGCAATAATCAACTGCAATCATCTTAGAGACCGTGAATTCATACTTTCCCCTTTAATATATGTGTAACAAAGAACTATTTTTATCATTTTCCTGTAAACTTTCTCTACTGCGGCTTAAGAGCTCAAATCTTTTACAGGCTTTTGCGGTGAAACAGAGGAGGAACACGGAGACACTCTAAGCCTTGTTAACGCTGTTAGTTGTGATATGGCAAACATGTTTGCATATAGCATGAGAGAAAAACTCATGCTCACAGGAACTGTGTCTGTGAGGAATGAGGATGATGTCCCTAATGATGTTTAGAAGGTATTTGGTGCAGAGGCAGAGTCAGTGCCTGAAATTTCACGTGACTTGTGCAAAATTAAAAAATTGTGCCCAAGTTCTAACCATAAAAAATAATAGCAAATACATAGAATAATAAAAAATTATTATAAAATATATTTTTAACATAATTGAAATTAATTTAAAATTTAAAAAATATTACAAATACAGTAAGATAAATAATTATAAACAAAAAAATAATCACATAAATCTAATTCATATGTAAACTTATTTAAATCTATATATAAATATTATTGAATTAATTAATATTTTGAATTAAAATTTTATTGAATATATATGTAAATATTACTATTATTTAAAATAAACTAATTACCTAAAAAATATTTTTATTAAAAAATAATATTATGTATAGGTTATTTAGGAAAAACTACTATTTCCCTTGTATTTTATTATCAAATTTAGTAGTCTATAGTACTTATCAAAAGAAAAATAATATAATGTACATGTTATTTAAGAAAAACTTAATCGAGTGTATTTAACAAAACAAAATAACAATCTTATTAGCCAAGTCATTTTTTTCTTAATTTTTTGTAACTTATTTAATATTTAGGATTAAAATATTTTTTTTATAATTTTGCTCAAGGTAATAATTTATAATTATCTAACATTTACCATTTTCTAACCTTTCTTCTACTTGCATTTTTTTTATTAGAAAAGAAAGTTATATATTATTTTTATTTTTCCAAACAAAGATAATATATGTATATATACTTGTATCTGGAAAATGTGCCCCTCAAATTTTTGGGTCTTGTTCTGTCGAACTCAGGCACCGCTCTGTGTAGAGGTATGATTAATATCACATTTGGCATATAAAATTACAAAAAAGTTGGTTCTAGCATGAACTATAGTAGGGATATGCAACATAATTTGTAATTTTGTATGGGGTTTATATGCATGGAATCACAATGTTTAAGGCCGTGTGCTGCATAATTAACTACCTGATCAACATGTCCCTGTTTTAAGTCTGTTAATCTATCTATCTATCTATATCATAATAGTAGGATGTTGTAGCTCTAGTTGATAGCACCCCCTTTGTTAAAGTTTGTTAACATGTTATGTAATGGAACTGTTATATGATTAAATACGTGCATGTACGTGGGGAGTGAGATCTGATGCTTAAAGAGTGTGCAAGGTCCTGTAGTCTGTATTTTATGTCTTTTAAGGCATTATCTTTTTATATTTGGAGGAAGAATCTGAGGGCTCTAAAGCTTCTGTTAGGCCTGCTATTTAGAACATAAATTTCGTCCCAAGTGGTTTCATAACTCATTCAAGTGTTCTAACAGATCAGGGCCTGAAAAATATGTCTAATTTTTGCATATGAAATGAAGAAATAACGAATGTGTCTTGCCATTGTTCTGTGTACAGTGTAATTGTATACCGACCTTCTAGATTTCCCTTTTACTTTATATAGTAATTTGACATTAGCTAATTGTTGACCTATTGGGCCCAAGTAATTATTCTTTGACAGGGGGCCCAAGTACTTTCATCTTCATTGTAGGAACAATTAATTTGTGACCCGTTCATTTTTAAAATTTCCCTTAGCCCAGATTTACTAATCTAAAAACATGATTCAATTGGGAACAAATATTGTACCTCTACAAATGTATAATTTTGATGTGACGATATTCTGTAGGGTCTGGAATTGGGTCCCCACTGAATGCAGACAATTGAACAAGGGGTGTAAGAGGTGTAGAGCATGGTTTACAGTCTAACATTCGATATCTTTTGAGCAAATCCAAAGTATATTTAGTCTGAGAAAGGTGAATACCATTGACATCTATGGTAGTTTCCAAGCCGAGAAAATAACTTAAATCACCGAGGTCTTTGATCTCAAATTCAGCACCCAATTTTGCAATAAATGACTGTAAGAGCTCGAGAGAATTTCCGGTTACCACGATGTCATCTACATACAGTAGAAAGATTATCATTGAAAACCTATTCCGATAGATAAACATTGACGAATCAGCAATGCTTTGAACAAATTCACATGAGGTGAGAAAAGAACTCATACGTTGAAACCAAACACATGGTGATTGCTTCAATCTGTAAATGGCCTTATGCAGTTTACACACGTGATATGGTCGATCGGGATCAATAAAACCAGGCGGTTGTGTCATGTACACGTCTTCGAAGAGAAAATCGTGTAAGAATGCATTCTTCACATCGAGTTGACGTATTGTCCAACAACGAGACACTGCTAAGCTAAGAACAGTGCGAATAGTGGTTGGTTTTACAACTGGACTGAACGTCTCGTCATAATCAAGGCCTGCTTGTTGATGAAATCCCTTTGCAACGAGTCGAGCTTTATAACGCTCAATATCACCATTAGCCTTCCTTTTTATTTTATAAACCCACTTTGATCCAACAATATTTTGTTGAGGATTAGGCAGAACAAGAGACCAGGTATCATTCTTTTGTAATGCAGCAAATTCTTCACCCATGGTTTGGCGCCATCGAGGATATTTGTTAGCTTGCGAGAAACTTGTAGGTTCTGTTTCAGGAGATAACATTGTAGAGAAGGCTGCGGGAAGTAGGTGTCGACTAACAAAATCTGCCTGTTTCTTTGGTTTAAAAATACCATTTTTGGACCTGGTGGTCATGTGGTGTTTACCAGGGACGGAGTGTGTGGTGGTAGTAGAGGGAACAATTGAATCAAGTGGCTGGAGAGAATTTTCAAGTTCTGTGGCAGGTTGGTGGGTGATATGTTGTTGCGGAGAAATGTCTGTTTGTTGGGGACTGAATTGTTGTGGCAAAGTTGATGCATAAGTTGGTGGTGTCTGTGGTGAGGGATAATGAGCTTGTGAACATTTTGCGGAAGGATTTGTATTTGTGGAGATGAGGATACTCTGGGTGTTGAGGCTAAAGTGATAATTATAGTGAAATTCATGGTGGAATAGTCAGGTACCGCAACCCTATTTGATGACATAGGGAAGTCCTCTGCATATAGAAAATGCGATTCATCAAATATGACATGTCGAGAAATGTATAATCGACCTGTGACTGGATCCAAACAGCGAAATCCATGATGACAAGGGCTGTATCCAACAAAAACACAAGCAGCAGATCTGGGCATTAATTTGTTAGAAACATAATCACCAAGATAAGGATTACAAGTAGAACCAAAGATGCGTAAAATTGAATAATCTGGTTCGAAGCCAAATAAGGCAGTGAAGGGACACTTTGTATCCAAAACACCTGTTGGTAACCTGTTTATGAGGTACACGGCAGTACAAATAGCTTATGCCCACAACTTAAGTGGTGTTTTTGCAGTAATCATCATAGTACGTGCCATCTCAGATATGTGACGGTGCTTGCGATCTGCAAGTCCATTCTGTTGCGGGGTGTGTGGGCAAGAGAATCGATGCTGAATGTCTGTACTTGCACAAAAAATTTTGAAGGAAGAGTTATCATACTCACGACCTCCATCACTTTGGAAACACTTGATTGTAGCATCAAATTGGTTTTTAATGTAATTGCACAACTGAACAAAGTGGGTAAAAACTTCAGATTTTAATTTTATAGGATAAACCCAAGAATATCGAGTAAAATCATCAGTGAAAATTACATAATAGCGATACCCACTAGTAGAGAAAATAAGAGACATCCAGACATCACTATGAATAATTTGAAATGGAGCAATTGTACGATGTTCATGACTAACAAAAGGAAGTCGTTTTGACTTTCCAAGAGCACAATCCTTACAAAAATGAAACTGACGAGATAAAAAAAACCTAAACATTTGTTATTAGCTAGAGTTTTAAGAACTTGGGAAGAAGGATGACCCCAACGACGGTGCCAAAGAGTGGATGACTGACATGATGCTGAAAGTGCATGCAAAGGACGACTGAGCTTGAGAGGGTATAAGCCATCTTTACATTGGCCCTGAAAAAGAATGGAGCCAGTGTGTAAGTCACGAATTACAAAACCAAATGGGTAGAAGGTAAAACTGACTGAGTTATCGCGAGTAAACTGTGCAATGGAAAGAAGATTTTTACGCATGGTTGGAACATGTAAAACATTAGATAAATGAAATGATTGAGAACCGCAAGAAAAAGATATGCTACCGGTGTGTGTAATAGGAAGAAAATCACCATTACCCAACTGTACTTGATCACCTCCACTATATTCAGAACGACTTGTAAATGAGCGTGCATCACCATTCATATGATTTGTGGCACCTGAGTCGATGTACCAATTATGATCCATTGGTGGTGCTAGTTGCATACCAGCAAATGCCGATGATAAGTCAGCATCAGTATGATTCTGGTTCTGATTGCGATTGTAGTGATGTGGCAGATTTTGAGGTGCAGGCGTGTTGTTCCACTGACGCCATTAAAATTAGGACTTTGATTGGAGAATGGAGAGGAACCTAGTATGCCTTGCTGAAAGTAATTTCGACCACGACCACGATAACCACGACCATGACCACCTCTAGATGGACTGAAATTTCGATGAGAAGAAGTATAATCATACAAATGATTATTTCCAGGACCTTGTCTACCACCACGGTTATGATTTTTTCCTCGGTTAAAATGGGGAGGAGCAGGGGTATTTGCGGATAATAAAGCAGTAGTAGGATTGGCAGAGGGTAAGTCTATCGTGGATGGTTTTATATTCATCGACTCAAAGGTCACAATTCGAGTACGAAGAGTGGAGAATGAAGGAAGAGGGGGTGGGTTAATAATGGTTGTAACGAGCATGGAGTAATCTGGACCAAGGTCACGAAGGACACAAGTAATAAGATCAGTAGGTGAAACAGGTTGGTTAATTGCAGCAAGTGAATCTGATATTATTTTAGCAAACTGGAGATACTCAGTAATTGACTTATCTCCTTTCGTCATGGAGAGCAACTGGAAACGAAGTTGGGTCGCATTTGCAATGGATTGGTGAGCAAAATTTTGTTGAAGGCAATCCCACACATCTTTAGAAGTTTTCAAGCCAACAACTAGAGCGAGAACTGGGCTAGAAAGGGTGGAATTTATTATGCCCATGAGTGTTTGATCAGCGTAATACCATTCAGCATGTTGAGGATTTAATTCAGGTTTAGGACCGACTTCAGCAGAAAGGATATATTCAGGTGGGCAAGGATAGCTACCATCGATAAAGCGCCAATGTCTTTGGCTAATAAGAAAGGGTTTGATTTGAGTTTCTCACTCTAGATAATTACTATCAGTGAGTTTGGTAGTGACAAGAGCAGAAATATTAGGTATAGTAATTGTGATGGTTGATGGTGTGGATGTCATTGTTACGGGAGAATCAGAAGATGTCATAGAGCTAGTTGAAGAACTGGAGTTTGGTGAGGAGGAAACAATAGGATTTGTCATTCTGGAAGAAAAAAAAATGAAGAAAGTTTGAAGAGGAAATAAGATAATTTAAATAGGAAGAATGGTTTTAGGATTTAAGGAAAGAAATTGTTTGTGGCTCTGATACCATGTACAAATGTATAATTTTGGCTTATCTTTCTGTGTCATGAGATACAGTATTTATAGTACAGTAACTACAACTATCGATTCTAATATGTAGGATTATGTTACTAAATAGATAACATTTATATAGGATAACTATTATCCTAACAGATAGTTAGCATATCAAACTTTATGAGAACTTCCGTTAATAGTACCGAACAGTTGTTTCGAAGTTATTCCGTTTGCTTACTTGCAGATTTTGTTGCGATAAGTTGTTGCAACTTTTAAAATGGGACCTCGTCCCGCACATCCTGATCATAAGATATTAAGATTATAAAATCATAAGATATTAAGATCCTTTATATTGTACTTGAATTTAAACTTTATAAGAGTTCTTGAGTATTGCGTTAGATAAGACTTATCTAATATTATTAGGGATTAAAATCATTTTTAAAATGTATTTGTTTGTTGTTTGTAAGCTAAAATAAATATTGGATTGCCGCTATAATTTTATTGGAGAAATGTCATTGTTCTTGACTACGAATGTACTATATGCCATTCAACAGAGGCATATATACAATAAGAAATACAAAAGAACATGATACAGCTATTTAAATAAAAAAATCAAACAGTATAAATAATTTTTTTGAGAGATTCTTGAGTAAAATTTTGAAAAAGATACTAAATTAGTGATGCAGCCGAGGAGCAGTCGAGGTTAGTTCCACTAGTGTGAACCTGCAATAATTTTGGGGGTATAGAATAGTTTTTGACGAAACTTCGGTGTGCAACGAAATGATCTTTTGGTTATACTATTATTACCACTTTGGCGTTATTCATTTTCAATGGGGGGATAAGTTTGACAGGTCGACCCACCTCATTCCTGTTTAAATTCATATGACATCCAGCTATTACTCCACTTTCCACACCTCCCCCCGTCTCCCTCTCTTATCTCTCTCCTCCCTCTCTCTCTCTACTGTGTTTACATTCTTTATTCAATTACATCACAATGTAAATGTGTGTAAATGTAAATTCAGATAACATGGTCCATATAGTATAATAGTACTATCATCAGTTTACCACCCCCTACTTGCAAGGCTCAAATTTACTCAACTCATACCTTGACATTCCTATCTTAGAACAAGACACTAGTTTAATTATTGTTTGTGTTAGTTGTAGAATTACTCATGTTCTCACAAGCAGTTGTCTATTGACAATTCAACATTAGGATTATTACTATTATAAAGTACATATAATTGAGGCTCTGCTTGTGAAAGGGAACATTAAGATAGTGAAGATGGTACACAGTAGCATAGTAATGTAGGGAACTCATATTATATGAAACACAATTGGTTATTTAATCAAGTTAGCACTACAAACCAAATATGATGTAATTGGTGATTGACATGGACCATATATGGTCCTCATACATCACTAACATATTCTTTGATGAAAACAACAACGAACAAAAGAAGTGGGGGTGTTCCTAAAATTTTGTAAAAATATTACCTAAGCATGAAGATTTAAATTTGTATTCATCTTGAACTTTCCGTCGATCCTCGTCCAATGAAAAACGTAAGCGTGAATAGGGTGACATGAATCATGTATCCACAACGTAAGCGTGAATAAGGTGACATGAATCATGTATCCACATCAATTTTTCATGTTAATTTTATCCGCGAAACAAATGTTTACGATCATAGATGGTTAGGCATGCTACCATTTACTTATGTATCAAAATTTTTGGCAGTATTTGTAATGGCATGACACTCGTGTGAATTTAAATTCTGCATAATAAGTTAATAACACAGACACGCAGAGTAGAGAATCATCAGATTATGCTCATTCAATCAGTATAAACATAAACAAGTACATTATTTCTGACAAATAACTAAAAGTTCTACAACTCCAGTTAGAAAAAGCTCTGTTTTCAGTTAAGGATTTGATGACAGTGTTCGACAGCTCTAAACAGTTATTTTTCTAGAACAAACTTTACAAATCAGTCACTAAATGTGTATTCTTTGCATCATATGATAAAGGGTAAATAATACACAATTACTTTTATAGATGACAAAGCAGGAATATTGTTAGGGTCAGGGAAAATATGTACCACAAGATTGGAATCCAAATAAAAATTTGCAGTAATATAGTGGAATGGGCTAATGCAAACCCCAAAAAGAATAGCTAGACTACAGATAAAGAATGGAAGGTAGTTATATCAGTGATGGTCACCTTTGGAAGTAGACATTTACTGTAATTTAGTGCCCTGCCATGTCAAATTAGTTCTAAATCCTGTACTGGCCTGAAGAAATGTACAATGTATTTACATTATATAAAATCGTAAAATTTAGTATACAAGATTCTCGCATCACACATCATCTCGAAAACACTGTTCTGATGTATTTAGCAGGAAATAAATGAAAAAGATGATTGCCCACACACAGTTTCAAATTTTCGAAGGAGAAAGTGTAATAGTAAATTTGACTAATGAATGTATTTTCTAGATGAACTTTATAGAAAGATGATGTCAAACATTGAATTTGGCACTCTTAAGTCCCAATACAGCTGCTAAATCACATGGTGATCGAAAATCAATGAAATAAAATAGTCCTACTACTCAACATCAAAGATGGAATCAATATTTTATTAACATGAGATAGCTATCTGTAATTGACAATTACAGTTTGATCATAAAAAATTGTTTAGAATCAATTCCTATATATAATTAACAGAAACATCAGTAAACAAAATAGCTACCAAGAATTTACAGATTAACAAGAACAACAACATTTCAGAAGTAAATCAAAAGAAGGGTCATTAATTTCTAAACTACAGAATTTGCATATATTTCTTCAATTCTTCTCTTGTTGCATGAAAGCTGTGCGTCTCTTGTTTCTTTAGCCTTGTAGCTACATACATGAATCTGATGTCCGTTTATTATAATTGTTTTGAACAATGAGGTTGTAAAAATTATTTTTATAAAATGAAGAATAAAATGGAGAAAATAGGGATCAGGAAAATAGGGTTTGAGAGTTTTGTAGATGAAGAAGGAGGTGGTGGGCTATGATAATAAAATGGAAAGTAGGGTACAATAGGGTTTGGTGGTGGTGGGGTAGGGTAAAAGTTTCCTGCCGGAGGGAAGTAGTTTCCGATGGTTGTCGGCGGTGAGTAGCCGTAATTTGGCTGAGAAGGTGGTGGTGGAGAGTAGTAGTAGTTGTTGCCGCCACCAGAGCTTGGTGGTGAGGGTGGTGGAGGGCAGTTTACTGATGATGAAGGTGGTGGTAGTGTTGGAGCTGGTGGTGGTGGAGATGGGGTGGGAGGTGGTGGCGGAGATGCGTATACCGGTACCGGAGGGTTGCATGGGTTGTCACATGCGGCACACATTGTGCATTCAACTTCGTACTTTGATCCTGCCCAAGTGTTTGCACTCACATTTGTTGATAATAAAAGGAGTTGTAGAAAGATGAAAATATTAAAAGATGGTTTTAAGGGAAGAGCTGACTTCATTGTAAGAATTTGAGGAAATGAAGGGAGAGAGTGAGAGAGAAAGAGAGAGAGAGAGGGAGGGTGAGGGAGAGGGAGAGAGTTAAGTGGAGGGTGTGCTCATAGTTTTAAGGGCTTATAGTTTGGGTATATGGAGTTTGTACCAATTATATTGGTACATTTATGTATATGATTGTATGGTATGGGTCTATCTACACTAGCTTTACAAGTGTAAGATTATTTGTCCCTTAATATTTGCTGTACAAAAATCTTGAAGATTCTAAGTGTTATTTTGCTTTTACACTCAATTATTTTTCTTGCTCATGTTAACAGTGAATTGGTGACTGATGGTCATTTAAAACATATTTTTAATATGGTTTTTGTATATAATTTCAACGTGTTTTAACCGGTTATTTATAAATATTTTTTTTATCAATCAAAATATTTGTTGTTTATTTTTATGAAAAACAAATATAAATATTGTATTTTACTATCCCGTCAAAATGCATATATAAATCTTAAAACGTCTTATAAAAAATCAGGGGAAGTAAGATTTAAGCTACAGTTACTATTAATTGTAAAATTTTAAAGGTATACAATTGCCCAATTAAAGTTAATGTTAATAAACTTAACAAAGGGAACTAACTTACCGTAAAAAAGAAGTAAGCCAAGTGTGTACTAACGATCTAAAAATTGAGACATATTCCCATGTCAAAGCAAATTCATTACTACTGGATCTTGAGGATTTCAGTTAATAAGAAATATCTTTCTCTTTTAATAAGAAAAGGGCGGCGTCATTTATGATTCATTCAATTGTTCTAGGTTATGTAAATATGTGCAACACCAGCATTTAATTGCTAGTACATGGTGATAACATTTTTTAAACAACGTTTCTTTTGGAGGGATTATGTAGAAACCAAAAGCTAATTTAAAGGCTCTCAAGTCTCAACTAGTTTATTCAGTACCTACGTTAAGTTTTACTCACTTTCTTCTTAAAATGACACCCCTAGGTAGTGGGGTACTCACTTTCTTCTTAAAATGACACCCCTAGGTAGTGGGGTACTCACTTTCTTCTTAAAATGACACCCCTAGATAGTGGGGTACTCACTTTCTTCTTAAAATGACACCCCTAGGTAATGGGGTACGCATAAATTTTTATAGAGGGTCCTGATAATTTGTCGTGTCAAATTTTTAAACTTAATTTTTTTATTTTTATTAAATTTCGGGAAAATTAAGAAAACATAATAAAAAATGAGAATATTACAAAAATAATTTATATGCATTACCCTTATCATCCTAAAAATATCTAACATATATAAATTAGAAGAAGGGGAGGAAAAAATTAGACTGATAACAAAAATAAGGGAAACAAATGAACAAACGGGTCTAGAAGAACAAATACACAAGAAGAGTTTTCGAAACCTGGTATCCGGTGAAAATAACACTACTAAAAATCATCTAACCTACAACAACAAGTCTTGCATTAATCCTACTATATTGATTATATTTGAAAATTTAGGGGGGCGACAGAGCCGGAGCCCCGAGATCCTCTCTGCTCCTAGGAATGAGTTTAGATCTATATATTATTAAGAGTAGAAATTTATATTGCAGTATTGGCTCAATTTAAAAAGAAGTGAACAAATTTACTGGAGGCCTATTTAAAACAAGTACTCGTACAAAATAATGGGACTTAACTTTTTATTTACACTTGTTTTTTTAGGGAGAAACAAACAAATATAAAAAGAGTGACGGTGGTTGAGGCGTAGACCACACATTTGTTTCAGGCTGGTAATGATGCTAGGCTAGCATAGCGGTGTGAAATGTGAATGTTGTAGAGGTGTAGTATTTTCAAAGCAATTTGTTCCATTTTGTACAAACCCTGCAACTACCCAAAGCTTCTTCCAGCTTTATCAATTTACGTTATCCTTCATTTCAACAATTTACTGAAACTAGTTCATAACAGTGCCAACCACTAACTGAGATTAAAAATTCAAATTATCATTTATATGAAATTAAATTTCATAATCTCATAATTCCATTATACCGTATGAAATATGGATTGAAATTAAAATATTAATATAAAATATTAAATTAGTACTGTAAAAAGTTGAACATAATAAAAATGTATAATATATCAAAAATTCAGATAATTAATTGTATTGAATTCAACCTCATGACTCTATTACGCCGCGCAAAACACACATAGAAATTAAAATATTAAATCAGTATTTGTAAACAACGGAACCTAAATTTGGCAATTCATTCGTGTCGTATGTGGTGGATTTTTGTGTTTCGTGTAATTGAAGATCAAACACAAAACCAACATCTTTTAAGGTTCGTGTACTTTCGTGTTTGTATACTTTCAATTCGTATCGTTTCGTATGGTTTCGTGTAAAATTGAATATTAATAATAATTAAAATTAATAAATAAAAATATAAAATTTTTAGATAATTTTTTTATGAAATATATTAAAAATATAAATTTAGATCACATTTATATACATATTATAAATTTAAGTAAAATTTTTAAAAATAAATATCATATATCTATTTATATATATATATAATTATTATATATATTAATATTTAAATATAATATTGATTTATGTTGTATACTTCGTGTCGTGTCGTGTATTCAAAGGGAAAACACAAAATCGACGTTATATCTCGGTCGTCTATTTTCGAGTTTAGTGTATTTTCGCATCTTGTACTAAAAAGACAAAAACATACACTAAATTTTAGTGTTGTTTCATGTCGTCCAAAATTATCGGGTCTAATTAAACCTAATAAGTAGAGGTGAACAGAAAATCGCACAAACCACAAAACCGCCCGCATCGCACCAATCCGCACCGCAAAACGCGGTTTTTAATTTTCGTGGTGCGGTTGCGGTTTGAATTTTTAATAAACCGTGCGGTGCGGTGCGGGTTGTAGTTTTAAATTTCTGAAATGCGGTTCAAAACGCACCACACCGCAATATTTAATATATATATATATATAATAGTTATATTTCATGATTCCATTTATTAAGTTTGATTCCATTTAACATACTAGGAGTGCTTGCTTAGTGATCATCAAGATCAATTGTTGCGTGGTGATCATTCTATCTGTGTTTCTTCAAAAATAATGAAACACATGGTACAAAATCAACTATTTAATAGTGAATTCATTTAATTGCCGAGTCAAGCTTCTACGTTAAACTTTACAGTGTGGAATTTCTAATTTGTATTATTGAAGAATATTAGCGACTTTGTTATATTATTCGGAAATTTAATTAATTTAAATTTTGTATTTATTTAAAATTTTCGAACTTGTAATGTATAAACCGCAGTGAACCGCACCACACCGCATTTTTGTGGTGTGGTTTATACGATTTTTGAGGGTACGCGCATGCGGTTTGGAAATTTGATCAAACCGCATGTGTGGCTTGGTTTGCGGTTTAAGTAAAAAACTGCACCACCCGCATCGCGCTCACCCCTACTGATAAGAATGTACAATATAGAAATACTATAAAATCCTACACGTTGTTATGAAATTCCACCGTACAGTTATAGTTTTGCACCCGTAATTATTTTACTTAGTTATAGAATTTCAACATGTTAACTTTATTACTAATAAATTTTTTTTTGAAACGAATTGTATAATTTTTATATGCACCAAGCATCTTTTTTAGTTTAGATAATTTTATACTACTTAATATTATTTGATATTTATTGGTTTTTTCAATTTAAAAGTAAATAGATTTTATTTTAATTCTACTTAATTAAATCTAAATATAATTCATAAATTATCTTATTAAAAAAATCAATTTAAAAGTAAATAGATGCTTTTTAATTTAGAAGTATGTATTTGTCTGTGTTTCAGTGGATATTAACTAAAGAAGTTAAAGTTCATTGAGAATACGACTTGTAATGATAGGTAGGATTTAATTATTTAATAATATAATTTAAAAGTAATTATATAATAATAAAAATAATAATTTATATAGTAAGTACCAAAATTTGATATTTTATATTTTTATTACCAAATAAAATATAATTTCATTTATTAATAAAGAGTATCAATGCAATTTATAAAGCCAAAAGAGTTCTATATAAATGCAATTTCGAGACATAGTTTTCATTTTAGATATTTTCATTGAAATATATTTTTTCTAATAAAAACTAAAATTTCAAATTATAACATGAATATATGCACAATAATATTTAACCTTTGATTTAAATAGATATTTAGCTAGGACAGTGGACGACGAGTCGGTGACTGATTTGTCCCACTCATCCCCTTCGTTAAGATTACAATTATATGTACTACATTACAACTTTACAAGGTGGGAATTTTATTTTTAATCTCAGCAGTCTGCATTTCCAATCTTTATATATAGATGTTTTTTTTGTATATTTCCTCTTAGTTTAGTTTATTAATTTCTATTTAACATTGCATTGCAAATCCCAAGCAGAGTGAAATGAGAATAAACAACGGCCAGCTTATTTTATGGAGTAACAAATATTGACAAATTATTACATACATGTTTAACGTATGTAAGTTAGGATGCAGATTATTATTGCACAAAGCCAAGTCTAATGGCTGCTTCTCAACGGTGTCATTACCCATGGCTGCACTAGTTTAGTAGTATAGTCTTACAGAATAAAGCAATTGGGATCACGTTAGATCTATGAGGTGATTAGGCTAATGCAATTTATTCTATGTTAAGCCCGGTGCATAGCTGCGCTTATTAACAACAGATTGACAATCCGAGAATTGAC
Source organism: Apium graveolens (assembly GCF_009905375.1). Lineage (NCBI taxonomy): Eukaryota > Viridiplantae > Streptophyta > Magnoliopsida > Apiales > Apiaceae > Apium > Apium graveolens. Next base: position 239,101,241 of record NC_133654.1, on the reverse strand, counting down.
GTATAAGAACATCTCCAAGGGTACCGAGAATTGACGTATAAGAACATCTCCAAGGGTAGTAGCTAAAATTGTTAGCTAAAATAATATATAATAACTGTTAGGTAAATGTTGACGGAGGAATCTGGTAACAACAAAGATTGAGGTTTCTCGCTGGAACTAAGATCTGTGACGGTGGTTCTTTGTCGGAAACTTAAGCGGTGTGTGGTTGATTGTGGTTGTTTTAGGATGAGATTGATCAGAGTAAGTGGTGGCTCTCTTATCAGCTCTCAACTTCTTACCCTCTCAATGTGCCTACGTACCCTTTATATAGGGATCAAACCTGACGTAGTTCTCATAGAACAAGAAGTCTAATGAGTTTAGACTTATTACTCCTAAACCCAGTAGAAGCCCATCCGATATCCATCTTTCGCTAGCTTTAGGAATATCCAACTATGAGGCCCAACCGCGAAGGCCCAAGACTCGTCCGTAATCGTAGGACTTCACGGATAGTGCATCTCCCTGCGCAAGGATAACACTCCGCTACAACTATCTCCCTTGATTTACGAACGCAGGTATAGCCACGGTTCACCCCAAATGCCAGACGCGTCCCTGTCCCCCGAATGAGGATAACCCACCAGATAGCAGGACAGGTGATCCCAAGCTCTTGGGTGCAAAGTGCAGGATGACTCCAAAGTTCTCCAACGAGGACACCCGTTGAATACAAGAACAGAGCTCCCAAAGCACACACCAAAGTAAACCCCACATCCCCAACGAGGACACCCGTTGAATACAGGAGGAGGCCTTCAATCATCAGGCATACCCCTGGAGGCCTTCAAACTTTTCACGGACATCCCCCTCCTTGACCGTCTCAAGGAGGGAATTCTTCAAAGAGTACATGCAACAAATACATTAGTAAAAATAACCTCCATTGCTCCCCTCCATACAAGCTTTTCCCTGAAGTCCCCATTGAGAGCACAAAGATCAATCACAGGACGCGTCCTAACCTCTTGGGCGCGCCCTTCCATTCATAAATCCAACCCTGTTTCCTCACCAATCGTTCCTTATAGCGTGCCAAAGCTACAGGACGCGTCTTAGTGGAGACAAGCGCGTCCTCCATCTTCCAATGCCACAAGATCACATTTACCAAATAATTTTCCCTATGTTGACGCGTCTACCACAAGTGGGCGCGTCCTGGTCCAAGCTTCGCTATTACCAATCAATAGAGTATCAAATCAAATATAGACGCGTCCTACAAGTCAGGACGCGTCCTCAACTCTGTACCGGGTTTGACCGTATATAAGCCGCATTTGAACCGAGTCAATCCAATGCCAAATTTCGGATATAACAACTACCCCCCAAATTCCACTTGCAGTTAAAAACAAGATTGGAATTTTTATCCTACAATCCAAGCAATGAAATTTGATTCACAGGACGCGTCCAAAGCACAGAACGCGTCTTGCCTTTACTCTGTACTCGTAACAGACAGTTGTCATCCACGTCAGCTATATCTTCCCCTATAAATACCCAGAGGCGTAACCGTCATTTTCATCCTTCACCTTCTCAGAAAACCACCATCACCGTCGCCTCTAAATTTTAAGCTCAAAACCCCGACGATTTAGCCGGCCATTTCCTGATTTCTTTAGCTCAATCCACTCCTCAACTCAAAAGGTACATAAATCTCCTCTTATTTCTTTATTTGGCCAAATACATTGGTTTTAATGAGCAAGAAACCGTTCATATGCTTTATGTTCATATCAACTGCTATTCATGTTCATTTGTATGTATATATGTATGTATAGGCAAATATAACACGTTTAGCTTCCCTGATCTCCCAATTACATGTTTCTAGGATTTATCATATTTCCCCCAAATTGCCAACAGTCGATTAATATTCCTCCGCATCATAACCACATAGGACGCGCCTTCCCGTCAAGGCGCGTCTTATTTTCCTTTGATAAAGGCATATGTTTAAGCCGTTTTAACTAAAGGTCATATAAGGGCAACACCTTACTAGGACGCGTGTTGATAGTGGATTTCATACGATAGATTCTTAGGACGCGCCCTCTAATATCTTTAGCATCTTCCTTATGGTTCATTCATTCACCATCTTTTTTCTTTTTTTCTTTTTTTAACATATGGACGCGTCCTCAAATATTTATTCATTCTCTTGCAGCTGGAGGACACGTCTTCCTTCTCACCATTTCATCCATTCAAAGCCCTCAACAAACGCCTTGGAATCTACTCCCCACATCTGATCACTTTTAAACCCGACTTTCCCGAAATCCACAGGACGAACTCCTTCCTTAGAGCAGAAAGACGCGTCTTTGGTTCCATTAAGTCAAAAAACTCAATAATGTCTGATTCCAGCTCCGATTCCATGGACCATGTTCCCATAAGTTCAAGAATGGAAAAGAAGGGAGTCAAAAGGCAAAGAACTTCAATTCTCCATACAAGGGCCGCCATCGAAGATTGGACGGACGACGAAATTATCCCCACTACAAGCCAAAAACCTCAAGGAATGGCTATTTCTGATATGGACGCGTCAAACACGCAGGACGCGTCTTCTCAGGGTGCGGCTCCTTTTGGGGACGCGTCCCCACACAGTGTAAGTGAGTTCGAAAGAAGGATTCCTGACCCTGAGACATATCCCGTATCTCCTCAAAAGTCCGATCCTCCCCTAGAGCATTGGGAACCTTCAGATGTAGAAATAGATTGTGATTGGGCGAGGCTCGGTACCCTTACTGAAGCAGAGAAGAATGCCAGAAGGAAAAAAGAGGGTAAGCTGGCATGCGTAGCTCTTGATTCTACTGCGTCTGACCTGGAAATCCAGTGGCACATGAAATACTACGACATGGAAGGCATCTGGGCGCGGCCTCTTTGAACCATGAGGCCACATATTTTTAACATTGGGAACCAAAGGATCCCCTGAATGATGCTTACTCCAAAGTTGATTTCTCTAGGTGTGGGCGCGCCCTTGCACCCATATATCAAAAAGATCTTGAAGTGGTATGACGTCGCCCCAATCCAACTATCTCCAAACTCATATAAGCTAGCTTGGGCTTTGTTCATGATGTACCACAACCTCAGGCTGGGCGCGCCCTCGATGAAAGAATTCAGCTTTTTTTATAGCAGCAAAAAATCAATTCCCGGATACCATTTTCTGGTTGTCAACAAATGGTTGAACAACAAGGGATTTAATGAAGGAAAAATTAGCCACGAGAGAGACTGAAGGAGCCATTTTTCTACATTTATAACGTCAGAAGGACGCGCGTTCACTTCAACTTGGAACCAAGTAAGCGATTACCAAAGCCTTTCTTCAATCACTGGGCGCGTCCTCTTGATTGGGCGCGTCCTATTTTATTTACTTTTTTTAACAAACTCTTCGTTCCTCTTTTTAACAACTTATAACTATCTTTTATCTTTAGACAAAAGAGTTCAGAAGGAATTAACAGGAAAAAGGAAAAAGAGAGCAGATAAAGTCCTCCAATATGCAGAAAAGCACTTTAACCTCAAGGACATGATTACAGAAGACAACCTTAAGCTGGTGGGCGCGTTGTCTTCCCGGGTTGGCTCTATCTGCAAGTTTCGTGAATTTCACAACGGCAAACCTGTTCTCACAACCTCAGAAAAAATCAGGGGTCTTAGTGCCGCGGAGGTGATCGAAATCGACATTAGTAAGCAATTCGACTTAGAACAAGGTAAGTTTAAGTGAGGGAGGACGCGTTATTAACTTTGGACGCGTCCACAGCTACAAAAATTAGCTCTCCATTCCAAAAAATATTAACTTACATAAGAATCAAAGGTGTTTCATGCACATACATCTGCTAAGGGCGCGTTTTCTCACAGGACGCGTCCCGCTTGTCCTATATTCCTATGGCTCGTGTTTTATAACCCGTCATAGCCAACGTTTCTAGGCAGGGCGCACCATTTTTGTAGGGCGCCTCTTCCTTTGCCTGACACATACATGCATTACTCGTTTCTTTCATTTTCCTTGTTAGATCTTTACGCATTTATACATTTTGGTTGCCATCTTTTAATGTACCTTCTTACTTTAATCTGCCATGCATGTAGAATTTTATATCACAACATGGGCGCGTCTTTTTCCGTGGATGCGTCTAAATACATTTAACTAATATTTTTTCTTGTTTAAATCACAGATATGGCCTCACTCCCCAAAGGATTCGCAATTGGGGCTTCCAAAAAACTAAGGGCAAGGAAACAGGCTCCTACAAAGGTTGATTCAAAGGCAAAAACCCCACCTCCTATCGCAACTCCTTCTCCTCCTCCCAAGATAATCAACACCACTGTGCTAGACATTCCCGAAAGGGTGGAGGACGCGCCCTCAAAGCGTCAAAAGACTGTCCCTGATGACCAGTCTTTCGTTCTCAGATACCTGGGCGCGTCCTCGGTTGGTGACTTTTCCGAGGACGAAGTGAGAGGCTGGACCTTCAGGACTGAGCAACAAACAAAGGAGGCTATGGTCAGGGCTGCAGCCGAACTTCACCTGCATGCCAGGCAGAGTGCTAATATGGCTGCCAAGCTTAGGGCGCGTCTTGCCATTACAGACACTGCAAAGAGCCAGGCCGAAGATAAAGTTAAATCCCTGGAGAGATACATTACCCTGCTTGCCCAAGAGAAAGATGTTGAAATCAGACGCCTGGAGGGGGAGATGACGCGTCTAGAAACAGAAAAAGATGTTTTGGAAGGCAATGTCTCCTCAATAGAGAAGCAAATGGACAGCGTCATCGCCCTGAATTCCACCATGCAGCTGGAGCTTGACACCCTGAATGATGATAGGCTGCATGGATGGACAGAGGAGAAAAAGCTAGTTTACCAGCACGGCTTCCAGGCTGGGTTTGAAGAATGGTGCTCTGGGTTCATTGCCAAGGACCCAGAGTATACATTCTCAAAGTTTGATGCAGATACCCAGATATGGGTAAATGATTTCAGGGTCAGGGCCGCGGACTCCATCAAGAACAAGAGGATTTTTCTAGGCTTAGAGGAAGAGGACGCGTCCCCTGATCCTGCTCCACTTCAGACTCAGCCTCCCCCTGCAGAAGACCAAGATAAACCACAGGACGCGCCTCCTACTTAGGACGCGTCCTTTATCTTTTATGTACTTGAACTATTTTAAGGGTGCGGGCCCCTTGAAGCCTTGCAAGTTGTAAAGACTATTTTTGAACATTCACTTGCACTTCTTTTTTACTCAAGTAGTCATTTATATGGGCGCGCCTTGTGTTAAGGGCGCGTCACCCTTGACTAATTGTTATTATTTTTACTCCGTCAAGCAAATATCCACTGTAGGCGCGTCCTCTCTAGCTAGACGCGTCTTTGTTTGTTCCGGAAAGTGCATGAGCACGGAACTACGTTGTACTTATGTGTTTAACCAAGGCACAAGGCACAATGGGGCGCGTCCTAACTGTTTGACATACCTTAACGTTATCTTTCAGACATGTTTTAAATTAATAAAACATTCAACTGAAAGAGCATCAACCAATATTACTTGGGCGCGTCCTTGGAAATAGTACACTTCCTAGTTCCATTTTAACTCAAGTTCTATTGTTCCTTTTAGCAGCCACTACTTCAGTTAACATCCACATAGAACTATCAATCAAGACGCGCCTCACCTTTGATCCAAAATACATCATCCTTCAAGCAGGACGCGTCTTTGACAAACACTTTTTCTTTTTTAATTATGTTGTCAATATTACAGTAGCATCCAGTCTAAAGGAGCATCAACCAAGATAACTTGGGCGCGTCCTTGAAAATAGTACATTTTACTTGAGTTTCATTCATATAAAACCCTAGATTAGGGCGCGCCCTTCATTTAGGACGCATCATGAGACCATGCAAACTGAGCAAATATCCTTTTGGAAAGTTTCAAAATTTTATTTATAATGCGCTCTGATGTCAAAAGTGCACCAGTCCCACGGCTACTATGCTCTGTGGGGAAATTATTTCTAAAAAATGACCCTTCAACTAGTCCCAAGGTAAGTAGTACATGCACTACCCCCTAGGCTAGGAGGAATTTATTTAATTCTAACCTATAATCTGGGCATAACCCAAAATGATAAAAGAAATATGCAAGGGGCCAAAGCCACGCCTTGCTGGTAATACTTTCGGAGATGTTCCGCATTCCACGCTCGCGGAACTAGCTTCCCGTCCATATCTTCAAGGTGATAAGTCCCCTTCCACAGGATGGACTTTATTCTGTACGGTCCTTCCCAATTAGCTCCAAACACTCCATGTTGGGGGTTCTTTGTATTGGGCATCACTTTCCTAAGTACCAAATCCCCCACCTTCAGCAATTGTCCTTTTACCTTCTTGTTATAATACCTTGCGGCGCGCTGTTGATATGCCGCTAGCCTTAGCTGAGAATTTTCCCTCGTCTCCTCTAAGAGATCTAAATGAAGCATTTGATTAACCTCAGCATCTTCTTTCCTGTAACAATCTCTGCGAAGTGATCTCGATCCAACTTCCACGGGGACCATAGCTTCGTAGCCGTAAGTCAGCATAAACGGCGTTTATCCCGTAGTAGATCGCGGCGTAGTGTTGTATGACCACATCACCTTCGGGAGTTCTTCAGGCCAATTCCCTTTACGTTCCTCCAGCTTGGTTTTGAGGGTATGCTTTATTATTTTGTTAACAGCTTCTGTTTGTCCATTGCTTTGAGGATGATAGACCGCCGCAAACTCCTTCTTGATTTTAAACTCCTCACATAGCTGTCGCAACTCCTTGCTATTAAACTGCTTTCCATTGTCGGAGACAAGCTTGTAAGGGATTCCAAACCTACATACAATTGAGTTGAAAACAAAATCTCTGATTTTCTTTGCGGTGATAGTAGCCAGTGGCATAGCTTCCGCCCATTTAGTAAAGTAATCGACCGCAACCACTGCATATTTGACGTCTCCTTTAGCTTTCGGCAATTCCCCGATAAGATCAATTCCCCACATGGCGAACGACCACGGGCTTGCCATAGGCGTCAAGAGTGTCGCCGGCATAGACGAGTAGTTTGCAAAGCGCTGGCAGCGATCACATGCCCTGACGAAATTTGTAGCATCTTCTCTCATTGTGGGCCAATAATACCCTTGGCGCAAAACTTTCATTGCCAACGAACTACCCCCTGAGTGATTGCCACAGATTCCTTCATGCACCTCTCTTAGGATGTAATTTCCTTCTTCTTCTTCAACACACCTAAGCAGAGGTTGGTTGAACCCTCTCTTGTACAGGACTTCGTCGTATATCACGTATCTTGCAGCCTGATAGCGGAGTCGGCGAGCCATAAACATATCCTCGGGGAGTATTCCCTTACGAATGTAAGCTAGAATGGGCGTCATACATGTTTCCTTGGGAGCCTCATCCACTCGCATAGTTTCTACCTCGGGGATACTAGGAATCTCCTGGATTTCAAGGGGGATGGATCCTAACAACACGGCCTCTTGTTGCGACCCCATTTTTGCCAGAGCATCCGCATTACTGCTCTTCTCCCGCGGAACACATTCCAATCTAACTTCTTTGAACATTCCAATCAGGCGCTGTGTACATCTCAAGTATAATTCTGTTCGTGGGCCTCGCGCTTGAAATCCCCCGTTCACCTAATTCACTACCAACTCTGAGTCACTTCTTGCAATTAAGTTCCGCGCCCCCATTTCCAAAGCGATTTTTAGGCCATTAATCAGCGCCTCATACTCCGCATCATTATTGGTTGTATAAAACTTGAAATGAATGACGCTCATCAGATGGTGGCCTTCCGGAGATACAAGTACTATACCCGCACCCGCTCATCCATGGTTAACCGCCCCATCCACATGCAAGATCCACCAAGGATGCGGAAACTCTTCCAAAGACTCCTCAGAATGAGGCGGAGGTAGCATTACCAAAGCTTTATCATCAATTTCAGAATCAAATTCCAAAAAGAAATCGGCTAAGGCTTGCCCTTTTATCGCTGTTCGAGTTACATATTCCAAATCAAATTATCCCAACTCCACAGCCCATTTCAGCATTCTGCCTGATGACTCTGGTTTGTGCAGAACCTGTCGCAGTGGGTACGCTGTACGAACTTCAATTGTATGGGCTTGAAAATACGGTCGCAATTTTCTTGACACAAGAATTAGGGCGTAAACCAGTTTCTCCATGCTTGTGTAACGAGTTTCAGCGTCGTGTAACCGCTTGCTCACGTAGTACACTGGTGATTGCTGCCCATCTTCTTCTCTTACCAGAACTGCACTGATCGAATATTCAGAAACTGCGAGGTACAGTATTAGAGACTCTCCATCCAACGGCTTTGACAACACGGGAGGGTTTCCCAGTTGCTTCTTGATTCTTTTGAAAGCATCTTCACATTCTGGCGTCCATACAAAGTCTTTCCCAGCTAATTTGATCGCCTTGAAAAATTCCTTGCATCTATCGGACGACTTGGAAACAAATCGATTTAACGCGGCGATTCTCCCAGTCAAACTACAAGTTGGTGGGTGACTTCATATCTATCAATGCCTTGATCTTTGCGGGGTTGGCCTCAATTCCCCTGTGGTTGACAATGAACCCAAGAAACTTGCCCGACTCCACGCCGAACACACATTTTTGCGGGTTTAATTTCATACGAAACCTCCTCAGAATGTCAAACATTTCCATCAAGTGCTTGATGTGGTCACCCGCAACCTTGGACTTTACCAGCATATCATCCACATACACTTCCATAGTTCTTCCGATTTGATCCTTGAACATCATGTTTACCAACCGCTGGTAGGTCGCGCCAGCATTAATCAATCCAAACGGCATTCCTATGTAGCAGTATAACCCCCTGTCAGTAATGAAGGATGTATGTTCTTGATCGGGGCCATACATCGGAATTTGATTGTAACCGGAGTATGCATCCATAAAACTCAACAATGCATGCCCCGCCGTTGCGTCAACCAACTGATCGATTCTTGGAAACGGGAAGCTGTCCTTTGGACAGGCCTTATTGAGGTCTGTGAAATCCACACATGTTCTCCACTTCCCGTTCGATTTCTTCACCAGTACCGGATTTGCAAGCCATTCAGGGTAGAAAGACTCTTTGATCAGCCCCACCTCCAACAACCGGTCCACTTCTTCTTTTAACGCTATTGCCCTTTCTCCACTTACCGGGCGGCGTTTCTGACGTATGCCTTTGCAATTCGGGAGGATATTCAAACGGTGACACATTACCTCCGGGTCGATTCCTATCATATCTGAATGACTCCATGCGAAGACATCAAGATTTGCAATTAGAAAGCGGGCAAGACTTCCTCTCATCTCATCATCCAACTGGGATCCCACTTTCAAAACCCTGCTCGGATCATTTTTATCAACTGGAATAGATATTGTGTCTTCAGCCGGTCCCGTCTTTTCGGCGGGCATAAATATCCTGGGATCCAAATTGAAATCAAAGTCTCGGGGGTCTTCGACTTCCACTTTCGCATCTGAGGGCGCGTCCTCGTTTGGAGAAGCATCAACCTCAATTTTATTCTAGGGCGCGTCCTTCTTTTGAGGAGCATCCACCTTGAGGCTATTCCCGAGACCTCACAAAATCTCACTTCTTCCTTCCAACTTTTCCCCGTTAACTTCTTTCTGTATGATCGCCTCGGTATGGTTCACCACCACTTCCTCCACGCTACGGATCCTCGAAATACGTCCCCACGAGGAAAAAGAGTTCCCAGAGACATTGGTTTCTTCCTTTCCGGGGCTTTCAACGAAATAGTGGGCATGGACCTCTCCACTTGGTTTTGTATGAATATCTTCTACATCTTCAAATGGGATACCTTTCCCTTCATACCTTCTTCTACGAAATTCCTTGACAGCCTTATGATAGCAGCCGCGTGACTCATACTGTGACCCTCTCAGACTGCCCACCCCGTTTGGCGTTGGGAACTTTATCATCAAGTGGTGTATCGAGGTTATCACCCTGAATGCTCGCAACCAAGGTCTGCCGACCAACACATTGTGCGCGGAATCCTGATCTAACACCTTGAAATCTATCATTTGGGTAACCGACAAGGCTCCTTCCCCGAGCGTGACGGGAAGCCTGACAGAACCCATAACTCTCATTGCTTCCCCAGTAAAGCCATAGACGTGCGCATCTTCGAAATACATGTCACTATCTGGGAAACCCAGCTTTTTGTAGGTGCTGTAGTACAAGATGTTTGTAGAACTCCCATTATCCAAGAAGACTCGATGTACGTTCATTGCCCCAATGAGCATGGTAATCACCAGCGCATCGTTGTGAGGATGATGCACCCATCTAGATTCTTTTTCCTTGAACGTAATATCAGCGGACTCCCCCTTAAAGACCTTCGGGGGTCTATCTTCCAAGCTGTGGATGTTGGTGAGCGGTGGATGTCGCGCTTCTCTCGTGTTTTTCTCCAGTGCTCGATTACTATCACCAATAAAAGGGTGTCCTCCAAAATTTGCCCTGATACTGCCAGCTCTCTGAAACTTGACCTCTGTTGTTTTTTCAACGTTCTCCGCCCGCGGGGGCTGTTTTTCATCCTTACCCTTGTCATCAAGTCCCCTGCGTCGTTTCACCTTGTCAATCCATTCTCCTAGGTATCCTGCCTTGATCAATTCCTCAATCTCATCCCGCAAGTGACGACACTCATGGGTGTCATGGCCAGTAGACTCATGGTAGTCACAATACTTTTTCTTGTCTCTGCTCTGCCATGAAGTTAGACGGTCGGGCTTCTTGAAGATTCCTCTATCCTTATTTACCTCGAAGATATGATCAATGGACGCTGTCAGCGGTGTATAATTGTTGACTCTTCTCTCGTAGTTCGATGGTGGGCTCCATTCTCTCCGCGAGCTCACAGCATTTACCCTGTTAGGGCTTCTGGCGTTTCGCCGATAATCTGGGCTCAAGGATCTGTCCCTTCTCTTGGATCGCCCCTTGGAGTTATGGGTATTGTCATTCTTTTTTGTTTCTGCTAGCGACTGCTCGATTGCTTTAAACGACTCCGCCTGCGCAAGCACATCCGCTAGCGACACTGGGTCCTTCCCTTGTAGGTGCTTCCAGAAATCCGTCTCCACACGCAACCCAGCTATAAGCAATATTTTCAATGTTTCATCAGTGGCACCCCTCACCAAAGTAGATTCTACATTAAACCTCTTGAAATACGAAGTCAAATTTTTTCATTCCTTCTGTTTTACATTAGCCAGCGTAGTAACAAGTGGTGTATACTTCACCGCAGCTTGGAATTTTGTCAAAAACAGAGTCTTCATCTGTTCCCAGGATGAAATCACACCTGGACCAAGTTTTTGGAACCACTGCTGAGCGCCTTCTCTAAAAGTGGCGGCCAGGAGACGACATCGAGCCAAATCAGGTACTTGATACACGTCCATTTCAATGTTAAAACGCCCCAGGAATTTCACAGGATCAGAATTCCCATGAAAACGCAAGTCGTTGGTTGTGTTCCTGTATCCAGCGGGCAATTGCGCCTCCCTCACGACAGCAGCAAAAGGCGAAGGAGCTTGCGCGGTCGCCGTTACTCTTCCTCCCTCAAGATGGTTGAGCAACCTCTTGAGGTCGTTCACATTAAACGTCCCCACCCCAGGAATGGTTTGAACATTAAGCTGCTGGGGTTGCTCTGTGACTTGCTGAAATTCCCCTTGATCACCCCCCAGGTGTGGTGGAGGATCTCGCCGCCCCTCGCCCTGAGGCTGCGGCTGTGGCATGTTACCATTGTGGTTCTGGATATTTTCCCGTACGCGAGGTTCATCTTGACCGCGTCATGGAATTTCATCATTGTTCTGCATTCTTACTTGAATTCGCCCGCCATCCTGGTCATGAGGACGCGCCCCAGACCCATTACCAGCAACGCTGTGGGAAGCTACGGGGATAACGGCGGGGGCTTCTTCGGCGGAGTGTGCTCCACCTCTCCTACCGTTGTAAGGGGCTCTTCCATATTGATATCCCATTCTTCCCCGTCCATTCCTCTGATATCCCCGGTAGTAATTTCCGGGTCTTCCTCGCGGAGGGGCACGCTCGTGCTCGCGGTGTCGCGCCCCGTCATCCCTTTGGAATGCGGGGGGCACACGCGTCATGTCACGGGGCCTCGCTTCTCCGGCGTTTCCTTCCTTTTGCCATTCTACCAGCAACATCCTCAAATCGTCGTCCTCCAACCTTATGCCAAGCCTCCTTTTCAAGGCTGAAAGATCCCTTCCTTCCTCGTCTTGGTTTTGAGTGTTGTTCGCACGACGACGTTCGTCCATCGTACGCCCAGACCTATGTGGGTGTGGCACTACCTGGTTTCCTAGGCGAGGCCTTTCTCTGTCATCCGTGTCCTCATCCGCAAGCTCCACAATAGGCTCTACATCATCAGAGTACTCCAAACGTCATGGAGTGATTCGCGGGTTTTCCCCGCTCCCCTGGGTATCTCCAACTACGGGGGCTTTTCCCAAGGCATGACCGTGACGGGGAAACGACGACCTCTCCTTGTCTTTCGACGCTCCACCGTGTTCAGTCTTGAGTTAAAACTGTTAAGAGTATCCCCCATGCGATACAATTGCTCCAATATATCAGCGTTGCTGATGAGAACTGGAGGTGTCCCCCCACATCCGGAGCCCTTGGTGGATCCGCCATGTTTCTGGGAACGTAAGGTTCGTGGCGAGTATAGCGCCCCCCGCATTCTCCTTCAGACCTGTTGTCACTTCCATCATAAGAACTTCCATCACGATTGTAAGACATCTTTTCCTCCTAAGATTGCGACCTTAATTAGCACCCCTCCTTCTAGCGCCAATTTGTTGACGGAGGAATCTGGTAACAACAAAGATTGAGGTTTCTCGCCGGAACTAAGATCTGTGACGGTGGTTCTTTGCCGGAAACTTAAGCGGTGTGTGGTTGATTGTGGTTGTTTTAGGCTGAGATTGATCAGAGTAAGTGGTGGCTCTCTTATCAGCTCTCAACTTCTTACCCTCTCAATGTGCCTACGTACCCTTTATATAGGGATCAAGCCTGACGTAGTTCTCATAGAACAAGAAGTCTAATGAGTTTAGACTTCTTACTCCTAAACCCAGTAGAAGCCCATCTGATATCCATCTTCCGCTAGCTTTAGGAATGTCCCACTATGAGGCCCAACCGCGAAGGCCCAAGGCTCATCCGTAATCGTAGGACTTCACGGATAGTGCATCTCCCTGCGCAAGGATAACACTCCGCTACAGCTATCTCCCTTGATTTATGAACGCAGGTATAGCCACGGTTCACCCCAAATGCCAGACGCGTCCCTGTCCTCCGAATGAGGATAACCCACCAGATAGCAGGACAGGTGATCCCAAGCTCTTGGGTGCAAAGTGCAGGATGACTCCAAAGTTCTCCAACGAGGACACCCGTTGAATACAAGAACAGAGCTCCCAAAGTACACACCAAAGTAAACCCCACATCCCCAATGAGGACACCCGTTGAATACAGGAGGAGGCCTTCAATCATCAGGCATACCCCTGGAGGTCTTCAAGCTTTTCACGGGCATCCCCCTCCTTGACCGTCTCAAGGAGGGAATTCTTCAAAGAGTACCTGCAACAAATACATTAGTAAAAATAACCTCCATTGCTCCCCTCCATACAAGATTTTCCCTGAAGTCCCCATTGAGAGCACAAAGATCAATCACAGGACGCGTCCTAACCTCTTGGGTGCGCCCTTCCATTCATAAATCCAACCCTGTTTCCTCACCAATCGTTCCTCATAGCGTGCCAAAGCTACAGGACGCGTTTTAGTGGAGACAAGCGCGTCCTCCATCTTCCAATGCCACAAGATCACATTTACCAAATAATTTTCCCTATGTTGACGCGTCTACCACAAGTGGGCGCGTCCTGGTCCAAGCTTCGCTATTACCAATCAATAGAGTATCAAATCAAATATAGGCGCGTCCTACAAGCCAGGACGCGTCCTCAACTCTGTACCGGGTTTGACCGTATATAAGCCGCATTTGAACCGAGTCAATCCAATGCCAAATTTCGGATATAACAGTAAAATTTGCTGAACCTTTAAGGGGTTGTGCTCCAATGGTGTTAGCTATAATGGTTAGCTATATTTCAAATATAGTATTTTAGTATTATTTCAAATTCCAACGGCTATATTTTAACGGCTATATTTTATAACGGTCATATTTTAGATGTTATAAATAGATGACAAAACTGAAAGCTAGCCAGAACACAATTTCGAGACACAACTCAAATTCAATCCCACTTCTAAACCATTCATTTGTAATGAATAACACCACACGAATGACTCTTGATATTATGCAATCCGAAGAAGAAGAACATGAAGCAAGAATTAGAATGAGTGCTGCTTACTTTCATCATCGACGACAAATATTGAATTCTATCTCGCATCATGGTGGTTCCACTATGAATCATCGTGTAGTTGATCGAAATAGAGAAGAAGGTTATGAAAGACTATATCGTGATTATTAAACTACTACACCTACATACACAGAAACACAGTTTCGTCGACATTTCGGATGCGACGATCACAATTTTTACGAATTGAAGAAGTAGTTACAGCTCACGATAATTATTTTACGCAACGAATTGATGTTGTGGGAGTTCGTGGATTATCATATCTTCAGAAAGTGACAGCTGCACTTAGGATGTTTGCATACGGAACGGCAGCTGATGCTATCGATGATTACGTTCGAATCGGTGAGAGTACAGCAATAGAGAGTCTAAGAAAATTTGTTAAAGCAACCGTTGAAGTGTTTGGAGCTGAATATTTGAGAAGACCAAATCCTGCAGATGTGTCTCGAATATTAAATGAAAATGAACGATGAGGCTTTCCTAGGATGTTTGGTAGTATTGATTGTATGCACTGGAAGTGGAAAAATTATCCAACTGCTTGGCAATGTATGTATACCGGTCATGTTCATGAACCAACTATTATATTAGAAGCAATAGCTTCAAAAGATTTGTGGATTTGGCATGCTTTTTTTGGACTATCGGGATCGTTAAATGATATTAATGTGTTAGATAGATCTCATCTATTTGAAGATTTGGCAGAAGGTCGCGGACCTGAAGTGAGGTATACCATCAATGGTCATGAATATAACATGGGATATTATCTTGCTGATGGTATATATCCTTCTTGGCCAACATTTGTCAAAACTATTTCAAAACCTCTAGGTAACAAAAAAAATATTTTGCAACCGCACAAGAATCTGTAAGAAAAGATGTTGAGCGAGCTTTTGGAGTTTTACAATCTCGGTTTGCAATGGTACGTGGACTATCACGATTTTGGGATGTGCACACAATGAAATATATCATGACAGCTTGCATCATCTTGCACAACATGATCATCGAAGACGAAAGGGAATTACATATGGAGGAAGAACACTTTGATACAGATGTTGCAATACCAACTGTTACTCCAAATCGTAGTCGTTCAAGTACCCTCAGGGAATTCATACAGGTGCATAAACAAATTCGAGACAAACAAGCTCATTTTCAGTTACAGAATGATCTCGTGGAACATCTTTGGCAGATGCATGGCGGTGACATGAACTAAATATTTATTTGTGATGTAATTTATTTTATGTGTTTTTTTAAATGTTTTATGTAATTTCTTTTTAAATGTTTTTTTATGTAATCTCTCCATCAATGTTTTATGTATCTCTCCCATTTGTAAAATAATGTCAAAATAAGTCTAACACATAAACTTCACATATAAAACAAATTAAAGTTTAATACATAACAGTTGCAAAATATAGTCAAGTACACATAAATATTACAATATATTTCTAATGATTTTAGCTTTGAGCGCACCGTAATATTTTTTTGATCTGGTAGCATCTTACTTGTGTCTACTGCCATGATAGATGCTTCTTAAACTTGTCTTTCTCGTTCCTCCTTCTGTCTTTCTCGTTCCTCCTTCTGTTTTTCCATGTCCTCCTTCGCTAAGCAGAGCTGTAACTCGTCCTTCTGTAACTACATCATTTTCTGTTGCAACTGCAAGCTTCTGTTAACTGCTTCACTTCTTGAAGAAGCAATGGCTACTGCATCTTTTTGCATTATTTTCAGAAGTTCCAGGCTTTTCTCGTCCATTGCTTCATTTGCTGATCTTTTTAACTTTTTTGCAGCTTTCCTTCCTATTGGACGTTCCATCATTTTATCGGATTCTAGACTAGGAATTTGACTGTCAACTGATTGGGAAGAAGCATGTATGTCCTTAGCTGACTTCTTTTTGAAGCAAGCTTGAAACTTTGGAGCAAATCGTAGTGCATTCCAATGACGCATGAACATAAATTTTTCATTCATTACACTTTCGTAATGCTCAAATGCTTGGTCTATCTACATTACAACAAGTAGAGGAGAACTATTTCAGTGACACAAAGCATAAAGATAATATACAAAATTTGAGCATTTGACATCAAGTCAGTTTCATCCTCTCTGTAGATTACCAACTGATCTGATTACCAAAGTCAGTTTATCCCACTGTTCTGAAACCAATTACAGTTAATTTGAATACTTAACTAGTGATTTTTTGTAATTAGCTTCTGTTTTAGTGTCATGTAATGAATTTATAAGCTCATTAGAAATCATTATATGTACGTGCAAAATGATCAGCTTAGCTATCATGACTTGACAGAGAATTTGATCAATGATCATAACAAATGGAACTAAGGTAGTATATATAATGCTAATGATAACAATGTTTAGCTGTTATTAGCCAATAATGTTAATGCTTACACATCTAGTTACTTACCTAGATTTCTTAATGCAGAGTTCCAAAATCTGTTATAGCAGGGTGATGTTTATGCAATAATTGATTACTAATCACCACTATGTATCCCGTGCTACATACTTCTATGGAGGACCTGACTCTGTGAGGTAATTGCTCAAGGGGGATTTGTAAATACATATTCATTCTACCTCTTTCTAGTATACAATGAGTGTTTTCAAAAATACGAAACACTATCCATTTTTCTGCATGATTTCAACATAACTATCAACCAGGGAGATCTCAACATATAAATTAACCGTGAACCAAGACCACCCAACAAATCGATAAAGTTATGGAGAGCAGTGACATGTTATCAGTTATATGCAGATTCCAGAAGAAGACATGATTAAATAAGATCACAATACCTCTCATATATGTAAAACATACGAACTAAATAATAGAACTTTGGTATAATCTATATGAGTTATGGAACACATTAATCTGACCAAGTTAAGAAGCTTTTAGCATTTGACTAGAACAGGAACTACACACAGCCTATGATCAGGGCTGTCTCCAGGATTTCGGAGGCCCTAGTATTTTGGAACCAAAATCTAAAATTTGATGAACTAAAATCACATGCAAAATTTGCAGTAGTCAAAATAATTCTTAACTAATAAACAAAGTATAAAAATAGTTCAAGTTAAAGCTAAGAAGTTATTATTCTTCTTGCTTTTGAATGTGAAAAATCTCTAATTAAATCACCAAAATTCAATTTAGCCAACATTTGCTTCTCAACAGACAACATAGCTAAGCCATTCAATCTCTATTGTGACATAGTTGATCGAAGATAATTCTTTATCAACTTCAGCTTAGAGAAACTTCTTTCTGGCAGTAGCTACTGTAACCGGTATAGTCAATATGATCCTGTAAGTAACCCATGTATTAGGAAAAGTAACATGCATTTGCTTGATATAATCTAGCACTTCAATCAGATTAGTTAAGTTTCCTGGTAATGATTTTCTCAACAGCTGCAACTCTAAAAATAATTCAAGTCCATCTATATCTGAGTCGTCCCCATCTTTCAAATAAGTCTCAAGTGCAACACAAGCATTCTTCATGCTTTCATCCTCCATTTTTCTCAACCAGCTCAAGTTAAATAAATACCCAAAAATATCATCATATTTTTTAAAGTGCTCAAATCTTGTGTTGAGCGAAGATAGAGTTGTATCAACAATGTGTAAAAAGTAATTAACATGAAAAAAATCTTCAGCAACTTGAATTGGTTCATCACTTGTACTCTCATCAATGAACCTCTTTTTTCTGCGTACACGAGTTTCACGAAAAGTTGGTTCCACCCCCATTTCTAGAACAATCTTTACAACTTCATCTTTTGCATTTTCGAAACCATTGTTCCTGTACTCTTCAAAAAAATGTATGAGACCTTGTAATAGAGTAATACATGAATCAATATTCATATCCTTACTTTGGAGAATTTTACTAACTTTATTCACTTTTTGTAGAATCTCAAACCAAATAACCATGCCAACAAGAAAATCAAAATTTTGAAGATCAAAATTAACTAAAGAACTTGCATCACTTGTGGTGGTGGCATCAACACTATGTTCAACTAGATGGAGTAATGCATCTCTTATTTGTGGAACTTGGAATCTTATTGCCTTGACGCTAGAAATACGAATTTCCCACCGTGTATCCGACCATAACTTTAATGTAAGCCCATTCCCATTTTTATCCTTCACATAAGATTTAAGAACCTCCCATCGTTTTATAGAACCAGAAAATAATTTATAAATTCGTTGTACCACTCCAAAAAAAGATTTAGCTTGAATAGAACTCATTTCCATATCACAAAGTGCAAGATTAAGAGAGTGACAACCACATGGAGAGTAAAATACCCTAGGATACTCTCTTAACACCCTACCACTTACACCTTTGTATTGTCTTTTCATATTTGAACCATTGTTGTAGCCCTGCCCTCACATATTAGTGAGATCAAGTTTCAAATCTCTAAGAGAATCTTTAAGTTGAATGAATAGTGCATCTCCAGTTGTTTCACTAACTTTCACAAATTCGATAAAAAATTCTTCCACTGAAACTGGAATAGTAGAAATATCAACACATCTTATTATAAGACTCATTTATTCTTCATGACTAATGTCAGGAGTACATTCAAGAATAATAGAATAATATTTAGCTCCCTTCACAATAGAAATAATTTTTTTTCTTGAGTTTAGTGGCGAACAGAAGTATTAGTTCGTTTTGAATGTTATGGCCAAGATAATAAACACGACGTATCACTTTCTTTTGAATACGCCTGGGGTGCTTTTCCATTATTGGGTCAAACTCAGCAATCATTCGAATTATACTTAAAAATTTTCCACTATTATCATCATCGAGTTTTTCACTCCTCCCACGAAAAGCCAAATTACTACTAGCAAGAGTTTTAATAACACACATTATTCTCTTCAAAACTTCACCCCGATATTTTTTTTCTTCATCTATGACTTTTTGATTATAAGAATCAATTGTCAACTTTTTTTCAACCTTGTTTCTAACTCCGTCCAATCTGTCAAACTATTTAAATGATTGTTACTCTTTTCATGCTCATCTAGCCTAGAGTAGATATTTTTCCAATCATTATATCTCATAGTTGTTGTTGTTAAAGGACTTGATACAACCTTATCCCTTTTAAATAACACACAACAAAACAAAACACCTTATCTATCTTCCGAGAGTACACAAGCCGTGACCTATCAAGTTTTTCTCCATTCAGTAAAGATCGGGTGTAGTGTTTGTTACTAAAACTCCTATTTTGTTCATTAATAGGATATGCTTCATCCAAAACTCTTACTGGACCCTTTTCTACCAAAAAATCAATCTTTCTTTGTGACATATTCTTCTCCCAATTCCCCGGATCAATCAAATCACTTAAATTTTCATCCATAGAAATATCAGGCAAAACATCAACATTCACGTTATTCAAATTTTCAGCCAAATGTTCATCAGCAGTTATATCATTCAAATTTCCATCCACAAAATTCTCAGGCAAATTAGTATCAACATTCAAGTCATTGATATTTTCATCCACTAAATTCTCAGGCAAATTATCATTAACAGTGACATTCTCCCTTGAATTACCCGATATATTAATAGGTTTCACATTCATAGATCCTTGTAAAGATTGTGTGAGTTTGTCTTGTCTCTCTTTTTTATTTCTCTTAAAACATCCTGAATCGTGCTTCCTTTTACCCGTCATTATGCTAACACCTGTAATATACTACAAAGAAGCAAAAATATGTAGTATCTAGTATAGTAAATTAGTTTTGAATTTAAAATACCAAAGTATAAAAGAATTGAAGAGATCACTATATATTACCTTTGCTGCTCTTGTTGGTTCTATATTTGCTCAATTGAGCGTATTAGATTTTCTACCTTTTTGGTTATATTAAAGACTTAAAGTGATTTAAAATATTGTAAAACATTATACTAATTTATTGGGCTATTATCTTTCTTTATTGTATTGAATGGGCCTAAAGTTAAAGTACTGTCCAGATTTCTAAACTGGTGTATACGAGAGAAGAATAGATATTATTTTAATAATTTTTTTGAATATAACTAATAATTAATAATTATAAATATTAATACTACATGTATGTATATATATTGCAGACCCCTATATTATTGGAGGCCATAGGCAAATAACTGGGGAAACTCCCCGTAAAGCCGAATCTGCCTATGATTCAAATTAATGTACTATGAGCCTCAACTCCCTTTCACAAAACCTCAAAGAATCCAACTTCAAATGTGAGATAATGCAACAGGAGCAAGAGACCTAACGCCCGGTCACTTACAAAAACAAACACCTAGACAAGCATATTTCTTTTATTATACAGAGGGAAGCATATTTCATTAATCCTACAAAGGTCTGGATTCCAAAACAAGACGCATGCTAATCGGGATTTAAATGGTCCAACAGCAGAACATATAAAAAGCATCATATATTTACGACAGAAACGAATCAAATAGAATAGCAGCTAAAACCAACAATCAAAAACTTATAATTCATATACAAGTAGCAATTGCATTCTAAATAAGACCAGAGGCATCGAGTCTACACCACATTCCGACTGTCTCACTTTATTTTTTTTCCCTAATCATGTGACACCAAACAAATTCACACCTAGTTCTCAAATCAAAACACCAAAACAACTCAGAAGTATAGAATACAATTCCTTATTTTGCTCAGTTAAGCCACTTTGATTTTTTGAAAGAAACTCATTATAGGAACCAATAAATTTGGCCACTTTTTCATTGATTGTACACCAGCGATTACACAACGAATTTGTCGTTCGATCACTTGCAAGACCTTCTTTATTTTCATTATAATACCTCCAAATCCTATCCCAATAACACGAATGAGTTTGATTATTCCCTTGAATCGGATCCATACTAATATTTAACCAAGCAGAATTTACAACATATCCTCTTCGATCAAGAAATTCTTCGAACTTCTTCCCTTTTTCGATTTTACAGCTTCTTCTTGGTTTTGGCTTTGGGTTTGTGGGGGTGGTTGAGAAAATACGAATTTCTCGAATGAACCATCGTTCAGTAAAGATGTGAATGAACCATCCATATTCTATCAAAAGAGTACACAAGATATTGAGGAATTAAAAAAATGTCCACAAATTCCCCAATTTCTAAGAACTAGAACCCTAGTTATATATATGTGTGTGTGTACAACTAACAGATAACGATAAATCAAATGATAGATAGAAGAATCCAATAACCCTAATTGAAGAAAAATTAACAAATTAAATTTGAAACATACCTCTGTAGGAGAAAATGATAGCGCGCGGAAAAGAAAGATGAAGTTGCGGGAGATGGAGAATTAAGCAGGAGATGAGGTGGATTGAGATAGACAAGGAATAGATAATCAATAGATTAGAAGAAGAATAGAGAATATGTATAATTTTAACTAACAAGTCTGCAACATTGGAGTGGATAAAAATTTGAAGAATAGCTAAATAACTGCCACGTAAGCAACTGTAGCTAAGAGCTCTCCTGTGTTAGAGATGCTCTGACACTGTTAAAGTTAAGTGGGAAAGATGTGTCAATGCATGGATATCACAGCTCAAGAAAGAATAGACACCATCCATTTCAACATTAAGAGGCACAAGCTATGATCTGGAACAATATGAAGCATTAACATAAACAGTTCAAACAACTATGCAAGAATACAAAGAATCATGTCTTGTTAAATAGAATAAAATTTTCTGTACATTAAGATCAAACTCTTCAAAAGAAAAAAAAAGATACTAAATTGAAATTGTGTTATTACAGTTAGAGAGATTCTTCCGGTTTGCAAATACCCACAGATTTATCAAGAAACATGTCAAAGATTTGCATCCACCACAACCCCTAAAATATGCTTCTTCTCACTTCATCCTACCTATCGCTGTAAAAGAAATTGCATGTAAAAGTGCATCACCATCAGCTGACTGTCATCTTCTAAGTAACTCAACAGTTATATTTAAACTTTGAACTACACAGGCTGAACAACTTATCCATCAGCAAATGGAGTAAACAACCTCTGCTATTTGATAGTACAACAGGAGTTTATTCAGCTGCAATGCAGCCATGTACACCACGGGAAACTTCATATCATTCACATAGCATGAACTGGGGTACAACTACACGGGAAGGTTATCTAAGGGATAGCCATCGAAGTCAAAATCATTTTCAACTGTTACAATTCCTTCCTGCTGCTATATAATAGAAAAAATAGAGATCAGCAACAGGTGGAACTTCTTAATCAAGAAGTACATGTAACTTCTAAAAACTAGGACAGAGAATAGGACAAGAAACTTACATGCTTCAGAAGTGCAGACATGAGGTCTTCTTGATCATATTGGTCAGGTAATATATTATTATAAAAACTTCCTTCAAGCATTTCAGCCTTGACTCTTGGTGACGTGTCGGTAAAATAAGCATTAAGCTGCTGACCAATGTTTGGCACATTTCTGTGTCCAATCTCTTCCACTCCCGAGAAGATTCCTTTTCCAAAAGATGAGCTACTGCTGTGGCCGCTAGATGAAAAACCTTGTTGAAGTAATACTGATGGCAAAACAGAAGAGTTCCTGCTCTGCTCAATTGCATCTCTAGATAAAAAGGTTTGTTGAACTAAAGTTGATTGTGAGACATCAAGGTTTCCTCGCATATTTGCCTGTTGTGAAGTGTCGAAGGCCAATCCAGAATTCTGTAAATTCCAATCTTGAGATTTGTGCTGCTGCTGCTGTTGTTGCGCGGTAAATACATCATAGTTTGAACCCCCTTGCGGCCCTTTTATTTGCATTGAAGTCTCTTCTCGCGGTATAACTTTAGAAGCCAAAGATGAAATTCCAGAATTACCCCTGAGAGGAAAGCTATTCCTCGACAGATCGGTAGTGTGCTGTGCTGAGAAACCTGCCACTGGAGAGGTTTGAGAGACTTGATTGTATACAGGCCGTGTCAAAACTCTACTCGTCCCATTTGATACAACAGGTTGCCCAATAGATGATGGAAGCCTTGAAACATAACTACCATTAATGTCATTTTGTATCTGAGATCTTGACTGCGGTTGAGCCATCTGCATCATCAGAGAATTACCCTGGCTTCCATGGGAGCCGACTTGCATATTAATCCCAAATGAATTTGCAGCTTGATGAAAATTAGCAAGTTGCTTTGGTTCCATATTTGTTGGGATGCCGTGGAGGAAATTCACTTGCTTACTATTGCTCATGTGTTGCTGTTGCCCCTCTCCAAAACGTAACTTTGGAGTTTCAAAGCTAAAGAGGTTTCTTTGATCGAGTGGTGAAACAACCGATTTTGTGGAGGACCTTCCAAATGCTGCTGCTTGAAGTGCTGCCAGATTTTGTGCTGGGAGTTGACCACTGGCAGCATACGCTTGAAGTTCAAGATCATTGAATGAAGATATGGACCCATATGTTGCTTCTGGGTTTCCCATGAAAGAACCATTGAGTGCATTCTGGTGCTGTCCACTTAATCTTCTAAGATAAAGGCGATACTTCTGCAAAAAATGACTATTGTCATGAGGACCTTCTAAATAATGGTGAGGAAATAAGGTTTGGATTGCATGAATAACAATGAACATTTAGAAGAACCAAAGAAATACTACATTCTCAACTCTCAACTCCTTCAATCAATAAAAAGCTCTCGTGAAGATATCTTCAAAGAGAAGAAAAATTTACCTGGAGGTGACTGGCTACATTCTCTCTGGTGAGTCCAGGCACATTCATCAACTCTAGAATTTTCTTTGGAACAGCCTCTGCATTTGCAGAAGTCAATATATAAGGAAACAAACAAAGAAATATTGGATCAATGAACACAAACAATTTTCGCAATGGGATTCTTACATTTGACCTTTTAAAGTTCAGATTGTGAAATTTTAGCATTCGGATTGACACGAGTCCTGTTACTTTACTCAAAAAAGCCCTAGTTGTTTAAAACTATAAACATGGTACTGAGTTTTGTGAAGGAACTACTACTAAGAAGCACAAGTAACATTTCAATAAGTAATTTATTGTAAAAGAAACAGGATGAATGACTTGCCATAAGTATAGCAAATCTGATGTGCATATTCCGACATTTAATGATATATGATATATTCAGTCACTTTTTTTCCAAACAAGTAAACTTCACATAAAAAATGCTTACCTAACCCCAGAACGATACATTTAAAGAAATATATAGAAAAGGGCATTGTCATTCTTAATATGCATAGATGCTTCATTCCAGTTGGGAAAAAAATGGCTGCTCTACATAATTGGCATGCTATGTCTGTGAATTTAATAATAAAAATTACAAAAAAAGATACTAAAAATCTAAAAATTAAAATGAATTATTGTCTGTTGAGTTTTCTTCTTCCCATACTTACACCCAAATCCATTCTGTAACAACTCTTAAGACGTAATTGTGTATGATTTTTAGATTTTTGTTAAATCATGTTGTATATGATTTATGTCTTTTAGGAGACACATTAACCAAGTTTGAATTCAAGTATGGTTCTTCATTAAATCATATTAGGACGATTCTTTATCGTCTTTATTATGAAACAAGGTAGAGATTAATATATAGAAAGCAGTAATGCAAAAGAGAAAAATATATATATTTTTCCTAGTCAGTAGGGGTGTGGACGTGTGGTGAAGCTTATTCCAAGAAACAAGTAATTGTTTTTTGAAAAAACATACCTAAATACGTACCTTTTTGGGAGGTGAGTACTTGTTTTATCGAAATAAGCCAAAACAACCCCCCCCCCCCCGCGTACCTAGCCTCATAATGCTGCAACCTAGAATTTCGTTATCAGGATGCAATTACACGTACCCTTATAGTTATGCTCATCCAGCTTTGAAGTAAACCTCTTCCTTTTAGCTCATACAAATGCCAAAAACCCGGACTATCTTTATGGTGGGCTTCCCATCTAGACCTATCTTCAATTTTTTTTATTAATGCGGACTCAAATGCAATTGACTAAACTTTTGTACCTTGGTGCTACTTGCTTATATGCGGGTTCAAAATCTGTTCACCGGATGCTATCACTTTCAGGTTCTAGGATTTGATAGAGGCGATGGTATAAAACATGAGATACATCAAAGAGTCATGAAGATGTAAAGGTTACACTTGGAGATTAAAAGAGGACTTCCTTTCATGGATCACATAGTAGTGAGAGGGGAAGTAGATTGTGGTTGGACTTTAACACATGTTTTTCTCCAACCTTTTGTATATATGTATAAAGAATGCCAAAAAACAAAGAACTTTGTATTTGTTCTTGTTTGTCAATTTCCACGGTTTCATGTGTCAGCTTTGATACCTGCACTTGATTGGAAGTGTGCAACATCGATAAGTGTCCAGGTGTCAGACTCGGCCATAGTTTAAAAAATTTCATTAATTTATTTTTCAAGTGTCAAGTGTCCGATACGGGTACTCCAGGAAAAATGAAGAGCCCAGATAACATAGTGTGCCAGCTGGCTACATAAGATGTGTCTATATTGGTCTTCAATTGATTGGATGAAGGTGAAACAGTAACTTGATTGAAGATATTGAACATCTCAGTTCATTTACTTAACTATTTTAGAAAGAGGGAAGGAAAGCAGATCTAGAGGAAGGAAAACTACCTTTATTTTAACTCCCAGAATGGGATGAAAGGGAAGTAAAGTTAGATAAAAACTTTTGGAATTATTTACGACTTTATATACAATCTTACTGATTTTTTTCATGTTCAATCCAGATCCCCTATACTTCCTCTTTTTATAATTATTAAAACTCAGGAGCACACTAGTGAGAAGATTTCAGTTGATGACTTCCTTTACTTCCCACTTGTTTCGTTCTTACAGAAATAGGTTTTCTTTTCCAAAATATATTAGGTATCCATCCCTAATAAGCTCGGGAACAAGGTGTCAATAAATGGAAAACCGTAAAGAAAAAGGTCTAACTATTATTCTTACTTGACGATCTTTATATGTAACAATTGCATATGAAGAAATTTGATACACAATTAAACTAAGTAAAATCTATGTTTTTGTACCTATTATCCTCTCAAATTAACTACAGGTTCAAGCATTTGTTCATCCTCATGAAAACAAACTAAGCCCTATATATGAAAGAATCTATCTGTGCTACAGAACTTCAAGGAATTTCTTAAATCCGGCCCACCTGCCATAGGACTAATATCTTAAAAAACTTACGACATTGCCATACAGGAATAACCTCGTGATGAATTACTTACTAAAATATCATATGTGATACAGAATGGGTCATTTTAGTTATATTTAGCAACCTAATAAAGTTCTGAAGCAATCCTGCCAGCAAAGAACTATTACATGAACATAAAGTGTACCATGAATCTTGATATAGAAAAAAAAACGAAGATAGTTCTTACTGTCGATTCCAAGTTGATTAGCGGCTGCGACAAACTGTTGGTGAAGCTCAACTGACCAGACAACACGTGGTTTCTTTAATGATGATGTGTCATCATCTCTATCTTCTGCGTCTTCTTCTTCATCCTTTTTTCTCTTTGAGTTTCTCCAACTGCCTTCATTTGCCGACGAGAGGTAATCAGCATCGTCAGGCAGCTGTTGCTGCAATTTCCCATCTTCCACACTTCCGGATTGCTCAATGTCCTTCCACACATGTTTCCTTTTGCGTACTACATGCTGCCATATGTTCTTTAATGCCTCGAGACGAACCGGTTTGATTAGGTAATCACATGCACCATGAGTTACACCTTTCATTACAACATTCTTGCTATCGTCTGCTGACATCACTGTTCGAGTAATTATACAGATTGGTCAGAGAAATTAAAAAAAAAATAGTCTATTTGTTAAGTTAATAGACCAAAAATTCCAGCAAAAAGGTAATATGCTGCTTACTGATAACTGGGAGGTCCATCTCCAGTCCAATGTACTCAAGAAGCTTGAACCCATCCATGTCAGGCATGTGAACGTCACTTAAAACAATATCAAATCCATTTCTGTTCTCCCTCAGTAGGGACAAGGCGATCTCAGCTCGATTGCATTTTGTCGCTGAAAACCATAGTAAGTAATAACCACATAAATAACTGTATGTACAGGGATTTCTCACAACAGTGACATATCAATAAATGCCTCTAGATTTATAAAGTTTCCACTCATAGTAAGGGGAGTAAAGCTATCTCTGTACCAAAAAACCATACAGAGAAATAGGCAAGTACTCAAAATTATACACAATATTTCACACAGAGATAGAAACCAGAATTGACTTCACATCCAGTTTCTAAGTTCGTATAAAATCAAAGTCCAAAGGCTTAAGCAACAATATTACATCCAAATCCCTATGATTTCCTAGTCAATTGCCTAAACTAGACTACTAATCTCACAAGCAAAACATTAATAGCAACATAAAAAGTCCAAAATAACAATTAAACCAAAAATAATCAAACACAGGAGGACCAAACACTAGAAATCCAATAAAGCTCTGACCTTTACCAACCCAAACAACTAAACTAACAAAATCCTAAATTAATTCAACTCCAAATCAAAACTAACACGTGCATACATAAACAAAACAACCAAATAAATAAAAATAAATATGTGTATGTGTGTGATTTATACCTTCATAATGGCAAGTCCTGAGCATTTTTTCCAAGATCATAAGACAAGTAGGATCATCATCAACAACAAGTACCCGAAGACCCGCAGGAAACTGTTGGGTCGACCCATGAGAACTTGAACTTGGCATCGACCCAGATTTAACACCCAGATTCATTTTTTTCTAAAATTCAACTCAAGAACACATCTTCAACTAAAATTAAACCCAACCTACTTCAAGAAAACACAAAACTAGCAATACCCAGATTTTAGTTTTGACTAAAAGAGCTAAACAGCATAAAATCATAAATTTGAGATGTATAGATACATGTGGGGTGTATGTTTATGTGGGTGTGTAAGATCGAAGACAAGGGGGTTGTGTAAGTGAAAGAGTTGAATTTGAGTTTAGTTTGTTTAGTTGAGTTGATATCTGAATTTATGTTGTTGATAAAAAAATTTCTTGAAATTGTAAGTTGAGTTGATTATTTTAGTTGTAAGAATGTGGGACCAGTGGGTCTTCCCATTGAGTATGGATCCAGCTCACTTGCGAGCTTCACAATCTTCACGCCAGCTCAAATTATATCATGGAGTATTCATTTAACTATGAAAAAATAATCTAAGAGCATTTCATAGGTGATACTAGCAATAAGTCAGCTATAATTCAAAAAATATAGATAATACCTAAAAAAAACTTCAAAATACCTGTTAGGTATAGTTTTAGATGTTGGCAGAGGCGGAACCACATGGGGGCTGGGCGTCCTCTTATTTATAGGTAAAGTTGAAAATTTTGCTTTTTTTTTGATTTTTTTTGTTCATCTAAATTTTTATTAAATATTATATATTCTTATGTATATTTTTAAATATACCTTATTTTGATCATTCAAAATTAATTGTAAATATTAATTTTGATAAATAAATGCATAATTAAAAGTTTCTATCATTTTTATTAACGTAAAAAATGCAAATAATGATGAATATTTAGTTTATGTCAATTTTCAAATAAAAAATTTGTGATATCACTGAAAATTGGTAAATTTAGTGGTATTGTTATTAATAAAACAAATATATATTTAATAATTATTTTATTAATTTTTTTAATAAAAAAATTGTCGCAAATTTGCCCCTCCTACAGTTATTTTCTGGTTCCGCCACTGGATGTCGGTAAACAAGCACACTAGATTTGTTGATTCCCGACTTTATTTCCCTCCTCCCGCTTTAACCAAGGACAATTAAATATATATATACTTGTTTATCACACATATATATATTATTTTTATGTAATGTGAAGTGTGAAATTATTTTATGAAAAACCATAAAAAAATTCATTGTTAACCAAATTTAATTAAATACTTATATAATAATTTTAATATATATAATATAAGTTTAAAATTATTATTAAACTAATATAATAATAAAATTAGTTAAATATTTTATAATATATAAACATAAATTTTTTAACTAATTCTTCTAATGTTTATATTATAAAAATAATATTCTTAAATATATTTTAATTAATTTAATATTTTAGTTTCACTTGTATTCACTAAAAAAATAATGAAATTGTTATTAATAATTTTCTTCACAACTATATATGTTAAAAGTAATCAATTATATTTGTTGAAATTTGAAAATAATAATAAAACTTTTTTTAAATATAACTAATCATTTTATTTAATGTCACTAAAGTATAATTGATTACGGATTAAACAAATTTTACATATATGTATTTTGTACTAGCTAATCTAATTACATTCGTTCCAGGGGTTACATTATTTCCCAACAGCTTTGTGAGGACCGAGGAGGCAGTTACACCCAGGTTACTCTTACAGGCATGGTTATCGTATCGATTTCGGAAATGTAAAATTAATAAATTGGACTAATTTAAAAATTAATAAATAATTAAATTTTAAATTTATTAATAATAACTTTCAAATCTCAACTTTATTAAAAATTTGATTCCGCAGTGACTTACGATGTATAATTTGCTTTTTCTGTTGTTAATTTTAGATTTTTATTTCTTAGTTTTGGTTTTATGTCAGAATAATTGCATGTGTCTAAACTAGATATATAAAATGAAAGAGGGTAAATCACAAAAAAGATCATATAACTTCATTCGTTTTTAATAGACATACTCGCATACCTAAACTAATTTGGAAGAGAATTAGCACAACAATTCATAATGGAGACCTTGTACTCAAATCTGCATTAAATATGCCTCTACTTGAAATCAAATTTAAGATATTGAGATGGTAAAACTCTAAAATCCCAAGTTTAAAATGGTAAGTTTTTAAATACATGTCTCTAACAGGTTGGGTTAGCTAGTGGGTCAAGTAAGTTCATATTTACATATAACAATCATTTTATTTCACTAAATTACTAAATAGGAGGATTTGGTTTGTAGACTTTTTAATTTTTAATTTTTGCTTGGTGGTTTCCAGACTTTCTAATATTTTATATTTGCTAAGTGGTTTTTAGACATTCTCTCCATTTTAAATAATGTGTAAATTTCATTAATTTTAAAATTAGATTAAATGAACACTAGGAGGGCACATGATTGTACGTTGTAACTAGAACCATGTTACCAACTTGTCGCCTCAGGAGTCCTCTTCCTAGGTATGTTAATAGCAGATGATTATTTATGTATTACATAATTTTGTAAGTATAACCGACATTGCCTAATTCTGAGTCTCTGACTTTCTAGCATCATTTAAGCTTAATTACCTCTTCATAACTCCTGGTGGCGGGGCTGCTCCCAGTCCGGATTGCGCCGAGTTCGGCTAATCAGGACTAAGTTGGTTGTCCTTGTCCGGAGTTGAGCTTTTCTTGCCCCCCAGTCCGGATTGCGCTGAGTTCGGGGAATCAGGACTAAGGTGGTTGTCCTTGTCAGGAGTCGAACTTTTCTCTCTTTTTTTTTGCCCCCAGTCCGGATTGCGACGAGCTCTGCGAATCAGGACTAAGGTGGTTGTCCTTGTCAGGAGTTGAGTTTTTCTTGGCCCCCAGTCCGGATTGCGCCGAGTTCGGCTAATCAGGACTAAGTTGGTTGTCCTTGTCAGGAGTTGAGCTTTTCTTGCCTCCCAGTCCGGATTGCGCTGAGTTCGGCTAATCAGGATTAAGGTGGTTGTCCTTGTCAGGAGTTGAGCTTTTTTTGGCCCCCAGTCCGGATTGCGCCGAGTTCGGCTAATCAGGACTAAGTTGGTTGTCCTTGTCAGGAGTTGAGCTTTTCTTGCCCTCCAGTCCGGATTGCGCTGAGTTCGGCTAATCAGGACTAAGGTGGTTGTCATGTCAGGAGTTGAGGTTTTCTTTCCCCCCAGTCCGGATTGCTGAGTGCGAAGGAGTCCGGACTTGGAAGTTGAAACGGTTTTGGGGGTTTTCCCCCCAATTATTTGAATTATTACAGCTGTAAGGATATGGAGAGACGTGCCGTAATAATTACTCTTTAATAATTACTACTTATGATGGGTGGCTGGGATCGTGCCACGTGGCGTGGCTGTTAAGTTTTTCACTGCCTCTATAAAAGGAGGCCCTGCCCTCCTTTCTTGTTTTTTATCTTTCTTCATCTTTTCTCTCACTTTTTCTGTTTTCTCTGAGTCTTGTTCTTTGTTGCTCTTTCCGTCGCCGCCGCTTATTACAGGAGTTTGTGGTGGTTCTTTGCTGTTTCTTGGTCGTCCCCAATCTCTCCGTTATCTCTACTTTGTAAGTTTTTTCCCCTGCTTTTCTGCTTTTTGTTCCATTCTTTTAGTTTGCTGCTGTATTGAATTCTTTCTTTGTGCTATTGTGTTCGGTTTTTGTTGGATGTTCTTGTATATATATGTGTATATATGTGTGTTTTTGTTTATATTTTGGTGTTTGATTCTGTTTTGATAGTGTTTCTGGAAATAGGGTTTTCTTTTAGGGTCCGGACTTGGATACCTAGTCCGGACTCAATGGGTAGGATTTGTAGTTTGTAATTGGTTGGTGTTTTTGTGTTTCTGTGTCGTTTGAGTTCGGAGTAGTAGGCTAGTTTTGGTTGCTTGGCTTCGGGGTTTTTACAGTTCGGAGCGCCTGCTTAGCTTTGGGTTTATGTTTTGCTTTGGATTGGGTCTCCGGACTGTCTGTTTTTGACTTGTAATAAAATTGATAATAGGGTAGTCCGGACCATCTAGCATTGAAGATAAATAAACTGTAGGGTTTTTGTAAGCCCCCCAAATCCGGGGTCAGAGGATTTGGTCGTCACTATAAAACCTCAATCCAAATCAACCTGTTTAATCAATAAATAAATGCCAGCGGAAGATATTTAGCATAAATGACCCCAAACTAATCCAAGATCTTTTAAGGTTACAGTTCTAGAAACAAGAATTCCAAAATTTCACAAATAATTTTTCTCTTTCTTTTGACACTCTTTTCAATAAATTCCAACGCACAATTAAACCCACTAGTATAACTTCGAAATGAAGTATACTAGGCCCAAATAAAATACACAACTATAATATAATATAATATAAACAACTTTATACAATAGAACTTACACTAGCCCGCAAACCCTGGACCAACCACCTTCCAAAAGCTTCTTCTTTGCTTCCTCGAATTACGCAGCTAAACAGCGCAAGCTAATCCTCACTGGAGGTTAAATTTAAAAACAGGCAAGTATGAGCGGAAGAAATGCTCAGTAAGTTCATTATAGTAAATATAGGGTCGTTTGATATAAAACCGACATCTGCATTAGAGCAGAACATTTAAAATCATAATTGATGAACCAGAAAACTCTTCTTAATATTTTCAAGCGAAAGGCTTCAGCAATACTTTGAATCTTGATAAGAATCAAAATCGTAAAACAGTGTTTACGGAAATATCGTAAACCACAATAACATGAGACAATGATTATGGATTGAATCATAAACTTTATTCAAAACCGAACTCTTCAAATTAATACTTACTTTGCTATCATATCAAATTAGATATCAATACGAACTCTGATGCTCACAACACCCATACTAAAGTCAACATCAGTCATCTATACTAATACCACCTTTGATATTTAACAACAAACTAAGTATTCTCAAAATCAGAAACTGAATCAAAGCCACAATTCACTTTTAATCCAAAACAGAATCAATACTTTTAATCCAAAACAGAATCAATACTTTTAATCCAAAATAGAATCCGTTGATAAATCATTATTTTATGAATATCAGAAATGATATGATAATTTAGATTAGGATCATTCTCCGACGGACATGCTGATTAGCCCGTGTGATAGCACAAGGTCATGATTCTTAGAAACGTGACCCCAAAAACACGAGTACTCAAATATAAGGCAATACTCGCCTGTGGCAAAATGGTGTCATAATGTTTCATATGGCACTTAAAAATAGCCCTCCGCTGGACCGTCCGTCCCGGTCACTTACGCAATTATGATCCAATCTTAAAACCTTTTATTGAAATGGGGTCATAATAATTGACACCCGAAATAATTTTATTCCTCCAATTCTTGGGTAGGAATATTCGCAACCAAATCACTTTTCTCAAAATCCACAACATTTATAAATCCGATAATTGGATAAGTAAAATCACTTGACTATTCTTAACATAGAACAGCAGACGAGTATTTGCATAACAGAATTATTTAATTCAGCGATATGTAAAACATTTATCGATTCTAAACTGAGAATAGGGAAAGCAATACTTGCATCAAAAGATTTAAAATAAATATCACTTGAACAATAAGTGATGATAGGGATACTTGCATAATATGATTTGAAATAAACGTCACTTGAACGATAAGTGAAGTCAGGGATACTTGCCTTTGAGATTTAGCAGTTAGTCACACTCGCAAACACGCATCTATTCTGACATTCTGTCTCAAAGCATTACCGTCTTTCTTCTACTAATTCTTTGGTCTACTGCTCATGCAGTGCTGCAACCTAATATTCCACACTGTTCAACTCTAATCCTCATCCATGCCCTCTGGTTTTGATCGTCTTAAAAGACCCGCATTCTCATATCGTGATTTTGGTACCAATAGAACGGCCTTGAAACAAGGATCAATATGGTATGCAGAACGTTTGATTTGGTTTCCTAGAACTCCCAGAATCATCAAATCTTTGTTCTTGAAGAAATTTTACCCCCACAAATATTCTTGAATATTCTTTTTGTTTTCTGATTTTTTTTTATGAATTTAATGAATAAAATAAAAATAATACAGCTATTTATATTTACGGAATATTGGATCGTTCTGGATTGTTTTGGATCGTTAAATTAGTTGTTTAGCCGCTAAGTAACTACAATAACGATACAATTCAATACCAGAATTGGATAATTATCAAAACCGGGCTTTTTATAAAACACCATATACGAAAATAACGTAAAAATATCCCGTCTTTCGAGATTACGGGTTTTATTGATTACCGAAATAACTATCGTATCGAAAATATTACGCCGGGCCACGCACGGGTCAAACCGTAATCCGGATCGAAAAAGTCAAAACACGGAAAATGTCCGGAATTACCAGATTAGGTTAGGAAGGAGTTTTCAGAAGAGTTTCGGGTTGTAAAAACGCAAAAACGGTTGAAGTCGGATGATTCCCGGCTTTATAAAATAATTTTTGTAATTATTCAGAAAATAATTAATAATACATAAATCATTATAAAATCATATAACAGTCCAAAAATTACCAGAAAAATATCATAATTATCTATATTTTATTCTGGACATATAAAAATTCAAATATTCAAATAATGTCACATATAAACATCCAAACATCAATTCTACTTATCATATAATTCACTAAAATTCACATAAAATCACATAAATAATTCCAAATAATTATAAAAATAATTTCTAAAAATATGGGATATTACAGTTTTAGACTAACCTTTGTCACTTGTTTTAGGTTTATGGTCCGGACTAAAGCTCTTGCCAAGGCCTGCATAACTTGTTATCCGGGGCCATCTAGTTCAGATTCTGAGTCTTCTGCTGATTCTGAACGGGTTGAGATGGGGAAGAGGGCTTCCACTTCGGACTCTGAGGCAATAACGAAGCTTACAGTTGCTAAAATATCTTCAAGAAAGGTACCCTGCAGTCCGGAGGGTTTGTGGGTGGAGAATTTGAGTTATTTTATTACTAAGAGCGAGGAGATAGAAAATAGCTTTTATTTTAGGAGCATTAGGTCCGGATACGCTAGGCAGCAGAACGCTGATCCGGGGCCTTATGATAGGGAGGCGTTTGATAGGAAATTTACTGATAGCATAGTGTCTAAGGAGCACTATGAACTCAAGGATGAGTACGCTGCCCTAGATCATGCGGCTCAGGATTCTGCGGTCCGGGCTGCCTTTCAGTTGGACCCCCGGGTCGAGTGGAGGTGGCCGACTCCGGAAGAGAGGGCTCATCATAGACCGGCTGATGGGTTTATTCCGGTGTGGCTGGAGCATCTTCGGTTCGGGTGGAATCCACATTGGCATATGTTTTTGAAGCATCTGTGCAAATATGTGTACAAGCTCTCTCCGATGCAGATTACGCCTAATGGTATAAAGTGGATGACCTGGTTTATTGCTACTTGCAATCAGTTCAAGGTTCAGCCCACGTTCAAGCTATGGCATCATATCTTTCATTTGGTCCGGTCTAGTCAGTTCCCCTTATATGAACTTCGGTTTCGGGCTCCGGAGTGCGGCTATGGTGGTTCCTACAGACCTGTCATCCAACAATCTTCGCTGAAGTATTGGAATGGGGAGTTGATCATGCTCCGGGGGTTAGACTTGCACTACTTACCCCACATTGCTTCAGAAGGGGTTCATACTCGTTTCCGCAGAGATGTGCTCCGG
The DNA here is from genome assembly GCF_009905375.1 of Apium graveolens. Classification (NCBI taxonomy): domain Eukaryota; kingdom Viridiplantae; phylum Streptophyta; class Magnoliopsida; order Apiales; family Apiaceae; genus Apium; species Apium graveolens. The sequence continues at coordinate 239,065,668 of NC_133654.1, read as the reverse complement.
GGCGATGCTATGCGTTTAATGTTTACATTTTGTGAGTCTCTGGGTTTCCAAATGACCCGAGACACTTTTATGAATCATAGGACTATGTATAGATTAGGCTGTAAGTAGTTTTGCTTTTTATCCGGACCTCTCATATGTTTCTTAGCTGCTTGCGTTCGCTTTATTTGTTTGTTGGTTTTGACTTGTGTTTTTTCTTTGTTTCTTGCAGGTTTGCCACATTACAATCCGGACATGTCGTCCTCCATATACAGTGATGCTTTGAAAGGTCTGGGCAAGGCTTTCAAGTTGCCCAAGAAGAACGCTGCTGCTGGGTCCGGATCTAATGCCTCGGCTGAGGAGGGATCCCAGAGCAATACGGTTCTGTATCCGGAACCTGAAGTTCATGTGAACCAATCTACTCCGGAGCACAATGTTGAGCTTGATATCGGAAATGAGTTTGATAATCTTGAGGATCTTGGGCCTAATGGGGAGGTTCCGGGTGCTGATTCTGGACGGAGGAGAAAGAGGCTCCGGACTCTTGGGTCAAAACCTCCCCGGGCTGAAAATTTTGAAGCTGGCTCTGGGTCCGGGGCTGGTAAAGGAAAAGTCGTGGATGAAGAGGGTCCGAATGAAGGTGGTCCAGGGCTGGAGGAGAAAGTGGCTCGCTTCATGGCTGGGATTCCTACTCAAACTGAGTGGAGGAGGATGAATGAGTCCGGATTCGACGCCACTATGAAGGAGTGTTCCCGGATCTGGGGTCAGGTACTTCTGCTTTCTGTTATTTCTTGTTGCTTTGATTTGCCTTAGAATATTTTTTTAAGTATCTCTGTTTTTTGCAGCTTGGTGGGTATATGGCCGGTTCAGCCTCTCTTGCATATAATGAGCTCAAAGGCTACCTGGCTATTGTTGCCGATAAGGATGCTGAGATTATCCAGCTTCGGGATCAGATAATTGTGAAAGACAATTCTTTGTCCAGACTGAATAAGCACCTGAATGAAGTAACCATCCGGGCGGAGAATGCTGAAAAGGAGGTTTCTGACTTGAAATCAGAGTTAGCTGAGCTCCGGAGACAGATGTCTGCCGTGCGTCCGGAGTCTGAAGTTGTTGCTGAATTTAAAAGGTCTGAGGAGTACGATAGAGCCTTTGCCAATGCTGGTGCTCCGGAGATAGCTCGCTGCTGGGTTATTGCTGAAAGGCATATCAAGACCAATCCGGAGGCCGATTGGGATAGCTTCGTCTCCGAGTTTATTAAAGCTAAGGAAGATATTGAGCTTGGATTAGGGGAACCGGAGCCATTTGACGGCCCCTGTCCCAGCTTCCTTCCTTCCAGTGCTCCGGGATCTTGACTTTATTTTTTATGAACTTTCTATTTGCTAAAGAATTTTGATACATTTGATTCTATAATATTCGTACTTTGCTCCGGGCTCGTTTGAGTCCGGTGAGTCTCTAATATTTGCTTTCCTCGCTGTTATTTTACTCTGTTTCTGTAGTTTGTTTTTGACTTAGAATATTTTTCCAAGTAGAATTTATTGCTCTAGTCCTGACTAACCTTCTTGTCCGGACTAGTAGAGGCCTTTTAGTTAGAAAATTAATTCTAAGTAAAAGTTGGTTGCTCTAGTCCTGACTAATAGCTTGTCCGGACTAGTGATTGCTTTAAGTTAGAAAATTAATTCTAAGTAAAAATTGGCTGCTCTAGTCCTGACTAATAGCTTGTCCGGACTAGTGGTTGCTTTAAGTTAGAAAATTAATTCCAAAAAAAAATTGGTTGTTCTAGTCCTGACTAATAGCTTGTCTGGACTAGTGGTTGCTTTTAGTTGAAAAATTGATTCTAAGTAAAAATTGGCCGCTCTAGTCCTGACTAATAGTTTGTCCGGACTAGTGGTTGCTTTTGAAAAATATGCAAGTTAAAGAAAAAGCTTCTCATTGATCATTCATACAAGATAGAAGGAGTAACAGATTGGTTGCTTGCCATATTGGCTACAAGTTTTTTGGTTGCTTTATTTGCTTTACTACTGGTAGAATTTCCTTAGCCTTAGTTCATGCCAAGTGTTTGGGACTTCTGAGCCATCCATGTTCAGGAGCTTGTAGGTTCCTGGCCTGAGGACTTCTTTGATTTTGTATGGTCCTTCCCATTTGGGCATTAACTTCCTGGTATTTGTGGGATCTGATGCTTCGGTGTCTCGAAGGACTAAGTCTCCAACTTGGAAGTTTTTGACTCTTGACTTCTTACTGAAGTGCTCTCTTGTTTTCTCCTTGTATTTTTTCATCCTTTCTACGGCCTGGTCCCGGACCTCATCAATTAGTTCCATGTTCGTTTTGAGTCCTTCATTTGCTTCTTCTTCAAAGTTTATTGCTCTGTGGGAAAGAGAGCCCACTTCAATAGGCAACATTGCTTCTGTTCCATAGGCTAGTTTGAATGGAGTTTCTCCGGTGCTTGTCCTTGGGCTTGTCCTGTAGGACCAAAGTACGCTTGGTAGTTCTTCTGGCCACTTGCTTTTGCTTTCTTTGAGTCTTTTCTCGATACCTCGGAGCAGAATTCTGTTGGTTACTTCTACTTGGCCATTTCCTTGGGGATATGCCACTGATAATTTTTTGTGCTTGATCCCGCGCTCTTGGAGGTAGGAATCGAACTCTGATCCGATGAATTGGGGCCCATTGTTTGATACTAGGAATCGTGGTATCCTGAAGCTCATCAAAATGTTATCCATAAACTTTATGCAGTCTTGCTGATTGATTGTCCTCATTGCTTTTGCTTCAACCCATTTTTTCATGTAGTCAATAGAGAATAGTAGGTACCTGAGGTCTCCTTTTGCTCGAGAAAAGGGTCCCATAATATCAATACCCCAAACAACGAAGGGGATAGGTGACATGACTGAGGATGGTAGGACTGGGCTTATCCTGGACACATTACTGAAGAGCTGGCATTCCTTGCACTTCTTGACGAATTCTATTGCATCCTGATGAATGGTTGGCCAGTAGTAGCCTTGTCTTATAATCTTATGAGCTAGGGCCTTTGCGGACATGCGGTCTCCGCATATCCCTTCATGCACTTCTGCCAAACAGTACTTTGCTTCTTCTGGGCCAATGCATTTCAGGATAGGAGATGAGAAGGTCCTGCGGTAGAGTACTCCTTCTTCGAGGAAGAACTTGGCTGCTTTTGCTTTCAATCTTTGAGCTTTTCCTTTGTCTTCTGGGAGCTCCCCTTTGTCCAAGTAGTTTATGAAGGGAGTCATCCAATTTTGAGTGCCTTCTATTTTCAAGACCTCTCCGGATTCAATTGATGGTTTGTGGAGTTCTTCGAAGTAGACTGAGCAGTCCAGATCTGATGAATTCCGGACTAATTTGGATAGAATATCTGCTTCTTCATTTTCTTCTCGGTATATCTGAAGGACTTGGTGGCTTGAAATTGAAGCTAAGTGGCTCTGAACCAGTGCTTGGTACTTCGCTAGAGTAGGGTCCTTTGATATGTATTCTCCATTTGTTTGCTTGACTACTATCTGGGAGTCGCTGTAGATTTTTAAGTCCTGGACCCTTAGAGTCCGGGAGAGCTTTAGTCCTGCGATCAATGCCTCATATTCTGCTTGATTGTTTGTTGCTGGGAAGTTGAAAGATATAGTTGTCTGAATCTTGAATCCTTCTGGACTCCTGAGCATGAGTCCGGCTCCTGACCTCTCGGTTGTTGAAGAACCATCTACCTTTAAGGTCCAGGCTCCCGGACTCATTTCCTTTTTTGGCTCCTGATCCATGTCCATTGGTTCTTGGTCTTCTTCTGGGAAGTTGCATTCGATTATGAAATCTGCAAGAGCTTGAGCTTTGATTGCAGTCCTGGGAATGAATCTTAGGTTGAACTGGCTCAATTCCACATCCCAATTGACAAGTCTTCCCGAGATATCTGGCTTGTGGATTATTTTCCTTAGTGGTTGATTTGTCACTACTCTGATTTCCCTCCCTTGGAAGTAGTGCCTGAGTTTCCTTGAGGTTGTAACCAAAGCAAAGGCAAACTTCTCCAATCTTGGGTATCTTGTTTTTGCATCTTTTAAGACTTGGCTTACATAGTAGACTGGTTGTTGTGTTCCATCCTCTTCCCTGATTAGGGCAGCTCCTACACCTTGTGCTCCTGTTGACAAGTATAAGTAGAGAGGCTCTCCTGGCTTAGCTTTAGTTAGGACTGGTGGCTGAGAGAGGTAGGACTTGATTTCCTCGAATGCTTTCTGGCACTCCGGATTCCAGTTTATCTCTTTCTTGTTGGTTGCTCCTTTGAGTAAATCAAAGAAAGGTAGGCACCTCTCTGCTAGTTTTGAGACAAATCTCCTGAGTGCTGCTAGTGATCCTGCTAGCTTCTGCACATCTTTTTGGGTCCTGGGAGCTTTCATCTCCTGGATTACTTTTATTTTTTCTGGATTGGCTTCTATGCCTCTGTTGCTGATCATGAATCCTAGGAACTTGCCTGCTCCTACTCTGAAGGTGCATTTCTCTGGGTTTAGCTTGAGCCGGTTCTTCCTTAGGTTTTCAAAGCATTCCTTCAGATCTTCCACATGCCCTGGTATAGTTGTTGATTTGGAAATCATGTCATCGACATAACACTCCAAATTCCTTCCAATCTGGGACTTGAATATCTTGTTCATTGCTCTTTGGTAAGTGGATCCTGTGCTGGTAAGCCCGAAAGGTAGCATCACATAAGCGTAGACTGCTCTGTGAGTTATGAATGCTGTCTTGGGAATGTCCTTTGGGTTCATCTTTATCTGGTTGTATCCGGAGAAGGCATCCATGAAACTTAGCATTACATGTCCTGAGGTGGCATCTATCAGTTGATCAATGTTTGGAAGAGGATACGGGTCCTTCGGGCATGCATCATTTAGGTCAGTGTAGTCCATACACATTCTCCATTTGCCGTTGGATTTCTTAACCATGACCACATTAGCTAGCCACTCCGGATATTTGATTTCTTTGATGATTCCTGCCATGAGTAGCTTTTCTACTTCTTCTTCAATGGCTCTTTGCCTCTCCGGAGCAAAGTTCCTTCTCTTTTGTTTTACTGGTTTCCTGCTGGGGTTGACATCCAAGCTGTGAATTGCTATGGACTCATGTAGTCCTGGCATGTCCCTTGGACTCCAGGAAAAAACATCTCTGTACTCCCGGAGCAGGGATACTAATCTCTCCTTGAAGGACTCCTCGAGTCCTGACCCAACCTTCACTTTTTTGGTGGAATTGTTTTCATCTACTTCGACTTCTTCTGTTTCGACTGCGGCCTCGATTTTTGCTTGTTCTTTGTTTGAAACCATTTGATGAATTCGGGCTTCAGAGTTCTTCTTCCGATAGATGTTTTCTTGTTCAGGTTCTTTGGTTGCTTGCGTGGTAGGACAAGGTTGGTCTAGGACTCGATTTGTCTTATCCAGTACCATGACTTGGTTGCTTGCCAGTTCTTCTGGACTTGTTTTGTTTGCTTCTTCCCTTGTCCGGGGTCGGTGCTTCTTGATGCTTTGTTGTTTGCGAAGGACCGTAGCCTTCCTCTTGTTATCTTGATGGATTTATGCCATAACTAACCCCTGGTTGTAGCATGTTTCAGCAACTCCATAATCTCCCTTAATCTCTCCGACTCCTGTCGGGGTTGGGAATTTGATCTTGAGATGGGAGATTGAAGTTATTGCTTGCATCATGGTTAGAGCTGATCTGCCAATGATTCCGTTGTATGAAGAAGGAGCGTTGATCACGTAAAATTTGATGACATGAGTCACTTGGTTAGGAGCAGATCCAAAAATGACTGGCAGATATAAAGTTCCTCGGATCGAGACTAAGTTATGTCCGAAGCCATAGAGTGGGTCCTCCCGACATTCATTTGAGCGGACGCTCCCTAACCGCATTCTATCCACTGTGTGCTTAAAGAGAATATTTACTGAGGAACCATTGTCTATGAGCATTCTTCTCACTTCATTGTCAAAGATGTCCAGAGTGACAAGGGTTGACTCCTTCGTAGTCCTTCTGTTTCTCTTCTTCTTCATCATCAGAAATTAGCTCCGGAGTAGGGTCTCTCCGGGTTCTTTTGCTCCTAGACTTGGCCAACAGCCTCTCTTCTTCTAATTGCATTCTCTTCTGGATCTTTAGCTCAAGCTTTGCTTCTTCTTCTTTCCTAATTTACTCCCGGACTTCTTCCAACTTTCTCTGTTTAGCAGCTTCTGTTTCTTTCTTGCCTTGATCTTTTTTGCTTTTCTTTCCTTTGGCTCTGATGCGGTCGAACACAGACCTCTTTGATTGCTGGGAGTCCCCGGACTCCTCCGGCTCCTCCTCCAGTTCGGCCTCTTCTTGGAGCCGTGTCTGCTCCTGTCTGTATAGTCTGATTGCTTCTGCTAGTTCATCGCTTGTAAGGTTAGCCATGTGCTCTTCGGCTACCGGGACACTGGTGTAATTGTACTGATTGAGCTCTATGAGGGTCCTGACATCCCTGGTGTTTACAATTCTCTCCACTACGGGAGTGTGTAGTGGTTGCTTCTGGAACGTTTCTCTCTCGGCTCCTGGGTCAAGGGCCTGGGAGTGGTCTGGCTCCTGGACCTGAGCACTAGCAGATGGTCTTCCAGAGGTATTCTTTCCTGGTCTTTCCATTTCTCAACAATACCAACAACAAATAACAACAATATGCCACAGGGAATATCGGTCTATGGTTGCTTTATGAAATTTGTAAAAACTACCCCGAATAACAACAAAAACTAACAAGTAGCTTCCTGGGAGCAGCTCAAACAATTTTATGGGACTATTCAACGATGAAGTACAACACAAATGCTATATTCAAACTAGAACAATAACGATTAAAACTAACGATAGCTCACACAAACGTGGCTTAAATCAACAAAACGGGCTCACACAAACGTGGCCTAAAGTAACGAGCACACACAAACGTGGCCGAAATAAACAACATTCATGCTTATGGAAAAGGTTGGTTGCTTTTGTTCTTACAAGTTTGAATAAATGGACTCTTTGAAGAGTTTGTTGATGAAGGTGAATCCAGGGGCACCGAGACCCAAGGATGGAGCGACCCCTCCTTCTACCGCCAAATGATAACTCCTGGTGGCGGGGCTGCTCCTTCGTCGCCGTGCCTGGATCCTTCGCTGTTGTGGTGATGTAGCTGATGTGGGGCTCCTACAAAACAACATCGGAAGGGGGGTTTGGTCCCGCGGCGCCTCCGGCGTGAGAGTAAGAACTCGCTTTTGGGGAAGATGAAGATAGTAAGGAATGTAAGGTGGCTGTGTGTGTATATGAGTGTGAAAGAATGATTAACCCCAAACCTCACCTTCTTGGGCTATTTATAGCCCAAGGATAGGGTTTTGGGGTTGGTACCTTTGAATCGTAGCCATTGGTTCTGGGAGCGGAGGACACCTGGCGGGAGTTGATGATTTACACGTGTCAGCGCGGGACTGGTCGAGGAATGTTCTGAGGATCCTCTGACACGTGCCCTGATTATTCCCATGATTGATGGGTGACAGTTGTCCCCGTCACGTGCTTGGGCCAACGTCTCACGTGCTGGGGTTTATCAAGGTTCTGCTTGCGGGACTGAGCTAGTTAGGAGTGGTAGTGTGCGGGACTACTCCTTCCAGGAGCTGCGTGGAGTTAGGAGCCTAGGAGTAGACCTCTCAGGAGCTATATGGAGTTAGGAGCTTAGGAGTAGGCCTACCGGGAGCTGTATGGAGTTAGGAGCCTAGGAGTAGGCCTTCCAGGAGCTGTATGAAGTTAGGAGTTTAGAAGTAGGCCTACCAGGAGCCATATGTACTATCACCTCTTTTCTATATAAATTGAAAATATATGGTAACATGTTTCATATATATCTATTTTCTGCACATATATTTGAAGATCATTTCAACTGAATTTATTCTTAAAAATAATTGCAAAGGATTAAAGACTAGTTGATAGTTACAATTATTAATTTATCGTGCACTATAACCCCTTGGACAATTATATATTTCAAAATGTCATGGCCTCCATTATGTATGTGTGTTGTGATCTCATTAGGTGTATGCCATGTGATTATACAAATTATACAAATCATAAAAATTTATAAAGTTCTCAACTGGCATTTTAACTATATCCTTACAATTCAGCGAACAGATAAAAAAAACCTACACATTACAGCGCATGCTATTTAATATGACAATTGTATTGCAAATGGCTCAATTAATACTTCAGGTTGTGCTTCACTTGGATCTAATCCTTGTAATTAGAAAAGATTCCCAGTTGATACATAGATCTAATCTCCTGTACTACGTTTGCTTTTTCTTTTTTATTAGGATAATATGCCCTAATATTTTCAAGGGGATTTAATGATCCAAATATAAATATAAAACTGAGGTCAAGTGTACGATCAAAGAGACGTTCTCGGACTTTTTATATAATCAAAACAATGAATAACTATCAGTTTAAACATTAACATTTATGTTAGTTCAGGTTATTTGATACTCATACTGATGCTGGGAAACTGCAAATATGCATGTTACATTGTTAATGTTTACCTAACCTTTTGAAATTCGATTGAAGGCTTGAAACAAGCAAGCCGTATAAAACAACACTCAAAGCTTTAAAGATAATGTCTACACATATATAAAATCATATAATAGGTACCCGCAAATATACACAGAGAGACACATAAAGATGCTATGTAGTATAATGGTTAGTGCAGTCTGCATATTTCGCTTTCTTTGATGGTGAAAATAAAGTAAAATCAGAGGCCACCCTTCCATCACTGATTCTCCTTTATCCCCCATAAGCCACAAAAACCACAAGCAGAGGGATCTTGTTACTTAATATTATATCACTGTATTTTACTTTTGTAATCTTGTTTGTCCTAATTATAATTGTTTAGTGTAATCTCTTCTTTTTAAGCTGTTTTTTCAGTCCAGAAGGCCACACCTTCTGTTCAACTTTTTTTCCTCCTTTCACTATCTCATTTGCACATAAATTGGCAGATTATCCCCCAGTTTTCAATGTTTTTTCACGTGATTACCATACTTGGGCCTTGAAATTGTTTTAGTTTTAACCTTTTTTTCTCTTCCTTTCTTATATGCATGTTCTTGCAAATATATAGGCACACATTTCTGGTACCCTAGCTGATACAAACAACCAATACGTGTTCTTGCAGATATGTGTTTTTCTATCTCTGATTCTTGGTATTTGAAAAAATATATTCATAAAATTTAAATTTTTTAATTACTTGTTAAGTAACCCTTCACTATAAAATTTTTAAAAAGGCCAAATGAATATTTATAATATATTCTAATACTTTTCCGTCACTTCAAAGAAATACAAAAAATTGATAAATATATTCGGGTATTACTTTATATTCGCATCCATAAAATTGAAATCAAACATGAATTATTGGCCTAAACTTTCATATAAATTGTGAAATCATATTAAATAACCAATGGCCTAAAATCTAAAATCTAGTGATTTCAGAAGAGGAGCGTATAAATGAATCTTTATATAATATTTTAAAACCAAGTGTAACAAAATAGTGTATATACCATGTATGCATAATTTTTGAAAGCTGTACTTACTAAATTATTATAAAAAGTATGAAGGCAATATGGGTGGGTAAAAGGGGTTAACTTTTGATGGTGGAAAGAAAGGTGGTTAATTTTAATCGAATATAATGTGCAACTGTCATTAAGCATTGTGACAAGAGAGTCATTCCACGCCAAGACAATAGATTAATGTTAAGGTTGGATTCAGGTAATGGGCTATCGACACGTGTCATACCCTACAAAAGGTGATGCCAGAATAGCAGGCTATGTATGCTTTGTCAACTTTGCCACTATCTTTATATTTATACTCCCCCCTCCTACTCCAATCTTTGGTTCTGCCTTTATCCCCCCTGGATAATGATGAAAGATATCATGCATCCTACTTTGTTTCTGCACTGCATTATGTATGCACCCATTTTTTTTTATTCAAACATGTCAAGTTAGATGTTTAGTCTCAAACTGGCTGATTTTTCGTAAATTATTAATAAATTGTTGATAAATTTGTAAAAAGTATATGATGGGTTTGATAAATATCCTATAAATTATCATAAATTATTCAAATTTTCAAAAATCGTCAAATAATCACATATTGAAAGCTCAATCAATAATTAGTTACGATCTTCGAAATTTGTAATCTGTAATCATAAATTTTTATGAGCTCTAGTAAGTCAAATACCTTAGTACTATATAGAATTTGAATACATATACTGCAATTTTTGTTGGTGCGGTGACTAGGGTATACTGTATACATGAGTTACCAACACAACGAAACCGATCATATTTTCTGCCGATCAAACCTTAGGTTGAAATTTTAGGGTTAATGTAAAAATCATTGTGAAAAGCCTATGTTGTCTTGAATGGACAAGGGAGGAGGAGCCTTTTGTTTTTAAGGTTACCTAAATGCCTAAGGTCCAAAGTGTTTAATGGGCTACAGAAGTTATTTTTTGGGCTGGCTAGTATGGGCCTTTTGGGATGTCCAATAAATCCATACATATCCCACTACTCAAAATGAAAGAATGATAAAAAGAAGAATGACTACTGAACTTTCCATCCATCTACACTCTTCCCTGTTGACTCCAAATATTCAAAGTTGGATTAGCAACTAAATACTGTTTCCAGTATGCTAGTCCAAAGTATAAATTCGTGGGCTGCTCTCTTTGACTATCATACTTTCTTAAGTCACAAGTCATAACAAATTATGTGATTTCTATATTTATTAATGTTAATATTATGCGTTACCATCCCTGTCAATGAAATCATTTCCTCTTTTCTTTTCACGAATTTTTTTTCTTGTAATAGTTAGTTACCCACACTCCCAGTCTTTAACAAGGTCTCCCAGTCTTTAACAAACTCGATATTCCAGTAAAAAAATGAGGGAGATACTACTATATATCAAGAGGTGTTGGATTGACAAATCATTATTGTTCTTAACAAATAAAATGCACAAAAAGGTATGAAGTCTGTGATTGACTTTATTATTCTCAAATCTCAATATAGGAGATAAGAAGAGAAGTAACTCAAATATTACAACTCACAAATAACGAATTTGATTACAATTTAATCATACGAAATGAATATATTACAACTGAAAGAAAATTCAAGCAAACACTTGTTGTGTGACGGATGTAAATATGTTCAACATTTTGGTAATCAGTAGGCACCAGGATTTGCTAGAAGGTAAGCCTCAATTGCTTTGAATACCATTCCTGATTGTTCAGTGGCTTCCTTCACATTATCTTCCGGGATCACGGCGTCACCGATCGGAGTGTAAACGGTGGTGTTCTTAACAATGCAGCCTCCGTCAGTAGGCACCACGGTAAATTTGCTAGAGATGGACTCAATTATGCCTAATAGCAGATCACCTTCGATTATGCTGTACGAATACTTCAGTGCTTCCGCGTCTATTTCATCAATCCTCTGCTTCACAACAGTGAATTGGCTCACTACAAAATTCCAACATTTTATTCGAGATTAGTTACAACACAAATAAATCTAATCAAGTATACACACCTGATCTGACAAGGTATGATGTACGCATGCCTTATTGACGGTGAAAAATTTAGGCGAAAAGTTGTAACATTTTATAAGAAGAATAGATTAGACAGAAAAATACCTTCTCCAAGAGTGACTTTCTTAATGGTTCCTGCTCCACCATCTCCGGAAATAATCTCGATACTCTTAATAGCCTGGGGCAAAACCTTAGGGATAAGGTTATCCATGTCAAGGAGAAAGCCCTTGTATATTGTTTGTGCTGGGACTGAGGATGCAACCTCAACATCGGTAGTAACAGCACCCATGAATGATCGTTCAAAAATAATTAGAATATATGACTATGTACAAGAAAAAGATGATACTAGTTGTGTTAGCTAGCAAAAACTTAATTTGGTATATGAAAAATGAATGAAGCAGAGGCAATATATACTGGCAGAAGTTAGGTTCCTTGTTTGAACAATGTTTGAATTGTAGAGGAGCCCAATTGGACACAACTGTAAAATAATTAGCACACTATTGAATTCCAATTTCTTCATGGCACATCAAAGATGAACATACATTCTTGGCCACTATGAATCACGAAAACATGTATCAATCATTTAAAAAAAAATATGACAGACAATTCAGCTTATTTGATAAATAGTTGAGAATTAATTAGCTTAAAATGTGATATTTTGGTGTAAGGAAAAAAAATACAGTTAAAACTCTTTAAAGTAATAGGTTTGTGACTGAAAAAAATATTATTTTAGTAAGTTTATTATTTTATCGGAAGTAGAAATATACTGTATTTATTATATGGAGACAGAAAAAAAATATTATTTTAATAAAATTATTACTTAATTCATGTTCAAACTATAGTATAAACTGTATATGGTGTAAGCGAGTTGGCCAGCATTCCCCGCAAAATGGTCATTATTGGCGGCCTCCTCCAGTGACTTGCATGGCCATTCTTTCTCAGATAAAACTAACATAATTGAAGTTTTCGGTGTCCGTTAGAGTTATAAATTATTTGATAAACTTAATTTACTTGAGAGATAATATCATTATAAAACATTGCAAAAATTTGAGTTACAGGGTCAAATGAATTTACTAGACTGAGTTGTGTCAAACCGGGCGTTGTGCTGAATATTTACTTTTCCAAAAGGAATACATTTTGTAACTTTTTAGAATTTAAGGAAATAAATTAAACCACCTCAATGGTAAACATATGCTAATAATATCTTTTTTAATATAAAAACAATTGCTGTTTTCCGAAGCAATATGATATTTTAAAATAATCAAACTAGACAGTGATATATTGGTTGAATTTATAGTTTATCACTAGGAAGCAGGCTGCTGCAAGGAGGTCCCATGCCCCATTTTATGGACAAAAAATCAAACCTACTTGCATTTATTTTTTCTCTTAATTTGTACGTATTTCAGTATTTTTTAGGACGGTCTCTCTTTCCCGGTAATTGCAGGCATCAATCAGTTAGGTAAAGAAATTGATATACAAATAAATAAATATAAATTCTTGTTAGTGGTTATTTCTCTTAAATTTATTTTCTTAACATCTTTTTTTTGACAAATACCAAAATTTTCATTAAATTGAATATAGTATAGTTGGGACACAAACCCCCAACTGTCGATACAAACAGGTGGTAAAACAAATAACATACTAAAAACAATTAGATGATTTGTTTCCTGATCGTTAAATACAGAGAATTTTAAAATTCTTGAAGCTAAAAACGAAATCAAAGAGATCCCAAATGATCCAAATTGCACAAGTATCTCTGAAAATAGCAACATCGCAATTGACCATATCACATAAAAATTATGGTTCGCCTAATGTTCAGAAACACCAATCGCATAAAATGAGATTGGAGAAGCTACATCACAACTATTTACATGCCGGACACCCGCTATAGACATGCCGAAGGCACCCCAGACCAGGTATAGACATGCCGAAAGTGTAAATTCATGAAATATGAACAATTATTGGTTGTGAAATGTGAGCTCTTTTAATAATCATCACCGCCCCAGATTCGATACAAACTTTGCAGATCACCAAAAATATCAAAATATTCGTTCTCAGCTGATCCAACACTAGATAAATTCAAGCATGACTAAACAAAAATATAACATAAACTCGAAGAAGAGAGACAAAACACACACTCTAAGGGAAGAGACACATAAACACCCAAAAATTGGATTTTATTGAAAGGAAATTAACGAGAATAAAATAGAATGAATGAATTGAGATTTTTCACCGAAGAAAACCGGTAAAAACCCCTCGATTTACTTGAAAATGGACAAATTTTAGCGGCGTAAATTATTTTCTTAACATCTTTAAGTGTGTCAAACTATCACATTGTTATCAGGTGAATGAGTTGTTAAATATAGAACAAACTCCGATCAAATCTTGCTCCCAATATTAACTTAATCAACAAAAGTTTTAATGATGCTAATGTAAACCAAAACAAATAAACTTATCCAGTATAAGTATAATTTTCAAGCTGGGCGGATAAATTGTAAAAATAGGAAAACTGTTTTCATAAAAATTTCAATTTTAAGTAAGTTCCTGATTTTCTTCACATAATACTTAACATTAATAATTGCCTAAGGATCTTTTTCAGAAAAATGAACAGGCAGAAGAAAATTATTGACGTAAAAACAGATCTGACGAAGATGAACTCGAATATAACTCCTTGATATATCTGTGAATTCGTGCCATTATGTTTACCTGATGTATCACTAGAAATATTTTAAATATTGTGCCCATTTAGCAAAATCTCAAAATAAATAACTTATAATTTAAAATAAATAAGAAACTTGTAAGTGATAAATAGATAGATACTTATAAGTTAAATAAGTGTTTGGTTAATCGTAAATTTTTTTTACTTAAATAAATTAAAATAAATAAATTTTAAATATAATTATCTTAATTCGTAAATTTAAATTAGAAAGACATGTAAAAATATAAATTTTAAAAATAAAAATTAATAAAAAAATTGAAAATAAATTAAGTTAAGAAAAAGTACGTCATTTCTAATATTAAATTTATCAATTTATAAATGATAAATTTAACTTATAAACTGGGTTGACAAACACTCGTGTCAACTAGTTAAAATCTCAAACACTTTTCCTAGCCCATTGCGAACTATTAAATGTCACAATCGAACCGTAGAAAATTGTCTTTCTTCGTAAAAGTGGGAGTATCTGCTAAAGATGTCTTTGTGTTATGCGAATCTAAATATTTAAAATAGTACTAGTAGTTTGATGAAGTGGGTATATAATGCACCTCTATTGATATTGATGTTATGCAAATCTGAAACAATATTACAATATAATTTTCATCGTGCTAACATGTTCTATATCAAGGGCAGATATACGCATGTTTTGTATGTAGATGATTTTCTTATAAATAGTGAGTATTTATATTGAAATTAGTGTCTTGCTGATTAATTTATGTTTGTTCAAAGTGAATGAAATATAATGGAATATAATGAGATTTTAAGCGTAAAATAATTAAAATTTTAAATTTTTTGTTCTTTAACTCATTGTATTTCTTATCATCTAAATTATAACTAAGAGCAATATTATATATTAAAAAAAAATCAAAAAGGTTCCCAAAATAACATGTATTATATTTTAATTAAGGGGATTCATATTAATGTATGAGGGACCCATTTTATTTATGAGTGAATATCCAATAGCATGTTGACACCTCAATATTCAAAAACGGTTTTGACAACCGTTTTTGGATTCTAGCATTTCTTTATATTAAATCCCCCAATTTGAGATGGAATATTACATTTTTTACTAAACCCATTTTCTTAGTAATTCTTACCATAAAAAAATTACATTTCTAATTTTTGTTTTCAAATTCTTTCCCAAACTCCCATTTATTACATTTGATTGACACCAACCGAACACAACCTATAGCTATGTTTGACAGAGGTAATTAGGCTGGAACAAAAATATTCCAAACAAATACTGCGACAAATGATTTTTTTTTCAATTTATAACTAGTTTTGGATGTTATTGACTCATATATCTGAAATTAACATTTTTTTAATTTCCATTTTTGCCTTCGAACCCAATCAACAAAGTGGAACCCAACAGTTGACAAATGAATTTTGTAACAACAAAATTTGAGTTTTATCACCAGAATAAAGATCTACGATGACGATTTTTCGCCTGTAAAATGAGAAGGATTGTGGTGGTTATGATTAATTGGGGACTAATATTGTTTAGGGTGGTAGTGGCCCTTTAAGTCACTCGCTTCCGACCCCTTTCATATTACCTAAGCATCCCTATTTATAAGAAATCAAACCAATGTAATTTTTGGGCAATAAGAAATCTAATGGATTTAGATTTCTCATCCCGCGGCTCAGGATGAAACCTACTGAAAATCGTCTTCAACTAGTTTTAGAAATGTCCGTCGATAAAGCCTAATCACAAAGACTCAAGACTCGTCCACGGCGTCGATACTTTGCGGATAAGACATCTCACCGACCAAGGATAACACTCCACTGTCAGTTGTTTCCCTAATCCGTGAATACATGTATAACCATGGTTTAACCTAAATGTTAAACGCATTATTGTCACCCGAATCAGGAGCCCCCACTAGATTACAGGACAAAATACTCCGAATTTTTCCAACGAGACTAACGAGGATTTTCCCAACGAGACTAACGAGGACACCCATTAATACATAAAGAGGGCTCCCAAAACACACATCAGAGTTTACCCAACATTCCCAATGAGGACGTACATTTACTACAGGAGAAAATATTTCATCCAGACATATTCCTGGATGTCTCTGACCACAAAAACTGACTTCCCTTGATTAAATTACAGAAATAAATTTTTCAATAGAGTGCCTGCAAAAAATTTATATTAGTAACAATGATTCATCGTCTTCCCAGTATCATGAAGCGGTCAAGAAATCTGCCTAAAAATTCACCTTCTTCCAAATAATATAATAGGGTACGTTTTAATTTCTTCACAAGTTAGAGTTTCCCCTCTTCTGTTATCTTCAGGGCACGGCACACCCTACCTTTCCTAGCAGGAGGGCAAGCCATTTTGAAGTAAATAATTACTTAATAATTTGTTCTGGTCAAGTTAAATTGACCTGAATTCTCTTTTTACCAAATTTTGGGTATACCATCAATCATCAAAACATATAAATATTAATGTACTTGGATTTAAATTATGATCATTATTATCTACAGGTCGTTTATTATTAATAGTCCACATATATAATTAGGTCTGATTATTATTACATAATCTTTGGATTTTTAACAATTTATTTTCTTTAAATAATTAACAATTCTATTTTCTAATCATTTTAAGTTAACGATAATTACTTGACATCGTGTCACGGAGTTCAAATCGAAAGCCATTCGAACTAAGCTATTTCAAATAATTTCATTTACTTCCATCTTAATTTCTAATTAAAGGTAGATTTTGGATATGGAAAATTGAAACATTTGATTTAATTCTGTTTATTTCCCTAAACTTGATATCTAATCAAATTCCCCTATAATAATTTTATATTTTGAGCACTTTGTGGTAAAAAAAAACCTCCTTTAATTTTAAGCAAATCACACGTGGGATGAGTATACGTAGTACAATAATTCTTTAAACAAAAAATAAACGTCAATTTTAGCCCCTCAAAGTTGACCAAAGAGGACTCAGTCCACATTCCAACATGCTTTTCCAAATGTTTGAGATTAAGCTTTTTTCCAATCCAAGGGTTAAATAACACCCAAGTTTAAGTAAGTTTCAATTTATTCAGTGTTTAGTCTAATTTGTTGGACTGAGTCTAGTATTTATTGTTTTCTAATATAAAAGAAAAAAAAAACTCCTTTCACTCACTCTTCACTCTCCGGCCAGTGTGTTATGAGATCACATCATCGAAACTAATACTTACCAATCCTCCTTTTAACCAAACCTTGTTAACTTATTCTTAAGAGTTAATTAATATTTTACTCTTATTTATTCTTTAAAAATAAAGAGTACAATCCGCGTCACATTTAATTGACTAAGTTATAGTATGAACTATATTGTCAATGGTTTCTGGAAAATGGTTTAATGTCACACCGAAAGTGACTACTATTACAAAGTCGCATATATTTTATTTTACCGACTATTTTATTTTTGAAATAAAGATAAGATGATCATGCAATTATGTAGTACATGTTGACAAGAAATCAAGATCCTGCTCGCTATAAATAGCAGCTCAAACTTCTCTCATTTCATCCTACCAAACTCACATCATCCACATTCAATCCTTCTCTTCTACTTCATTTGCTCTTATTTTCTCTAGCTCTCAAGTTTTCATTTATAATGGGTGTCCAAAAGAGTGAAGTTGTTATCACTTCTGCCGTCTCAGCAGAAAAATTGTTCAAGGCCTTGTGCATTGACATCGACACCCTTCTTCCTCAGGTCCTCCCCGGTGCCATCAAGGGTGGTGAAATCCTTGAAGGCGACGGCGGGGTTGGAACTGTCAAGCTTGTCCAACTCGGAGATGGTTAGTATTATTTTCATTGTAACACGTAATATCATGTTAAGTGATCAGCTCAATTAGTATTAATATTTATGTATTTGCAGCTAGCCCTTACAAGACAATGAAGCAAAAGATTGATGCCATGGACAAGGAGGCGTTTACTTTCTCATACAGTATCATCGACGGAGACATTCTTTTGGGATACATTGACTCCATCAACAACCATTTGTCATTTGTGCCTACTGCTGATGGTGGCTGCACTGCCACCAGCACAGCCGTCTTTAACACCAAAGGTGATGCTGTCGTCCCAGAAGAGAACATTAAGTTCGCTAATGACCAAAACGGCCTCATTTTCAAGGCTGTTGAGGCTTACCTCCTTGCAAACTAATTGATCAGTCTTACCTAAGCTTGATAATAAGTTTTGTATCAGTTGCAAGTACAAGGTTTTCTATTCATGTTTTGGTTTCTGTATTTGATGTTCTTGAAACAAATAAAGTGTGTTATGTATTGTAATCTTTCTGAAATTATGAACCGGATTTACTCTATATATTAAGGTATCCGAGTTAATGGAAATGAATTCCCTGCGTTACTCATCAAACACACTCGTGTACTTTCTTATGTTTTTACGTTAACTTTCTCTCCCAAGATCAAACAAATCGTAAAGAAAAATGTTTGGTGCATAAAATTATATACAAAATTTTGTATAAAATTATATTTTTTATGTTTTAACTAGAATAACCTCTATATTTACATTAACAATCACAATTAAAATATCCCATCAATTATCATATCATTCTGTACACATTTTTGTAAACAATTAGTTTCCTGCATCCACTTCATTGTAAAATAATTTTTACATTAATCAACAATAACATTATAAAACCCAGGCCGCCACTATAAGCGACTTAGGCGGTGGCATAAGTTCCCAATTTTCAAAGCCCCCTAAAATTTATGAACTTATATCTGTACTTTTAATTATTAATTTAATTTTTTTAAAAATGTGTCCATTCTTATGTTTAAATGTCCCAAAAAGTAATTTCAATTATTATTAAATTCTTTATATCAATCATTTTTAATAAATATAAAATATTATTATGACAAATATGAATAATTTAACATTATTTCTAAGTCAATTTGAATTTATTTTATTTCAGTGTTGCACTTTCAATTGATAAGTACTTCCTAATAGTATTTAGTATTCTTTATTTTAAACTATTTATTGAACTTGAAATTATAATATTATTAATTATTTGAATTGAAATTGTTTACTTGTATATATATATATAACTAAAACCTAAAGAATTTAAAATATTTTGAAAAATTTATTAATAATATAAAAAATTTGCAAAAAAACTTTAATATTTCAATACAAAGTATAAGTAAAAATAACCCGAGGTGTTAAAAAATTTATGCGTAAACATAATTATCATTTTTAATACCTATATCAAATTACAGTTCAGAAACTAAGCTTTAATTTTATAAAAAATTAAACTAAAATATATCTAGTATACCCGGTTCTTTTTGTCACTTTAAAATATGTGTCATGAATTCAAACATCAGTTAAATAAGATACATGAAGTATCATTAAATTAATATATTTTTTAATTAAAGGCTTTATATTTAAATTTCGTGTTAGGCCTCCACAAGACTGGCACCGGTCCGATAAAATCCTCACATTATAATCAATATTCATGTTAGCTATGACCCAATGGACGAATGCCCAACCTCCTAAAGGACATCTAGACCGAAGGTCGACCTAACGAAAAGTCTGAAAGCCTAATATTTCATCCTACCGTTAGGAGACCATCATAATCAAAACTTCCCCTTTGACTCCTCTAACGGTCGTCCGTATTTTTAGCATAACGGACGAACATTAATCATAGTTTTGGAGGGTATAAATAGAAGCAAGAACTAAGAAAGACACAATTCACTACACACTCAAACACTCTCCACTTTCTTGTATTCTCAACACCTAATTCTACACTCAGATTACTGATTCTCACACCGGAGGTGAATCGGGGGCAGTTTCCGAAGATGAGCGAGTTTAATGGAAAGGGCTATCCGGAAGATCACTGTGAAAAGTACGAACTGTTAGTGTGTGTGCCCTAGAAACAACACCATGATGTTTTATTTTAAGAAATTTGGATTATTAATAATTATGTTATATCGATTATTCCTTTTATAATTTATTAATTCTTAATTTACTGCGATATAAATGTTATTTTAATAAATATCCTTGGAATATGATATGCAATTCTATATCTTTAAGTACGTGACTTAGAAATGAGATTATGAGAATAATATCGATATTTCTAAAGGTCTCTAGTCGAGTATTATTATAGGGGATAATAATAATGCATTAAGACTAGTATGTTTGTTGACTGATGATCAAATCTCATTAATCATAGGTATGATGATACTAAAGTCAAAACACAGGCACATGTATTAGATACATGGTGCTGGATAGATAGATGATTCCCGCATCTAGCCATTTAAGAATTTCTTTCTTCACAACCTCCTTCATGATATGATTTATCCTTTTTTGTTGCTCAACAATTGGCTTGCTTCCTTCCTCAAGCAGAATTTTATGCATATAATAAGAAGGGCTGATTCCCTTGATATCTACTATAGGCCATCCAGTTGCTGATTTAAGCTCTCTTAAAATTCTCAAGAGCTTATCTTCATCACTTCCTGAAAGGTCATATACAATAATAACAGGCAAAATAGATGCATCACCTAAAAATGCATACCTCAAGTGATCAGACAGCGGTTTAAGCTCAAATGTAGGAGCTTCTGCAATAGATGGTTTGAGTCGCTTTGAAGAATTTTTCATCTATCCCAAACCAAGAGACTCGAACGGAAAATCAAACTTCCTCTTCCACGGGAATGCATTCAAATACTGCATTTGCTCTTCCCCTTCTTCGTCTTCACTGTCAAAATCCCCCGTTAAGGCTCTTTCTAAGGTATTAGTCCTTAGCAAGTGATCAATCTCCGAAGTCACTACGAAGTCGACCAACTCCACTTTAAAGCACTCCTATTCATCAATAGGGAATTTCATTGCATTGAAGACATTGAAAGTGACATCCTGACCTTGAACTCTCATGGTTAGTTCACCCTTTTGCACATCGATAAGAGTTCGACCTGTAGCTAAGAATGGTCTTCCAAAGATAATGGGAATCTTCTTATCTTTCTCAAATTCTAGAATAATGAAATCAGCAGGGAAGATAAGTTTATCTACCTTAACCAATAAATCCTCCACTACTCCTTGCGGATAAGTGATGGAACGATCAGCCAACTGCAAAGACATGTTCACAGGTTTAGGATCAGGTAGTCCAAGTTTCTTGAAAATGGACAAGGGCATCAGATTGATGCTAGCTCCCAAGTCACACAAACACTTGTCGAATGACAGATTTCCAATGGTGCAAGGTATCGTGAATTTTCCTATATCTTTAAGCTTAGGAGGTAGTTTCTGTTACATCACAACACTGCACTCTTCCGTTTGAGCAAGAATTTCCAACTCCTCAAGTTTTAGCTTCCGAGATAGAATACCCTTCATGAACTTAGTGTACCTCGACATCTATTCTAGAGTTTCAGCAAAAGGTATGTTAATATGCAACTTCTTGAAAACCTCCAAGAACTTGGCAAATTGCCTATCGAATATCTGCTTCTGAAGTCTTTTAGGATATGGCGGAGGTGGGTAGACCTGTTTATCCCCTGTATTACCCTCAATAAGATCGTTTTCAATAGCTTTCTTCTTTGGTTCCACCTCGGCATCTTTCTGCACAACTTTTTCAGCTACAATCTCATTTTGAGAAATTGGAAAAGGTGCAGATGCACCTGCATTCTAAACAAAGTCTTCAGAATCTTCATCTTCCTGAAATTGGGGGCTCGTGACCTTTCCAGACCTCAATGTAATTACCTTCAATTGCTCTTTAACTTCCGTCTTGCCTGAATTAGCTTCTGTATCACTAAGGAGAGTTCCTGATTGACGGTTCAACAAAATATTGGCAATTTTCCCTATTTGATTCTCCAGAATCTTGATAGAAACTGCTTGGCTTTTGCATATAAGCCTCAACTCCTCCAATTCAGATTTTTCATTAGTAGATTGACCGGCACTTCCATGCGGTTGCTGTTGAAGTTGGAGTTGTTGTATTGGTGCATACTGTTGTTGAAAACTAGGAGAGTTGAATTGCTTTGCTCCAAACTGCTGATAAGGCTGTTGCACCGCATTCTTATTGTTGCTCCAGCTGAAGTTAGGATGATTGCGGTTGTTAGGATGATAAGTGGCGGGAACTTGTTGCTGCAACCTCTGAAAGTTGCTCACATACTGAGCTGATTCACTAGATATAGCACACTGCTCTGTCTCATGCGTATCTGATTAACTTCATAATTAGCCAAAGAATCCACTTTCATCGTCAACACCTTTAATTGAGCAGCTATAACAGTAGCTGTATCCACCTCCAGAATTCCTGCTACCTTGCCTTGAGGTAGTCTCTGAGTTGGGTTCTGATATTCATTAGCAGCCATCAATTCAATTAGCTCATAAGCTTCATCATAGCTCTTAGCCCATAAGGCTCCTCCTGATGCTGCATCGAGCATAAGTCTCGACTGTGCTCCCAAACCATTATAAAAGCAATTGATGATCATCCAATCAGACATTCCATGATGAGGACACTGCCTAAGCATCTCTTTGTAGCGCTCCCAAGCTTCACATAAAGATTCTCCCGATTGCTGCGCAAATTGAGTAAGAGCGTTCCTGATTGTAGTTGTCTTCGCCATAGGGAAGAATTTAGTGAGAAACTTCTGAGCAAGATCCTCCCAAGTAGTGATAGAACCTGGTGGCAGAGAATGCAACCAACACTTAGCTTTATCCCTCAGAGAGAATGGGAAAATCCTCAGCTTCACAGCATCTTCAGAAATATTATTGAACTTAAAAGTATCGCAGATCTTGATAAAGTCTCTAATGTACATGTTGGGATCTTCCGTTGGAGAACCCCCAAACTGGACTGAATTTTGCACCATTTGGATCGTGCTAGACTTGGTTTCAAAAGTATTAGTCGCGATGGCTGGTCTGACAATGCTAGATTGAATATTATTGATTGTCGGTTGAGAATAATCCATCAAAGCTTTCAGATTTGCTACTAGTTCTCCCATTGTAATTATAGATTCTTCTTCAACTTTCTCAACTTCTTCAAAAACTTCTTCAACTACTTCAACGTCTTTTAGTGTTTCCTTACGAGATTGAGAACGCGTTCGCATATACGCTCACTGAGTACTTGAAACACCAACAAAGTAAACAAGTAAGTAAAATATCCGAGTCAGTGAACTTTAACGACCACTGATGTCAAGCACATAAACAAAATTTAACAACGAAGTCCCCGGCAGCAGCGCCAAAAACTTGTTCGCACTAAAACATACGGGAAAATACACGCAAGCGCACGAGATCACAAGTAGTATAAGATACAATTCAAGTTCGTTCCCACAGAGAATTCGTTTAGGTTAAGTTCAGATTATGCACCTATGCAATAATATATGGTTATCGTTCAATGCTAATACAAATAACAAATTAAGTTGTTTAACTAATTAAGAAATTATACTAACATACATTAACTAAGAGAATTAAGATTGAATTACTTATATGAGAATAAACATGGGATTTTAACTTCATTAAATACTTCATTCAAAGTTTATGTCTTTAACCGTAGCATATGATGGTGATGACAACTAATCAGATAACACGAAACTAGTATACGCTAACTTTCATTATACGTATACCCTACTATCAAACATCCACAGTTAAGATAGAAGTTGAATAGACACCAATTATGTTGTTAGGGCGGAAAACACGCGCTAATAATACACGCAAGTATACGCGTTCGCAAGTAATATAGAATACTTTCTAGTTCGTTCCCACAGAGACTCAGACTAATTAAGTTCAATTAACACTTACTCACCAATGTATGATTACTTCTCAACGTTAAGACAATAACACATAGAATTGATTAACTAATTATTAACTAGAATTAACTACGAGAATTAAACACTTAACAGACACTTGAATTAACAATATTAAACACACATTAGATCATAACTTCATTACTACTTCCTTCAATAGTTATTGTTATTACCCTTAGCATGTAACGATGATGATATTAATTGAACAACACTAAACTAATAAAAGCCAACTTTCGTTGTACTAATACCATTCTACCAAGCACCCACAATTAAGATAGAAGTTGAATAGTCATCAATTGTGTTGAGACCCTATATGTCTACAGAATTTGACAACATAACGATTTAAGCACAAGTTGTTCCTTATGATTACACAGGGCAAGTAAAACGGTTAGAGTTACCCACTAATCATGCATACACATACATGAACCTATGCTAGCATGGCAAGTTCTAAATCTCAAGATCCACCGTCGCTTCACAAGAGATTAGCACCCTATCTTATATGTTCGCGACACACATAAGACGAATAAGCACAAC
This sequence comes from Apium graveolens, assembly GCF_009905375.1. NCBI lineage: Eukaryota > Viridiplantae > Streptophyta > Magnoliopsida > Apiales > Apiaceae > Apium > Apium graveolens. Next base: position 239,041,212 of record NC_133654.1, on the reverse strand, counting down.
CAATACTAGATATCATACAATCAGCACACAATAAGGTATTAAACAACTAACTAAAGAATTCCATAGCAAATCCGTTACGACCCCATGATCACGATTAACCCATGATTGAACTCATCATCACCATGGATTCATATGAAAACATGATAATAACACACAAGAATAATTAATAAAATTACTTATATTAAACCAGAGTACGTCACAAGAGTAAATAGGTTCAAAGTAAAGAAAACTAGCATCCACTGATACAACGAATAAAAGAATCACAAGAAACTATGCTTCCTCTTCATTGTGATGTGCTAAAACGGTCTTCTTTCTTATCTCCTTGCTCCTCGATTGATACCACGATTCAACACACGTGAAACATCTCTGAAAACTACTTATATAGAAGCCCCACAAAACCCAGCCATCTAAGAAGTTAGAAGTCCAGCAGAACAAGAACTCTAAAAATCGGATTTTTAATTCGCGCCCCTGAGCGGCCGCCCAGCAATCCTGAGTGGGCGCCCAACTTCTTGAGCGGCCGCCCAACCAGGCTGAGCGGGCGCCCAGCACCTTAATGGAAAATGCTCTGTTCTGCTCCCGTTCTCTGCTACATTCTGCTCCTATCTTCCCACTTGCAATGCCAAACACACACTAAGGCTTATTCTTGATGAAATCTCCCCACAAACACAAGGAACAACCTGAAATGCACAAACACTAGAAAAACACATCAAATACACAAAATACTTGATTTCAAGACATCAATTCAAACCATTATAAGACGTTCTAAGTGGTATAAAATGCCACTTATCACACCCCTAAACTTAAATCGATGCTTGTCCTCAAGCGTCACAGACTCAAAAACAAAACAAAAACATGCATGAATGCAATCTATATGAAATGCAGCGATCCCCCTCACTACGACCAAACCAACCAATTCACGACATCTCAACAAATGCAATTAGGCGAATATAGATCAATCAAATCATGCAAACTAACATACAACCAGAAATGTGGTGTGTGCGGATGCTTAACAGATATGCTTCGAAACTAGATCAATTTTCATAACTCGACTATCCTCAAGGCAATCACATGATTATACGAAGAATAAATTTTAGGCACAAAATGACTTACAACACTTCAAGATTACTGGAGTTTATTACAGAATCATGCTTTTTATTTAACACATAACCAAATGCTTATTTGACCGTGCAATGAGTGAGGTCCCCAAAAGACTTATACAATGGCATCCATTTAGCGAGCGTTAGGTTAGCGGATCCCCGAATATAAAAGCCTTAGGTCACTAGGCACAAAGTCTCCTAAAAACTTAATAACTCGAATACCAAAGAGCCCACTCGTGATCAATTATGCATTAACTCTTTTTTTTTCTTTTTTTTTTCTTTTTTTTTCTTTTTTTCCTATTTTTTCTTTTCTTTTTTTCAAATTTCTGAGCAAGTGCGTTTCGCTCCATCTTGCTCAACCCTAGACTACTCGCATAAAAATACGAGCCGACTACTAGCCATTTGACTCCTAGACACAATTAGCAATGAATTCCAATTTTTACTCTAATTTTTTCTTTGCATGCCTTTTATCATTAAGAACCTATTATAAATTCTAAGCATTATCAATAGATTAACCTCAAAAACCATCAAACCGTGACAACAATCTAGTCCTTAAGCATACTCTAAGACTTAGTGAAATTACAAGTATTTCTAGCATGCATGTCATCATATAAGTCTCAACATCACTCTAACGCTATCACTACACTCGCATCAATATCACAAATCAATTGGTAAAGCAACGCAAAAGGGATCATGGTAAATGCATGAGCTAAATGACATGATAAATAAAGCTATAAAAGAAAAATAAAAAAAAACTATATGGCAAAAATATGCAATTATATGAACTAAACTATCATGAATATGCAACTATATGACACACACATAAAAATATTCCTTAACTACCATCACCAAGGTCCACATAATACTCCTCATTCAAAATACCCCATAACAACCTTGCTCACTCAACTGTAACCTCATGTGCATGTGAAGTAGGCAGAATATTAGCACAAATAAAGGCATTCCATGCACGGGCATACATGTTCATCGCAATAGCCGGAAAAGAACGATACTCATTAGTCCCAGTCTTGAACTTCCAAACCGTGCCTGGTTGATAGAGAGTAGCATAAATCAAATCCAAATCAAAATCCTCAGAGGGCTTCTCATTCCAATTCTCCTCCGTGGGCTTCCGCTATCGCTGCCCAATCACACGGCGAATCGCCTCAGGATGATAATCCACCGTTATCCCACGCACAACAGAAAATCCATTCTTTTCAGCCTTTGCGTTCGCATAGAACTTGCGAACCACGCTCATCAGAACCGCCTCCGGCGACTTACAAAAAGAAATCCAACCCTTTTCAGCAATCATCGACAACAACTCACCATCCCTCCCCGATGGTAAGAATTTCCTCTCCTTCAAAATCGGCTTACCCAGAAGCCTAGTATACTCCTCCTCAGCAGCCCTATCAAACAAACAAGGTCTCGCAGCAGTACCCCTCGAAGAATCAGCAGTAGGAACAGTGGTGCTGCTATCAATAGTCCTGGATCTCTTGGGTGCCATTGATACTGAGAAAAAGTGTTTAAGGTTTGTGTTTTTGAATATGGGAGAGAGTTTTAAGGTTGAAAGTGTATGAGGGAGTATATGAAATAGCTGTATGTATATATATGGTAGATATTAGGGTTAAAATTTGATTAGGAGTGGGGTTGAGGGTTAAAAACATGGGTTTATGGGAAAAGGATTCGTGGGTAGTGTGTTGTGTTTTTATTTTTATTTTTTTCTAATTTTTTTGAATTTTTATTAGGCTTAAAAAAAATTTCAGGCAGACGGGTCCTGAGCGGCCGTCCAGCTGAGCTGAGCGGGCGCCCAGCAAGGCTGAGCGGGCACCTAGGTGGTCTTTGGAAAAATATTTTTTTCTTACCCTTTTTTCTGATTTTTTTTGTGTTTTTGGATAGGTTACTGACCTTTAAGGGTTCCTATAACAACAAATCTTGGGTTGCCTCCCAAGAAGCGCTTCTTTTACGTCATTAGCTTGACATAGTGTACCTTGCTCAAGTTGACAATAAAACAGAACTAACCACTTTCCGGTTTACCGTGTCCCCATAGTAATGCTTCAAACGCTGACCATTAACCTTGAATGCTTGGCCCGGATCATTCTCAAAAATCTCCACCGCTCCATGTGGAAACACAGTTTTGACAATAAAAGGTCCAGACCACCTTGATTTCAACTTTCTAGGAAAACGTCGGAGACGAGAGTTGAATAAAAGATCTTGCTGCCCCGACACAAATGACTTAGGATATAGCTTCCGTCGTGCCACCTTTTCACTTTTTCCTTGTACATTTTGTTGTTCTCGTACGCTTGGAGTCGAAATTCATCAAGTTCATTTAACTAAAGCATTCGCTTCTTCCCAACTGCATCTAGATCAAGGTTCAACTTCTTCAACGCCCAATAAGCCTTATGCTCAAGCTCCGTAGGTAAATGACATCCCTTACCATAAACAAGTTGAAACGGGGACATCCCAAGTGGAGTCTTGTATGCTGTTCTATAAGCCCAAACAACTTCATCGAGCTTTAAAGACCAATCCTTCCTTGACGGACAAACAACTTTCTCTAGAATGCACTTGATCTCTCTGTTAGACATTTTTGTTTGACCATTCGTTTGCGGATGATAGGCAGTAGCAACACGATGATTCACATTGTAGTGTTGCATCATAGAAGTGAACTTATGGTTGCAGAAATGCGACCCCTCATCACTTATGATTACTTATGGCATTCCAAGCCTTGTGAAAATCTGCTTATGAAGAAAATTCAACACTACCTTTGCATCATTCGTCGGTAGAGCCTTGACTTCTACCCATTTTGAGACATAATCGACTGCCAGCAAGATGTACTGATTATTACAGGATCAGACAAATGGTCCCATGAAATCGATTCCCCAAACATCAAAGACCTCGACTTCAAGCATCACATTTAACGGCATCTCATCCTTCCTCATAAGATTCCCCACTCTTTGGCAACGATCACACCTTAAAACGAACTGATGTGCATCCTTAAACAAAGTAGGCCAGAAAAAACCTGCTTGTAGAATATGAGCTGTCTTTTCACCACCATAATGTCCACCATAAACTGTGGAGTGGCAGTCTCGTAATATCCCCTCCGTCTCATAGAATGGGATACATCTCCTGATGATCTGGTCAGCTCCTTGTCTAAATAAATACGGTTCATCCCACATTTACCACTTCACCTCAAGCAGAAACTTCTTCTTTTGAGCTGTATTCATATTATGAGGCATTATATTGCTGACAAGATAGTTCACAATATCTGCGAACCATGGCTCTTCCTCCTGAACTGCGAACAACTGCTCATCCGGAATAGATTCGTTGATCAATGTCTTATCATGTGAAGTAGAATCGGGATTCTCCAATCTAGAGAGATGGTCAGCTACTTGATTCTCAGTACCTTTTCGATCCTTGATCTCTAACTCAAATTCCTGTAGCAAGAGCACCCAACGAATAAGTCTAGGCTTCGAATCCTTCTTGGAAACTAAATAGCGAATGACCGCATGATCAATAAATACTGTCATCTTTGTCCCAAGCAGATAAGATCAAAATTTTTCGAAACCAAAGACTATAGCCAAAAGCTCCTTCTCAGTAGTGGTGTAGTTCATTTGAGCTTCATTTAGAGTCTTACTAGCATAGTAGATCACATGAAAAAGATTATTCTTGCGCTGCCCGAGAACTGCTCCCACCACATAATCACTCGCATCACACATCATCTCAAAAGGCTTTATCCAATCGGGTGCCGTAATAACCGGTGTTGTTATCAAACTCTTCTTGAGAGTCTTGAATGCCGCCTAACATTCATCATCAAATTTGAAAGGTTCTCGAGCAAGTTGCACAACGGCTTAGATATCTTCGAGAAGTCCTTAATGAAACGCCGATAAAAACCCGCATGACCAAGAAAACTACGGATTCCTTTCACAGATTTAGGTGGTGGAAGATTTTCAATGACTCTCACCTTGGCTTTGTCCACCTCAAGACCCTTGCTAGAGACCTTATGCCCAGGAATAATGCCTTCACGCACCATTAAGTGACATTTTTCCCAATTGAGCACCAAATTAGTTTCCACACACCTTTTGAGCACCGCACGAAGATTATTCAAACATTCATCATATGAATGTCCAAAGACGGAGAAGTCGTCCATGAACACTTCGACATTATATCCAATCATATCAGAGAATATAACCATCATACATCTCTGAAGAGTGGCAGGTGTTCCACATAAGCCAAATGAAACTCTGCGAAAAGCGAACGTGCCAAATGGACAAGTGAAGGTAGTCTTTTCTTGATCCTCTGGTGCAATGCAAATCTGATTATACCCTGAATAGCCATCCAGAAGATAATAATACTCATGATCGGCCAACCTGTCTAGCATCTGATCAATAAATGGAAGAGGGAAGTGATCCTTTCTCGTGGCCTTATTCAACTTTCTGTAATCCATGCATACCCTCCATCCTGTGACTGTTCGAGTGGGGATGAGGTCGTTCTTCTCATTTGCTACCACGGTAATACCTCCTTTCTTAGGTACACATTGCACGGGGTTCACCCAAGAACTGTCAGAAATAGGATATATGATTCCTGTATCCAGCCACTTCAGAATTTTTTTTCTTCACCACTTCTTTCATGATAGGATTAAGTCGTCGCTGTTGCTCAACAGTTGGCTTACTACCTTCTTCTAGAAGAATTTTATGTATGCAGTACGAAGGGCTGATCCCTTTTATGTCTGCTATAGTCCATCCGATAGCCAATTTGAATTCTCTCAAGATCCTCAAGAGCTTGTCCTCCTCACTACCTGAAAGGTCAGATGCAATAATAACAGGCAAAGTAGATGCATCACCTAAAAAGGCATGCCTCAAGTGTTCAGGCAATGGTTTAAGCTCCAAAGTAGGTGCTTCCTCAATAGATGGTTTGAGATTTCCTTCAACATTCTTGAGATCAGAAGTACCAAGAGATTCAAATGGCATGTCTAGTTTTCGCCTCCAAGGAGAAGCATTTAGATATTGTAGTTGCTCATTGCCATCCTCATGATCACTGTCAAACTCCCCCACTAAGGCTTTCTCTAATGCGTCAGACATTAGCATATGATCAAGTTCTGAAGTTACCGCAGAATCAATCAAATCCACCTTTAAGCACTCTTCGTCTTCTGTAGGGAATTTCATCGCTTTGAATACATTGAATGCCACATCCAGATCCTGTACCCTCATAGTAAGTTCACCTTTCTGCACATCTATCAAGGTACGACCTGTAGCCAATAAAGGTCTTCCCAAGATTATGGGGATCTTCTTATCTTCCTCAAAATCCAAAATGACACAGTTTGCAGGGAAGAAGAGCTTATCCACCTTTACTAACACGTCCTCCACTATGCCTCGTGGATATGTAATAGAACGATCAGCCAATTGTAGAGACATGTAGGTGGGCTTTGGATCAGGCAAATTCAACTTTTTGAAGATAGACAACGGCATCAGATTGATGCTTGCTCCCAAATCGTACATGCATTTATCAAAAGATAACTTGCCAATGGTGCAAGGAATGGTGAAGCTACCTGGATCTTCAAGCTTTGGAGGTAATTTCTGCTGCAACACAGCACAACACTGCACTCTTCAGTTAGAGCAACGGTCTCAAGGTCATCTAGTTTCACCTTCCTTGAAAGAATACTCTTCATGAACTTCGCATAACTAGGCATTTGCTCCAGAGCCTCAGCGAAAGGTATGTTGATGTGAAGTTTCTTGAACACCTCCAGAGACTTACCGAACTGCTTATCCAGTTTTTGTTGTTGCAATCTCTTAGGGAAATGTGGTGGAGGATAGAGCTGATTCTACCCTGTATTACCCTCAGGCAGAGTGTGTTCAACAATAGTCTTCCTTGTTTCCGCCGCTTTCTCCTTTTACTTCTCTTCTTCATCACCAACTTCAGCTTCTCCGTCTTTCGCTTTTTCAGCATCAGCAACTTTTCCAGACCTTAAGGTAGGGGTGTACGCGGTTCGGATCGGATCGGTTTTGAGATAAAAGTCTAACCAAACCGCGAAGAGCGGTTTTAGAAAATTATCATCCGCAACCGTATTTGCGGTTGCGGTTAACCGCGTCAATTGCGGTTGCGAATTTGCGGTTATTGCGGATCGGTTTGCTGTTCAACCATTTATTTTAAAATAATTAATAATTTACAAAAAATAAATTCGGAATATTAATAAATTTAAGTTTAAGTTACGTGATAAATTTATATTCAAAAATAAAATACAAACTAATGCTCCGTGTGGAGCAAGAATATTAAAAACATATAAAAATACGGAGGCGAGAGAAAAGAAAAAAGAAAAGGATAAAAAAATTACATGTTGATTACATTTTCCATTTGTTTGGTTATATATATAGCTTATAATGATTGTGAATCTTATGAACGAAGTCTTAACATTAACCTAAGATTAGTTAAAATATGTGTATACTTATTAATTTATATGATATCAACTACATTTTTGGAAATATATTTTATTATAAATATATGTTGCGAGTTGCAGTTGCGGTTGCGATTTTGCGATTTTAAAAAATTTGAAACCGCATCCAAGCCGTGAATGTGCGGTTTTTAAAATTTAAATCCACAACCAACCCGCGTTTCGCGATTATTCGCATTTACGGTTCGGTTGGGAGCGGTTGAGCGGTTGGATGCGGTTGAGCGGTTCATCTGTACACCCCTACCTTAAGGTAATAGCCCTGACTTGCTCTTTAGCTTCCTTCCTTCCTGGCACTTCAGTATCACTGGGAAGTGTGCCAGGTTGACGATTGAGCACTGCATTGGCTATTTGACCGATTTGATTTTTCAAGGTCTTGATAGAAATAACCCGACTTTTACACAACAGCTTAAGTTCCTCGAAATTAGCACTAGAAGGTGGAGCAGGACCTCCTTATTAAAGATATGAATGCCTTTGAGCATACTGCTGTGGTTGCTGGAATCCAGGTGGATTAAATTGTTTACTTACACCTTGCTGATATGGTTGCTGAATAGCATTCTGAGTATTGCTCCAGCTGAAATTGGGATAATTTCTGTTGTTAGGATGATAAGTAGTTGTCACAGGCTGCTGCGGTCGCTGATAATTGTTCACATACTGAACAGATTCATTAACAAGAGAATACTGATCCATAGCATGAGAACCTGCACAAAACTCACAGACCATAGCTATCTGATTGACTCCATAGGTGGCTAAAGAATCGACCTTCATAGACAGCGCTTGGAGCTGCGCTGCAATAGCTGTAGCTGCATCAACTTCCAGAATACCTTCTACCTTCCCAGGCATCATCCTTTGAGTTGGGTTTTGATGCTCATTTGCAGCCATAGTTTCAATAAGATTATAAGCCCCGATATAGCTTTTGGCCCACAAAGCGCCTCCAGCTGCTGCATCGAGCATGGGCCGAGATTAGGCCCCCAAACCATTATAGAAACCAGTGATCACCATCCAGTCAAGCATACCATGATGTGGACACTTTCTCAACATCTTCTTGTACTGCTCCCAAGCTTCGCACATAGATTCGGTTGGTTGCTGCGCAAACTGAGTAAAAGCACTCCTCATAGCTGCAGTCTTCGCCTTTGGATAGAACTTTACCAAAAACTTTTGCGCAAGATCTTGCCAAGTAGTGATGGACCCAGCTGGTTCAGAATATAACCAGTCCTTAGCTTTATCCCTTAGAGAGAATGGGAAAAGCCTCAGCTTGATAGCCTCATCAGTCACACCATTATATTTGAAAGTACTACAGATCTCGACAAAATTCCTGATGTGCATGTTGGGGTCTTCAGTTGCAGCACCTCCGAACGAAACAAAATTCTGCACCATCTGAATAGTGCCCGACTTGATTTCAAAAGTATTAGCCTGAATAGCCTGATGAAGGATGCTTGACTGAATGTCATCAATTTTAGGCCGAGAAAAGTCCATAAGAGCTGGATCTTCCAGAACTATACGATCACCCATGATTACTGGTTCTTTCGGCTCACTCTCTTTATCCGAATCTTCAAAATCTATCTTCTCCTGAATATCAAGAGCTGAGTCTGTCTCCTCAGCCGTATCTAAAGTCCTCTTGCGAGTACGAGAACGTGTTTGCAGAAATGCTCGCTAAAGTACCTGAAACACAACCGGAAATGATAAGTAACACGTCTTAATCAATGAATCCTAATGACCACTGATGATAAGTATATAAACTAAACAAATACGGCGAGTCCCCGACAGCAGCGCCAAAAACTTGTTAGGGCGGAAAACACGCGCTAATAATACATGCATGTATACACGTTCGTAAGTAATATAGAATACTTTATAGTTCGTTCCCACAGAGACTCATACTAATTAAGTTCAATTAACACTTACTCACCAATGTATGATTACTTCTCAACGTTAAGACAATAACACATAGAATTGATTAACTAATTATTAACTAGAATTAACTACGAGAATTAAACACTTAACAGACACTTGAATTAACAATATTAAACACACATGAGATCATAACTTCATTACTACTTCCTTCAATAGTTATTGTTATTACCCTTAATATGTAACGGTAATGATATTAATCGAACAACACTAAACTGATAAAAGCCAACTTTCGTTGTACTAATACCATTCTACCAAGCACCCACAATTAAAATAGAAGTTGAATAGTCATCAATTATGTTTAGACCCTATATGTCTATAGAATTTGACAACATAACGATTTAAGCACAAGTTGTTCCTTATGATTACACAGGGCAAGTAAAACGGTTAGAGTTACCCACTAATCATGCATACACATACATGAACCTATGCTAGCATGGCAAGTTCTAAATCTCAAGATCCACCGTCGCTTCACAAGAGATTAACACCCTATCTTATATGTTCGCGACGCACATAAGACGAATAAGCACAACCAATACTAGATATCATACATTCATCACACACTAAGGTATTAAACAACTAACTAAAGAATTCCATAGCAAATCCGTTACGACCGCATGATCACGATTATCCCATGATTGAACTCATTGTCACCATGGGTTCATATGAAAACATGATAATAACACATGAGAATAACTAATAAAACTACTTATATTAAACCAGAGTACGTCACAAGAGTAAATATGTTTAAAGTAAAGAAAACTAGCATCCACTGATACAACGAATAAAAGAATCACAAGAAACTATGTTTCCTCTTCATTGCGATGTGCTAAAACGGTCTTCTTCCTTATCTCCTTGCTCCTCGATTGATACCACGATTCAACACACGTGAAACGTCTCTGAAAACTACTTATATAGGCGCCCAAAAATGTTTAGGTACCAAAATACCGTCCCTGGGCATTTCTGAAAATCAACGAACCAGATGGAGACGGTTAGGATTCAATGGCCATGATGAGATCACGAATCTCGATACTGGGACAACTATCATCATCAATAAGCCCCCACTTCCCCATAACGATGACACGTGTCTAACCACGTCTAAACCACCGACTGAAGGGTGCCCTAGGGTTCATACCCAAAGATGGTCTAAAGCTTATTGTCATCCTCCTAACCAGGGGGCCGACTGAAAAAATGGACATGTTAGCTATAGGCCCTTTTGAAAGTGGCATTGAAGGTGACATCCTGACCTTGAACTCTCATGGTTAGTTCACCCTTTTGCACATCGGTAAGAGTTCGACCTGTAGCTAAGAATGGTCTTCCCAAGATAATGGGAATCTTCTTATCTTCGTCAAAGTCTAGAATGATGAAATCAGCAGGGAAGATAAGTTAATCCACCTTAACCAATAAATCCTCCACTACTCCTCGCGGATAAGTGATGGAATGATCAACCAACTGCAAAACATGTTCACAGGTTTAGGATCAGGTAGTCCAAGTTTCTTGAAAACGGACAAGGGCATCAAATTGATGCTAGCTCCCAAGTCACACAAACACTTGTTGAATGATAGATTACCAATAGTGCAAGGTATCATGAAGTTTCCTGTATTTTTAATCTTAGGAGGTAGTTTCCGTTGCAGCATAACATTTCACTCTTCCGTTAGAGCAACGGTTTCCAACTCCTCAAGTTTTAGCTTCCGAGATAGAATACCCTTCACGAACTTAGCATAGATCGGCATCTGTTCTAGAGCTTCAGCAAAAGGTATGTTAATGTGTAACTTGTTAAAAACCTCCAAGAACTTGGCAAATTTCTTATCGAATATCTGCTTCTGAAGTATTTTAGGATATGGCGGAGGTGGGTAGACATCCCCTGTATTACCCTCAGGAGAATCGCTTTCAACAGCTTTCTTCTTCGGTTCCACCTAGGCATCTTTCTACACAACCTTTTCAGCTACAATCTCATTTTGAGAAATTGGAAAAGGTGCAGATGCACCTGCATTCTTAACAGAGTCTTTAGAATCTTCATCTTCATGAAATTGGGGGCTCGTGACCTTTCCTGACCTAATGTAATTGCCTTCAATTGCTCTTTAACTTCCGTCTTGCCTGGATTAGCTTCTGTATCACTAGGGAGAGTTCCTGGTTGACGATTCAATAAGGCATTGGCAATTTTTCCTATTTGATTCTCCAGAGTCTTGATAGAAACTACTTGGCTTTTGCACATAAGCCTCAACTCCTCCAATTCAAATTTTTCATTAGTAGATTGAACGAAACTTCCATGCGTTTGTTGTTGAAGTTGGAGTTGTTTTCTTGGTGCATACTATTGTTGAAAACCAGGAGAGTTGAATTGCTTTGCTCCAAACTACTGATAAGGCTGTTGCACCGTATTCTGATTATTACTCTTGCTGAAGTTAGGATGATTGCGGTTGTTAGGATGATAAGTGGCAGGAACTTTTTGCTGCGACCTCTGAAAGTTGCTCACATACTGAGCTGATTCACTAGATATAGCACACTGCTCCGTCTCGTACGCACCAGCACAAAGCTCACATACACTAATGATCTGATTAACTCCATAATTAGCCAAAGAATCCACTTTCATCGTCAACACCTTTAATTGAGCAGCTATAACAGTAGCTGTATCCACCTCCAGAATTCCTACTACCTTGCCTTGAGGTGGTCTCTGAGTTGGATTCTGATATTCATTAGCAGCCATCAATTCAATTAGCTCAGAAGCTTCATCATAGCTCTTAGCCCATAAGGCTCCTCCTGATGCTGCATCAAGCATAGGTCTCGACTATGCTCCCAAACCATTATAAAAGCAATTGATGATCATCCAATCAAGCATTTCATAATGAGGACACTTCTTAAGCATCTCTTTGTAGCGCTCCCAAGCTTCACATAAATATTCTCCCAATTGCTGTGCAAATTGAGTAAGAGCGTTCCTGATTGCAGTTATCTTCTCCATAGGGACGAATTTAGTGAGAAACTTCTGAGCAAGATCCTCCCAAATAGTGATAGAACCTGGTGGAAGAGAATGCAACCAACACTTAGCTTTATCCCTCAAAGAGAATGGGAAAATCCTCAGCTTCACGGTATCTTTAGAAATATTATTGAACTTGAAAGTGTCGCATATCTCGATAAAGTCTCTAATGTGTATGTTGGGATCTTCCGTTGGAGAACCCCTAAACTGGACTGAATTCTGCACCATTTGGAACGTGCTAGACTTGATTTCAAAAGTATTAGCCATGATGGCTGGTCTGACAATGCTAGACTGAATGTCATTGATCTTCGATTGAGAATAATCCATCAAAGCTTTCGCATTTGCTATTGGTTCTCCCATTGTAATGATAACTTCTTCTTCAACTTTCTCAACTTATTCAAAAACTTCTTCAACTACTTCAACTTCTTCCAATGTTTCCTTGCGAGATTGAGAATGCGTTCGCATACACGCTCCCTAGAGTACCTGAAACACCAACAAATTAAACAAGTAAAATATCAGAGTCAGTGAAGTTTAACGACCACCGCTGTCAAGCACATAAACTAAATTTAACACCGAAGTCCCCGGCAGTGGCGCCAAAAACTTGTTCGCACTGAAACACACGCAAAAATACACACAAGCGCAAGTGATCACAAGTAGTATAAGATTAAATTCAATTTCGTTCCCACAGAGAATTCATTTAGGTTAAGTTCAGATTATGCACCTATGCAGCAATGTATGGTTATCGTTCAATGCTAAGATAAATAACAAATTGAGTTGTTTAACTAATTAGGAAATTATACTAACATACATTAACTAAGAGAATTAAGATTGAATTACTTATATGAGAATAAATATGGGATTCTAACTTCATTAAATACTTCATTCAAAGTTTATGTCTTTAACCGTAACATGTGATGGTGATGACAACTAATCAGATAACACGAAACTAGTATATGCTAACTTTCGTTATACGTATACCCTACTATCAAACATCCACTGTTAAGATAGAAGTTGAATATACACAAATTATGCTTAATCTCTATATGTCTATAAATATTGAAAATATAATGGTTTAAGAACAAGTTATCTATCGGGATTACATAGGGTGAATAAGATGGTTAAATTTACCTACTAATTATGCATGTCAATTCATACATAAACCTATGCTAGAATGGCAAGTTCTAAACTTCTATATTCACTATCGCTTCAATAGAGATTAACAAACAATCTTAGATATTAGCTACGCATCAAAGACGAATAAGCACAACCAAACTAGGAAATCATAAATCACCACGCACAAAGGATTTAAAATAATCAACTATTGAAATCTATAAATAAATTTATTAGAACCCCATGAAAATGATTAGTTCATAATCGAACTCATCGTCACCATGGGATCCAATGAAAACATGATAATAAACAATATAAGAGTACTAGGGTTCAAAGACAAATAAAAAATAAGCATTCGAAGTACAACTATAATGAAGAATATAAAAGTCTTCTTCACCGTAGCCGTCTTGTGCTCTCTAGGTCTTCGTATTGCTCTCTCTGGTCTCCTTCTTTTTAAAAACGTCTTATTTTAGGTTTATATAGGCTTCTGGACGTCCTGGGCTCGCAAAATCTCTGAATTCAAGTCAAATCAGGAATCTGGCTCAGACTTCCCGCGTGGCCGCCCCGACTGCGCGCGGGCACGCGCGTTCCTTGAAAATATGGCGTGGCCGCCCCGCCTCCGCTCGGGCACGCCGTGCTCTTGGATTTTTGTTCCTTTCCTTGTTTCTTCTGTAACTTCAGTTCCGTCTTCCAGAATTTGGCGATCCAATAGTCCACGCGAAGCTATCGAGATATTCTTCAATATGAGAATGGTCTTAACTTCATAACCTGACCTATTTACAACATATTTCTTTGAAAAGCTCGTTTATTCATCCGACTAATGCCTGCAATGCAAAAACTCAAAAACATATAAAAAATACCAATAACTTGAGTCTAAAACATGAACTTAAGCTAATAATAAAGCTTTCAAAGTAGATATAAAATCCACTTATCAAGGTACATCTTCTGGATCTCGGAGCTATGAGCGGAGTTTATCCGTGAGGATGAGTAAACCACAAAACCCTAAACCGAGTGACAGAGTGCTGAGTGATACACTACGAGAAGCCCGTGAGACTCTTAACTCCCAAAATATACCTATATACATGTCAAAATATGTAACAAAATCTTAACTTGAAGGGTAGTTAGCATTTAAAGATAGTTATCTTAAAGAACAACCGGCTCTCAAGGATAAACTGTCTATCAGGGATCACCAGATTACACGTCTTTCCGAACAACTTGAACTCCAACAAGCATCATTTGGTAGTATATGGGAATTCATGGAGCAATCTCTCTCTCAATCAAGGAAGAGAAAGGAAATTTCCAATATTGAGCCAAAGATCTCAGTTAGCAAGCAAGCGCCAATCCATGTCTCCTCTGAAATATCTCTTACCAGTACTGGGCCAAAGACCTCAGTCAGTAAGCAAGTGTCTATTTCAGAACCATCTACTCAAGAGATCCATGTCTTGATCTTGCTTGCTCAATCAACCCCATCTCTGAAGGATAACATAACTGAGGGGGAGAAAGGGTAGAGCAAGAAAAAGTAGTTGCTGCTGTGGATTTAATTCAAGATGCTTTTCAAGCAGCTAACTCTGGATATGATGGGTTTGGAGATGATCTTCAAGAAGAAAAGGAAGAAGAAGAGGAGAGGATTGATGAAAGGGTGTTACTGAAGTTAAGATATACTGTTGAGAAGAGTTTTATAACTCAAGGGGAGCAATCAACATCAAAATAAGATCATCTGAGCAAAGTCATTACAACTCAGAGGAATCTTCTGTCAGAGATATATGCTCTAAAGCCCCTATTCTCAGAGTATGAGCTGGAGGAAGGAGAGATAGATGAGAGCGATGTTCCTAAGGGGTGCGAACCCAGATTTGAAGAAGTGATGATGGAAGCGAGAAAGATTATATCTGAGGATGAGGAATTTGAAGATGAAGATGCCTTCTCGAATGACTATTTGTTCTATGAATTGCCGGAGAAATTCAATCGTTCTTATGAAGAAATTCAAGGAGAGATTGAAAGATCAAGAGTTAGAGCAAAAAGAGCTATACAGAGAAGGGAAGCAAGAGAAGCAAGAGAATTATATCTTCGGGATAACATGAGAGGGAAGGAATGGGATGAGATAAAAAGGATAATGGACAAATCTGAAAACTATCATAAGTTACACCCTGGAAACAGGAATCTTCTAAACTTTATGGAGAAGTACAAAGAGGATTATCCCAATATTCATGAGTTCTATGATCAGTTAAATGGGATAATCACTGGTACCCCTGTGAATATTCTAAAGAATGGATGGAAAATTACTGTTAATCACATTGATGGACTACAAATGAAGATCTCCACAAGTGTCTTGAAGAAACTAAACATTGTTGAACTTTTTGTCCTTGCATCAAAGATTCCATGGTTGAAATCGAATGAAAATGAATACTTCATAGACAAGCTTCAGAAGATGATGATGGATGTGTCTCCTCAAGTATTCTTTTATCCATTCGTGATCAAGGTATTTGCAGATGGCACAATGCAGAACATCACCATGTTTGATCAACATATAAGATCCATTCATTTTCTACAACTCACTTTCCTGGAAAGTTAACTCAGGAGCAAAAGAGCAAAACTGGAAGCACCAGGAGTTAAAAGATCAAAAGCAGACCTTAGAGCTGCTGAAGTTCCATATGCTTACAGGCTCAATGACAAGATGACCAGGGATTCAGAGAAGGACATGAAGAAGGTGAAAAGAGCTTATCATGAGATGGTGTTTATAAATGGAGAGGCATAAATTAATCTTTTAAAAGATAGTGAACCTATCATTAGTACTGATAGTGAAGGGGATGTAATATTTAAGATTAATAAGTCAAAGATTAAGATTAAGGATTTCAGAACAAGCTAATCAGAATCAATACAACAAGCTTTGATGGATGTAAAACTTTCCACATGTAAAGCAGACAAGGTTGCTTTGATTCCCTTTATACAGATACTTGATGAGGTGGTGGAAGAAGAATTGATCAACGACACTAATAGAGTACGAGGACATCATAAAAGGATAACAGTCTTCGTAATGGCAAAAAGATCTACTGTATTGGTTGAACTTATTCCTAAGTGCTCCAAGATCAGATATCTCCAATTGATGTTTAATAAACTGAATAATCCACCTCCAATTAATGCACTTGAAATAAAAGCTCATGATTTGGTCCAAACTAGACTGAATGACCTTTTGAATAGAAGCAAAGGATTATCTCTTCCAGACTCAACAAAATAAACAAATCCTAGAAAGAAAACTATAAAGAGAAAGTCTGTTCAGACTCAATCAAATCAAGAAGGAGGAGGTAGTCAAGGCAAGAAGCTCAAGAAGATAAAATCAAAGAAGACATAAATAATTTGTTCAGGCTAGAGGAACACTTCTTTGTAATTTGTAATTTAAGAAATCTGGAATTGTATATGTACTCCAGAATGCATTTAATATCTTTATCTATTTTGAGGTTGCACTTTTTCTTATTTATCAGTTGAGTTATCCTTAGGGATTTGCTTGTCGAACTCTAACAATCAAATATGGGGAGATTCTAAAGCATAATGTAACTGATATGTAAACGAGCAATTATAACTCAATATATAACATAAACAGATAAATAATATTAAATTATGAAGCACATGAACCCTGAAAATTAAGACTGAATGAATTCAAGAATCAAACAATGGAATTGACGTTCTAAGTCCATAACCAAGTCATGGGAAGAAGTTCATTAACATGTTCAAACTTCCATGAAGAATAAGATGTCAAAAAACTTCTAGTGTCAGTGAAATGATTTGATTTGGAGTGTTGAAGATCAGGGGTTCAGTGATTGAATCAATGAATAATCATCTAAGATATATCAAATCAGTATTGCAAAAGGAATTAAATTAAATATATTCATGTTATTTGTTTGTGAACGAAACCAGTGCACTAAACTTCAACATTCCAGAAAAGATTTAATTCAATAACACAAATGAAATGTTTTTTTGGTACAGCTATTGGAGACATGGAAAATAATCTAATGCAACCACAATGCCTTATGGTCGCAGGTTGAGAGTTGGGAAAATACTCTAAGGAAACCACAGTGCCTTATGGTCGCAGGTTGGGAGTTGGGAAAATACTTTAAGGCAAAATCAATGCCTTGTGGTCGCAGATTGAAAGGGGAATCACATTACCCTGTGGTCGCAGCTTAGAGGTCGCAACTTAGATATGTGAAGAAAAATTCTAAGACAAAAATCATTGCCTTGTGGTCGCAGCTTAAAATGTGAACAAATATATTCTAAGGAAACATAATTTCCTTGTGGTCGCAGGTTAGATAGGGTCACCGGTTACAAAGCATAGAAATATTCTAAGTCAAGATCTTTACCTAGTGGTCGCAAGTTAGGAACAACATATATTTCCCTCTGGTCGCCAGTTAGCACTTGGAGTTTATATTGAAGATCAATTGCAACAAATTCAAAGGATTTTGTGTGGATATAATTATGCCACATGTCTAATAAAATTTGAATACTACAAATCAGCAAAATGAATTGATATTCATTTGGTTATCTTCTTTAGCAAACATAAAGTGTATTAAGAGAGCTCCATTAAAGACCATATTTATTACGCTTGTAAACACAAAGTCGTGCTGCTGAATTTATTGTAGCTAATCATTTGTTTGATTAGATTGTAGTAACCTCAAGGTTTATATTAATAAAATAATATATTCCTCGAATTGTTTCGTGTCTATTTTGATTCCGTATAATTAATGAAGAACTTAAAATGAATCGAAAAAGAGTGCAGTTATCGTATTCAACCCCCCTTCTACGATACTTTGGGACTAACAATTGGTATCAGAGCTTGTTGTTTGATATATAAATCAAGATATGGAGAAAAAAGCAAGTTCTAAAAATTTCTTGAAATTTTTTAATTTTCAAAAATTCTTATTTTTTAAAAATTTTGAATTTTAAATAATTTTAATTCCGCCAAGATGATGAATAACCAAAGAACTGGAAGTATCAAGGTTCCCTCATTCGACAGAGATACTTACAACCTATGGAAGAAGAAGATGATGCTGATTATAAAAGCTTCGAATCCACTTTATACAGGGATATTACTGAATGGCCCTTATGTCCTGGTGGAAGTGGTTGTTGAATCCACTACTGCAACTGGTGTATAAATTCCTTCCTCATCCACTCCCAGGGATCCGTCTAAATATACGGAGACTGCCAAGAAGTTGATAAATCTAAACACAAGCCTTTAACTCATAATAGTGGAATCGACCGATAATGATATGAGTCATCAACTTCTGGGGAGTAATAGTGCAAAAGATATATGGGAAACCATTGAGATGTTGATGGAAGGTATATAAGAAGTCAAAGAGAACATGATGGATATTCTGAAGACTCAGTATGAAGCATTCAAACTTCAACCCGGAGAAAAACTGTCTTCACTCTTTGAGAGATATACAAGACTGTTAAGTTAACTAAAGCTACAAGGGAAAGTTTATCCTATACGAGAGTCTAACAGAAAGTTTATGCTGACTCTACCAGTTCATTTGGAACAAAAGAACACATCAATCAGGGAAAGAGCTGATTTTATTACCATGTGCCTGGATGCGATTTATGGAAAGCTAAGAACCCATGAACTGGAGCAAGAGCAGAGAACTATTATCTATGGACCTGGTTCTATAGATAGTAAGAGTACGACACTTGCAAAAACCACTGCACTTGTAGTTCATGAACCTGAAACCCAAGAAGTCAAGGTTGCGCCCTCCTTAATAATCAAGGAAATTAGTGTAGATGGAATTGCTCATGGTGAGCCAGAGGATGAAAGTGAGTTTTACACTCAAGAAAAACTTGAACAGTTGGAGGATAAATCAATGGCATACATGGCTACAAAAATTAGTAATGTTAGATTCAGAAGAAAATCCAACTGTAAACCAAGGGGCTCATCTGGGAGATTTCAGAAAGGAAGTTACTCATCAGGTTTAAGCAAGAGGAGGCTACAAGTCAAGCTGGGTAGACATGAGCAAGACAGGATGTTAAAACTGCAATGAGTTGGGGCATTTTGCATCCGATTGCAGAAAGTCTCAGACAGCAAAATGAAAAGATTTCTATAAAAAGAAGGAAACTTATGAAGATCTGAAGAGGTAAAATAAGAAGCTGAAATGAAGGCTGAATGCTTATGTGTTTAAGGAAAATAGAAGAGCGTACATTGCTGAAGGAAAAAGCTGGGATGATACCGAATCAGATGAAGAGAAGAGTATATGAATCTTGCTGTTATGGCAGACTCTGCAGAGGAATCACCACAACTATCTCAGGTTCCTGAACTTACCACTATTGAAATGTCTGTATCTCAATAAAAATCTACTGCGCATGAACTTACTTTAGAATTGTATAATATTCATACAAGCGTGCTTGAATATAAACTTGAAAATGATAAGTTAGTTCTTAAAGCTGAGAGTTTAACCTCAACAAGGCTAACATGGTCGTAGTAAAAAAATCCAATGGGAAATGGAGAATGTGCGTAGACTACACATACCTCAACAAGGCTTGTCCAAAGGACCACTACCCTCTTCCCAACATCGATCAACTGATAGATGCCACAGCTGGATACCAGGTACTTAGTTTTCTTAATATATTTTCTAGATGCCATCAAATTGCTATGAACAATAAGGATGTGCCCAAGACATGATTCAGAACTCCGAAGGGAACCTATGAATACATCAAAATGCCCATCAGACTTAAGAACACTAGAGCCACATTCCAGAGAATGGTCAATAAGGTGTTCAAAGAATAGATTGGCCGTAACATGGAAGCCTATTTGGACAATATGATCGTGAAGTCCTTATTCTAAGATCATGCCGAAGATCTAAGGGAATGCTTCGAGACTCTCCGAAGGAATAATATGAGGATCAATCTGAATAAGTGCACGTTCGAAGTTGCAAATGTGAAGCTTCTGGGTTACATGATCAGTGCCCGAGGGATCGAAGCGAATCCAGAAAAAATCGAAGCTGTTACCAATATGGAAGCTCCAAAATGTATTCGGGACATACAGAAGTTGACCAGGCGACTGGAAGCCCTTTGGCCCTTCATCTCCAGATCTGTCGAGAAAGCCTTACCTTTCTTCGCCGTACTTAAGGCTCCAATAATTTTGAGTGGGGACCCGAATTCCAGAACACCTTTAAAAAATTAAAATAATATCCCACCAAGGCCCCACTCTAAATGAGACCCGATCAGAAGGAAACCCTCCTACTTTATCTTGCTGTGTCCGACCGAACCTTTGGAGCAGCTCTTACTAAAAATCATGACGGAAACCAGCACCTAGTTTTCTATGTCTCCCATGTATTGAAAGATGCAAAAACAAGGTACCCTAACCCCGAGAAGGTCGCATATGGGCTGTTCATGGCCTCCCAAAAATTACGACATTACTTCCAAAGCCGAACGATACAAGGGGTAACTGATCAACCACTAATTTTTTTTGACTAGGACAAAAGTTTTGGACATAGTTGTAGTTTGGTCGATCGAACTAGAGGAATACGATCTGGAGTATGTACCCCGAACGTCTATAAAGGCTCAAGCACTAGCTGACTTCATGGTCGAATGCACCTTCTCCAGTCCGAAGGATCTTACCCCGGAGGAATAGCTCATTCGGACTCTTGGAAAATGGAAGCTTTTTATTGACGGATCGGTCCCAGGCAAAAAGTGTGGGAGCAGGACTGATCCTCTCTAGTCCCGATGGGTTTGAGATCTGCCAAGATATCCAGTTCAACTTTCCTCTTAGAAATATTGAGGCATAATATTAAGCACTATTGGCCGGAATGGAACTAGCAAGAAGTCTAAAAACAAAGCACTTAAGAGTGTACAACAACTCGATGCTGGTGGTCAAGCATTTTTCTGGGGAGTATGAACAAAGGGATCCCCGTACGAAGGTCTACGCCATAAAGGTAAGAGAAACTTCCCTAAAATTTGAATCTTTAGAATTAAGTCAAATTGGGAGAGAGAATAACAGCTGGGAAGATGCCCCCTCAAGGCTTGCTTTGGCCGAAACATAGAGCTTAACCGACTCTATTTATTTAACCGAAGCAAAGATGCCTTCAATCAAAAGAAAAGACTGTCCAAAAATAAAATTAGGGGTAAACTAGATGACCTCCCATTCATAGTTACCTAAATAAGGGGATTTTTCCTTTGATCGAAAGGGGGCTCAAAAAACCAAGTACAGAGCACAAACTACACCATTATAAGTGGAAAGCTGTATTTTCGATCAACCACCTAACCAATATTGAGATGTTTGGATTTTGGAGAACAACTACAAGCTTTAGATGTAGTGCACGAAAGGATATTTGGGGAACATCTAGCCGTTCGGTCACTAGCATTCAAGATCCTTCGACAAGTATTCTTCTAGGCGACTTTGAGAACAGATGCAAATGAATACGCAAAAAAATGTAAACCGTGCCAATTATTCACCACAGTTCCCAAGCAACCCCCAGAGGGAATGGCTTTGGTTGTAAACCCCATACCTTTTTCCATGTGGGCTGTGGATTTTGTAGGCATCCCCCCCACTAGCACGAAGCAAAAAAAGTACTGTATCATCGTCATTGACTATATGACCAAATGGGTAGAAGCAAGACCATTATATTTCATAACCGAAAAGTAACAAAAAAAATCATGCTCAAGAAAATCATTTTGAGGTTTGGAATTCAGAAGGTATGTGTCTTGAACAATGACAAGCAGTTTATAGGTAGTAAGTTCAAGAAATTTCTCCATCACTTCGAAATTCAGCATAAGTTTAGTTCGGTCGCCCACTCCAAAGGTAATGGAGCAGTCGAAACTGCCAACAAAATAATCTTTCCAAGCATCAAGAAAAGGTTGGGCGAAGCCAAAGGGAAGTGGGAAGAAGAACTCCTTTGGGTCTGTTAGGTCACACTTTCACTGTAGAGGGGGTGAATACAGTGTTTATTACAATCAAATCAAACTTCAAGAACTTATGTAACAGAAAACAAACTTTATTGAAACAATAAACTCTGTTACAATCTAGAACTGTTATCTCTCAGTGATGAACAAAATATCACGAGAGCTGCTAGGGTTACAGTAAATAATATTCTCGATAATGATAACACTTATAGTGTAAACCCTATGTCTGTGTTTATATATTACACAGTTACAAGATAATCGCTAATTGATATGGAATATAATTCTGCTTCCTAATATATATCAATCAGATATCTTTCCTTCCAAGTATTCCATTCTTTACGGAATTCCTTCTTCATGCATATCTCTTCTTATGTTTATCTTGATCTTCTTAACTTTAATCAGCTATTGTCCTTATCTGATCGTCCTTCAGCACTTAAGTTCTGATATCTATCTCCTGATGCTTATCTCCTGATAACATAAGTACTGATATCCCTTAAGTTTTGACGTCCAGTATAAGTACTGATCAATTAAGTACTGATTTGTTCTGTTCAAATAAGATCTGAAATCTAAACATAAAACATATTAGCCATGACATTATCAAATATATCTAACAATCTCCCCCAACTTGTAAATTAGCAAAATATACAAGTTTAACAGATATTTGATGATGTCAAAAATATTAAGTACAAATGCATGAGAAACAGACAAGATAACTACAACTTACAGTCCTTAAAGCTTTTACCAATTCAACTTCTGATAACAACTTTAGTCTGTATACACATCAGAATTTAAGTAGTTGTAGATCTTTGACTTGGCTTCATCATTTTCTGATCTCTCTGATGTCAGGAGTTGTTCTGAGATAATTCTTCAACAAACATTTCTCAGCATATCTGAGTTCATCAATCATTCTCCGTTTGACATCTTTAAGCTCTGCAGTATCTTCACCAGTTTGAAATATTGCAGCTCTGAGATCATTAATCTTTGCTTTTCTCAACTCCCGATCTAGTCTTATGACATAAGCTTTGTCAGACTCTAGATTGAATTCAAGCCCCTTAATACCAAGATATGTTCTGATCTGTGCAGTATTAGGCTTCATATCAATAATATCACCATTGTGATTTCTGTACTTTGGAACATATATGCTGTCAGACTTAACAGAATAAAGTCTTTTCTGTCTCTGAATCTGTTCTTTCAAATAATTTGCAGCAGTCCCTGTCAATCTGTCATCCACTTGAAGTAAGAATAATACATGCTCCAATTCTTCAAAATACTTCAATGGAATGGCATTTTGTCTTATATGATAAACCCTACCATCTGTCATGAAATACAACAAGATGTGTTCCTTCAAGTAGGTATGGTAAACCATTTGTACAGATTCCAATTGATTCAATCTTTCAGGAGTTGCTCCAATTCCTGGTTCACACAAGGAAGTTGGATCATTGGTAGTGTTGTGTACTCTTCTTTCATCAGCACTTCCCAATCCAGTTTTATCTCTTGCTTCCTTTCCAGTAACTACTCTAGCTTCAAAACGACTTGCAGTAGTCTTCAAAGGTTGAGTTTGTTTTGCTTTAGTGAATCCTGGTAGGAGTGTTTTTGATCTTCCTTCTGATATCAAGTTAACTTGAGCTGTGTCAGAGGTTACTTGCTTCTTCTGAATATCAGAACTTTTAATTTCTTGACTCTGAACAACTTGAGCTGTGTCAGAGGTTGTTTTAAGAACTTTTTTTGAAGTCAGAGCAAGATTATCTTTGTCATCAGTAATTTCTTCATCTTCAGGAGGTACATAAACTTTAACAGGTTCACCAACCTTTTCTTTACCCTTGGATCTTGGATCTATCTTTGGTTGTGATTTAGCAAATGTTGCTTCAGTTTGTGCCTTTTCTTTAATCACAATACCTTTCAGTTTTGGAAGTGACTTTTTACCAGAAGCTTCGGATTTAGATGTGACTTTCTCTGATTTAAGTCTAGCTTCTTCTTCCTTTAAACTTTCCAAGTCCATTCCTGGATTTTCTTGAAGAAATAACTGTCTTGACATTTCTTCATCAAGATCTAGAAGTTCATCAGAATTTATTCTTTTACCAGTATCAGAACTTAATCTCTTCCCAGTATCAGAACTTATCCTGTGACTTGCAATTTCAGCATTTCTTGATGAGAATCTTTTACTTTGACTATGACCTCCACCCATTCCAGAGTTTCCTTGGTCATCTTTTTCATCATCCTTTCCTTGCAGTGTCTTGTCATCCTTGCATTTGGACTTAATCACTTTCTCCCCCTTTTTGGCATCAGCAGGAAGTAGAAGAGAGATAAGCAATTCCACTGAAGATTGGATTTCTGTCAGTTGTGATTGCTGAGAAGCTTAATTTTGCAGAATTTTATCAATCTGTGCTTGTTGGCGATCTTGAGTCTTCTCAATATAAGCAATCCTGTCCATAGATGGTTGAAAGAACTTTTTCTTATCAAGTTTCCAAACTTGTTCTTGTTTGGTAAAGTTCTCCTGAATCTTGTGTATTTCGGCATGAGTAGTTGAATGAAGACCTTGTAGATTTTTAGTACTCAATGCAGTGACATGAAGCTGAGCTTTGAAATCATCAGAATTTAACATTTCATCAGCTTTAGTAAAGTGCTCAGTAAGATGTAACGCAGATGGAATACATGAGACTGAGTTCCATTCCTTAGTCCACTCCTGTCCTGCAGGAGTTTCACGCCAAGGCACTGGTGGTTCCTCTGTAACATACTTCTTTACTAGTTCAGACTTAGAAAGAGGAATGTGTCCTGAAGGACATGCTGCATCAGTATTTGCAGTTGGAGCAGCATCACCAGTATCTCCAGCATGTGCAGCATCAGAACTTATAGAATCAGCATCATCTGATATAATAGCAGTGTGAGTAGCAATGGAGGCGTCAGCATCCTCTAATTGCTGATCTGATGCTAAGTTCTGATCAACAGCCAAATCCTGATGCTCACCTAAGGTCTGATCATCAGTGTCTAGATGCAGAGAAGGTGACTTAGATAATTCCGGAGTTTTAATAGCATCAGTAACAGTTGTTGGCAAAAGATTTGTTGCTGTTGGAGCTTCTAAGAAAATTACTCCAGGCACAACTAAGTGTTGATCAGCATTATCAGCACTTGTGCCTTGATGACCAAGAGACACAGATGGGAAATTAGCCTTGTCAGATACAGTTTCCTGAGATGGAGTGGATGGAGAAGAAGTAACTGGAGCAAATTCTTTTTCTTGTGAGATCAGAGATTCCTGATCCCCTTCCTTAGCTGCTTCCTCCTCATCATCTGAAACTGGCCTTTTTGCCCTCTGTTTCTTGGATGTCCTTGGTAATTTAGAGTCCTTGGAAGTGTCAGGAATTGT
This sequence comes from Apium graveolens, assembly GCF_009905375.1. Classification (NCBI taxonomy): domain Eukaryota; kingdom Viridiplantae; phylum Streptophyta; class Magnoliopsida; order Apiales; family Apiaceae; genus Apium; species Apium graveolens. The sequence goes on along the minus strand of NC_133654.1, from coordinate 239,015,455 downwards.
CATTTTTCTAAGCCTCTTGAGAAGCTTAGATCCTCCAAGTTCAGAATCCTTCTGAGAAATCTTTTTCTCAGCTGCAGTTACCACAGGTTCTGAAGAAAGAATCGGTTCCTCAGAATCTGAGTCATCTCTCAAGGTGATCCTCCTCTTCTTCTGAGGTGTGTGAGAAACAGTCTTTGTTCTCTTTGGCTTGGAAGATGTAGGTTTCATATAGGACTTGAGATATGTTCCGAGAGATGGTTGAGAGGTTTGAGGTGGCTGAGTAGAGATGGTAGGTGCTGATGAACCAGGTTCTGATGTTTGAACATCAGAATAAAGTGCAGTGTACTTAACAGGATCATAGGTGATTAAGGCTTGTTTGACAGATAAAGGTATTAAGAGGGGTCTTAACACAACCTTTTTATTATCAGAAGATAATAAATCAGTAAAAGCTCTCTTAGCTATTCTGAAAGATGGAATGAGATCACCAAAATTTTGGGGGGAATTACAACAAAAATTATAAATAAGCTGACAAAATCTTGCAAAATATACAGTATTGCGATCTTCTGTCATCCTATCCCCAATAAAACCCAAAACTGCACGTGCATAATCAAAATCAGTGTGATTTAGAAGTGCATACCCGATTTGTTGGCTGAATATGGGAATTGCATCAAAATTTGTACATTTGTTGGCGAAAGCTTTGGTAATACAATCAAAGAAGAAACTCCATTCCCTCCGTATGAAAGATCTCTTCAACTGTCCAAGCTTGGTCAATGTTCCTTCATATCCCAGACTAACCATCATATTTTGAAGAACTGAGTCATCAACAGTAGAATAAACACAGTCCTCAGGAAGCTGTAATGCCTGTCTAACCGTAGACAGAGTCACAACATACTCATTTTCCCCTGATGAAAATATTAAACTTGGGGACCCGTGAGCACCACCATTGTCATATACTCCACTCCTCCAAAACTCCAGTACTTGAACCCCAGAAATTGATGTAGGCTCAGTTAGAGCAAACCCAATATCAGAACTTGTGAGAAAGTCCTGAATAAAATGAAGTTCAGAGGGTGCCTCTGTAGTGTGTAGTATCGCAGAGAAGTTATTAGGAACAAACTTTGCTCCATCAAAGAGAATGTCCTTGGGTGCCATTATGTTTTGAAAAGAAAACGGTAACCTGTAATGTGTTTGAGAAAATGCCTCTGAAAAGAAAATCGTCAGGAGATGAGAGAGTTTAAAAGTAAAGAGAGAGATAAAATATAATGGTAAATAAAAGATTTGACAATCTTTTGCTCTCTTTTACTTATACACAAAAAGTAACCGTTGAGGACACATGGCAGACATGCATTTAAAAGTAGTGGTAAATACCTTGACACCTGTTTTTCATAGAGAAGGCAAAAAGTAATGGGCACGGTAAATAAGGAATAATTACCACCCACTTGCAGTTTTTCAAGGAAAAACAAACCGTTCCACTTACCTAGATTCCATTAATCAAGGTGAATCAGTTTTAATTTAAAATTGAAACTGTTCCCACTAATTCAAATATTTTACTCTGCAATATTAATATTCCGAAAAAAACTGTGTGTGAGAATGAGTAAAATCAATCAGTTAAGTAAGTACTGATAAAACATTATCAGAACTTAAAATCAGACACAATTTATACGATCATCAGAATATTTATCAGGATTTATCAATGCGTATCAAAATTTCTCAGAGACAAGATCATAAGACTTAAAACAAATTCCATTAATATATCAAAATAATACATTGATGAAATTGAAATTACATCAGAACTTTTACATTCTTGTCCTAAGCTTCTAAATCTAACATCAACAGCCTTAGTCCTAGGTAAGAAGCCTGACAAAGCTGAGGATGAAGAAGAACAGGAAGAAGACGAGATTAAGTCATCTTCCTCTTCCTATCTTCGACAAACAAGATAGCGAGTCGAATGATTCGCTCTTGCTGACGGATAGCTTCCCGCCGTTCCGCCTCCAATCGATCAAGATGAAGCTGGTAGTCCATCTCGAAGAACAGAAGTTGGTTCAGCACCGCCTGTGGGACAGAGCCCCATATCTCTTCAGGAATGGCAGTTACATGCCACTCCTGCTGCCAGTCGGCGCAGCTTAGCTCCATATGAAAATTTTGGTAATTCAAAAACATGTTGAATCGAACCATGATGCTTTTGAAAAAGAATATGAAGTTAAGATTGTGAGAAAAATTGATGAAAGGGCTAATGTGAAGTGGCTGATTATATAGGCAAGAGAATGCCAGGAGACGCGAAGATATTTAATGCTGACAGATAGAGTTAAGTCTACCTCGTCTCCCTAGACTTGAAAAAGAATAATAGTCATTTGAAAAGGAATGTGCACATGTAACAAGAGTGAACTGTTCAAGGACGAGTGCCATTAGTCCTAACCATAGACTATTAATCTTCCACTTCAACATTTCGAAATTAATCTGAGACTGTTACCAAATTTTACTCACAGATAAGTCAAGTAAAGGGTTAGACTGAAAAATCAGAACTTAGACCTATACCAGAACTTAACAGTCATCAGAACATAATGTCTTAACTCGAACAAGGAATATCTATCTTAGTAAGTTTTCATACAAGTTCTGAGTTATAGTCTTCAGGACTTAATCATCAGAGCATATAACTAGAACGTGTCCTCAGAATTTGTGCAAAGGGACACAGTGACTATTTGTCTAAAAGAACATAGACCACCACAAAAATTTCATCATTCATATGGAGTGATTTGTGTGTGCATTAAGCTAAATAACTAATAAAGAGTAAAGTCTGATTTACTTCAGTACATCTTAGAAATAAGTCATAATTAAAATTTTGCTAAAGAGCTGTCATTATCCTGAAACCTACTGATAAATGAGTTCATGCATGAGTCCACCTCAACTATTTTTGTGCTAATTTTATGCATCTTTGAAATTCTCTTTTACAGTGGCTTCTCAGTGTAAGTGAGTCACGACTGCTTATCAGAATTTATGCTATTATCAGAGTATTTCTCCAGTAATCATAGAGTGTGAACAGTCACCAAGAAAATATTTTGCTTTTCTAATGCATATTTACTTAATACCAGCTATGCACTTGGGTCGTCCCATTCACATTTTTACTCTAGATCTCAAAGGAGTACCTGATATTATTCTTTGATTCTTGTTCTTCTTCTTTTGATAAGTGAGGTTTATCAGCACTTAGTACATTCAGCAGTTTTACTAGAATCAGAACTTAAACAGATGAGTAGCATTATTCTAATTTGGGACTTAGTAATAAGATGAATAAAGTAAACTAAACTAAGCTCAAGTATCAGAATTTTCTTGTGTCATAAGATTTCCACAGAAATAATTACTTCTTTCATGGGATCATTTGTTTATTGAAGACTAGTAGGTCAGTATCTAGCACAATTATCCTCATAGGATTGAATGATTACTTAAACAGATATATCACTTATTAGAGTTAAGAGATATGTATCAGACAACAGTCAGTACTTAAAAACATTTATCAATTAATGCACAGAATATACAAAGAGATTAATTCTGTAAATACTGATCATAAAGTCTGATAACATAGAACAAGTTTAAGCAGATTTAGAGAAAGAACCTGAAATCATTCCAAGTTCATTTACCAATTTTGTAAAGGTAGCTTCACACAGTGGTTTTGTGAAGATATCTGCTACTTGTTGATCTGTGGGAACAAAATGCAATTCCACTGTACCTTCATCCACATGTTCCCTGATGAAATGGTACCTGATGCTGATGTGCTTTGTCATAGAGTGTTGAACTGGATTACCTGTCATAGCAATAGCACTTTGATTATCACAGTAAATAGGGATTTTGAAATATGTTAACCCATAATCCAGTAACTGATTCTTCATCCAAAGAATCTGTGCACAGCAGCTTCCTGCAGCAATATACTCTGCTTCTGCAGTTGATGTGGAAATTGACTTTTGTTTCTTGCTATACCAAGAAACCAACCTGCCTCCAAGAAATTGGCAGCTACCACTTGTGCTTTTCCTGTCAATTTTGCAACCTGCAAAATCTGCATCTGAGTAACCTATTAATTTAAAATCTGATTCTCTAGGATACCATAATCCTAGATCAGCTGTTCCTTTAAGATACTTAAAGATTCTTTTTACAGCTGTTAAGTGAGGTTCTCTTGGATCTGCTTGAAATCTTGCACAAAGACAGGTAGCAAACATGATATATGGTCTACTAGCAGTTAGATAGAGAAGTGAGCCAATCATACCTCTGTAATCAGTAATATCTACTGAATTACCAGTATCCTTATCCAGTTTTGTTGCAGTGGCCATGAGAGTGGATGCACTTGAACAGTCTTGCATTCCAAATTTCTTCAGCAAGTTTCTGGTGTACTTAGATTGACAAATAAAAGTTCCTTCTTCACTCTGCTTGACTTGAAGGCCCAGAAAATAACTAAGTTCTCCCATCATACTCATCTGATATCTTGACTGCATTAGTTTGGCAAACTTTTTGCAAAGTTTGTCATTTGGAGATCCAAAAATAATATCATCAACATAAATCTGGATCAAAAGTAAGTCCTTGTCATGGTTGAGATAGAACAGTGTTTTGTCAATAGTTCCTCTGTTGAATCCACTTTCCAGAAGAAACTGAGCTAAAGTCTCATACCATGCTCTAGGAGCTTGCTTAAGTCCATAAAGTGCTTTATCAAGCCTGTAGACATAATCTGGATGTTTGGAATCTACAAAGCCTGGAGGTTGTTCAACATATACTTCCTCTTCCAATTCTCCATTGAGAAAAGCACTTTTCACATCCATTTGAAAGACAGTAAACTTTTTGTGAGCAGCATAAGCCATGAATATCCTTATGGCTTCTAACCTAGCAACTGGCGCAAATGTTTCATCATAGTCAATTCCCTCCTGTTGAGAATATCCTTTTGCAACCAGCCTTGCCTTGTTCCTTACAATTATGCCATCACTGTCAGTTTTGTTTCTGAATACCCACTTTGTACCAACAACCGATCTATTCTTAGGTCTTGGCACTAAGGTCCAGACTTTGTTTCTTTCAAATTCATTCAACTCTTCCTGCATTGCTTGCACCCAATCAGCATCTTGAAGAGCTTCTTCCACTTTCTTTGGCTCAGACTGAGAGAGAAAAGAATTGTAAAGACATTCATTTGAAGTACCTGTTCTAGTTCTGACACCTGCCTCAGGATTTCCAATTATCAAATCAGGTGTATGTGATTTTGTCCACTTCCTTGCAGATGGAATATTTTCTCTAGAACTGGATGCTCCCCCATGATTCATGCTGTCTTCGGTTTCATTTTCTGATGCTCCCCCTGAAACTATGCTCTCTGAGTTGGATCCTTCAGCATTTAGATTTTCAGTACTGTCAGTACTTGGCTTATCAGAACTTGACGAATCAGAATTTGAAGAGCCAGATGTATGTTCTGATGCTTCTTGAGATGCATAATATCTTGAGTATGCTCCCCCTGCATTGGTGCATCTTCCTTTGACGTAGTCACCACAGTTTCAATAACATCAGAGTTTAATCCATCAGAATTTACAGTATCAGGACTTAGACTGTCAGGACTTGAGGTATCAGAATATGAATCTTCATTTTCAAATCTCAGCTGATCATGATCAATGCAATCTTCAAGTCCAGTGATCTTCTTGTCATCAAAAGAGACATTGATAGATTCCATGACCACTTTTGTTCTCAAATTATAGACTCTGAAGGCTTTTGTAGAAAGTGGATATCCAACAAAGATTCCCTCATCAGCTTTTAGATCAAACTTGGATAGCTGTTCAGGATGAGTCTTGAGAACAAAACACTTACATCCAAATACATGAAAGTATTTGAGATTTGGCTTCTTGTTCTTCACCATCTCATATGGTGTTTTTCCATGCTTGTTAATGAGTGTTGCATTTTGAGTAAAACAAGCAGTCTGCACAGCTTCAGCCCAGAAATAGGTTGGAAGCTTTGCTTCTTCAAGCATTGTTCGTGCAGCTTCAATGAGAGTTCTATTCTTCCTTTCAACAACTCCATTTTGCTGTGGAGTTCCAGGAGCAGAAAATTCCTGCTTTATTCCATGATTTTTGCAGAACTCTTCCATTATCAGATTCTTGAATTCAGTGCCATTATCACTCCTCAAAATTTTCACAGAATCTTTGATCAATTTATCCAGATGTTTGACATGATCAATCAGGATAGATGCAGTTTCACTTTTTGTGTGCAAGAAATACACCCATGTGTATCTGGTGAACTCATCTACTATGACCAACGCATATTTCTTCTTTGCAATAGACATGACATTCACTGGACCAAATAGATCAACATGAAGTAGATAATAAGGCTCAAGAATTGATGATTCAGTCTTGCTCTTGAACGAAGATTTTCTTTGTTTAGCCTTCTGACATGAGTCACAAAGACCATCAGGAACAAACACTGATTTTGGCAGTCCTCTCACAAGATCTTTCTTGATCAGTTCATTTATCTTGTTGAAGTTTAAATGAGAGAGTTTCTTGTGCCAATTCCAGCTTTCTTCAGTTGAGGCTCTACTCACTAAACAGATTGCAGAACCATCAGAACTTGTTGAAAGCTTAGCTTCATAAATGTTACCACGCCTGAATCCCTTCAGAATAATTTTTTCTTTAGATTTACTAACTATTTCACAATGTTCTGCAAAGAAATCAACATGATAACCTCTGTCACAGATTTGACTTATACTCAGTAAGTTGTGTTTAAGTCCTGAGACCAGAGCTACATCTTTAATGATGACATTCCCAAGATTGATATTGCCATATCCCAAAGTTTTTCCAATGTTGCCATCTCCATAAGAAACACTTGGGCCAGCTTTCTCCACAAAGTCTGATAGCAGGGCCTTATTTCCAGTCATATGTCCTGAACATCCACTGTCTAGAACTAAAATATTTTTCCTGTTGCCCTGCAATCAAAAAGACCACTAATTATTAGTTTTAAGGACCCAGACTTGCTTGGATCCTTTGGCCTTTTTAGGTTTGTTAACATTTGCAGCGGATTTAGCATCAGATTTTATGTTAACAGTTTTCTTATCAGAACTTATACTACCAGACTTTGAATCAGAACTTACACTAGAAGGAACAACAGAAACTTTCTTTAAAGAAGGTTTTATTTGATAATAAATATAGTACAAACTATGATATTCCTTACAAGTATAAATGGAATGCCATAAACTACCACAATGAAAACAAGGATTTTGTGGTTTGTATCTAACAGACTGACTCTTAACTCCTGATTTTGAAGAAAAGGAGTTAATATTCTTATTCTTCCTGCAAAAAGAAGCCAGATGGTTAGAACTTCCACAGTTATGACACGCTTTCCTAGGAGCATCAGGAACAGATTTATAGTTATTGCTTTTATTCACACCTTCCTTTCCATTCCTGTTTTTCCTAGGTGATTTTACCTTGTTTGCATTCTTAACATCTTTCAGCTTATGCTTAAGCTGCTTCTTTGTCATTAAGCCTATGTTAACTTCAGCTGACTTTTCCTGTTTTAGTTTGTCAGAAGCTAATTCCTTTTTAACTTCTGATTTCTCATTTTCAGATTTTTCAGTTACAAACTTAACAGGTTTTAACTTCGGCTTTTGCTTATCAACAGGCTTAATTTCTACAGTTCCTTTTTCATTTTTATTTTCTCCATAACCTAAGCCCTCTTTCCAGTTTCCACTGCTTAGCAAATTTTGAGTTGTTTTGCCAGAGTTAGTCCAAGTTCTGATAATCTCTCTCTCCTTTTCTAACTCAGTTTTTAGAGATTCATTCATTTTTAGCACTTCATCCCTAACATAAAAAGCATCATCTCTATCCTTCTGAGTTTGATGGAACATGACTAACTCTTTTTCTAAGAAATCATTTCTTTTCCTAAAAGCAAGATTTTCATAAGTTAATCTTTCACATGTTAAAGTTTGATCTCTATAACTAACAAACATGGTTTTAAGATATCTTCTCAACTCATTAATATCATCAGTATGAAAAGCATAAGTAGTCTGAGGTACCTTTGTTTCAGCAGCTTCAGAACTGCTCTCAGAACTTGATTTATCAGCATTTGCCATCAATGCATAGTTCTCCTCACTTTCAGAGTCTGAGGTGTCTGTCCAGCTTTTCTGCTTTGTGACAAGAGCTTTGCCTTTGTCACTCTTGGTCTTCTTGCAATCAGGAGATCTGTGGCCTTTCTCACCACAATTATAACATTTAACATTAGCGTAATCTCCTCTGTCAGACTTTCCTCCTCTTCCTTCAGATCTTCTGAAATTCTTCTTATCAGAACTTATGCCTTTCCTGGAAAACTTCTTTCCCTTCCTGAACTTCCTGTATGCAATCTTTGTGATTCCTTTCACCATAAGAGCACACAGCTTCATCATCTCCTCATCAGCATCAGTTTCAGGCAAGCTTTCAGAATCTGAGTCATCATCACTCTCAGAACTTGATGACTCAGTATTAGACTTTATGATAAGAGCTTTACCCTTGTCTTTCTTTGAGGAAGGTGGTTTGGGGGATTCCTCTTCAGCCTTGAGAGCAACTGTCCTTGACTTTCCTCCTTTCCTCTTGCTTCTTTGTTCCATCTCAAGTTCATGAGTCTTGAGCATTCCATAGATTTCATCAAGAGTTGTTTCATCAAGATTGTAGTTGTCTCTTATTGTTGTTGCCTTCAAATCCCAACATTCAGGAAGAGCTAACAGGAATTTAAGGTTTGTATCTTCAAGATCATACTCCTTATTAACCAATGACAAGTCATTCAAGAGTTTGACAAATCTATCATATACATCAGTCAATGACTCATTAGTCCTAGAGTCAAAGTGTTCATACTCTTGAGTGAGTATTGTCTTCCTGTTCTTCTTAACTGTTTCAGTTCCTTGACACCTTGTCTCCAGTGCATCCCATATCTCCTTAGCAGTCTTGCAGTTGATTACCCTGTTTGACATTACATTATCAATGGCACTATGCAATAAGTGTCGTACCTTGGCATCCTTAGCAATAGATGCTATATCTTCAGCAGTGTAATCACTCTTTTCCTTTGGTACGGTCTTTGCTGCTTCACCTGCAACTACAACAGCGAGCTTGGTAGGTTTGTGAGGCCCTTCCTTGATTCTATCAAGGTATTCTGGATCTGTTGCTTCCAGAAACATGGTCATCCTTACCTTCCATATGGGATATTCAGATGGTCTCAATATGGGAACTCTGATAGTCTCATATCGACTCTGAGTTGATGTCTTTGATGATTCCTCAGTTTTGGTAGGCTTAGTTGGAGTTTCTGTGTCAGACATGATTGTGTTTGGATCTTTAACTGTATGTGTGTTAACAGAAGGCTCTGATACCACTTGTTAGGTCACACTTTCACTGTAGAGGGGGTGAATACAGTGTTTATTACAATCAAATCAAACTTCAAGAACTTATGTAACAGAAAACAAACTTTATTGAAACAATAAACTCTGTTACAATCTGGAACTGTTATCTCTCAGTGATGAACAAAATATCACGAGAGCTGCTAGGGTTACAGTAAATAATATTCTCGATAATGATAACACTTATAGTGTAAACCCTATGTCTGTGTTTATATATTACACAGTTACAAGATAATCGCTAATTGATATGGAATATAATTCTGCTTCCTAATATATATCAATCAGATATCTTTCCTTCCAAGTATTCCATTCTTTACGGAATTCCTTCTTCATGCATATCTCTTCTTATGTTTATCTTGATCTTCTTAACTTTAATCAGCTACTGTCCTTATCTGATCGTCCTTCAGCACTTAAGTTCTGATATCTATCTCCTGATGCTTATCTCCTGATAACATAAGTACTGATATCCCTTAAGTTCTGACGTCCAGTATAAGTACTGATCAGTTAAGTACTGATTTGTTCTGTTCAAATAAGATCTGAAATCTAAACATAAAACATATTAGCCATGACATTATCAAATATATCTAACAGGGTCTTATGGGCTTACCAAACGACTCCTCGATCTTCTACATGGGAAACCCCCTTTAGACTAGCTTATGGAACAGATGCCTTGGTACTAGTGGAAGTGTGCTTAGAATCTTACCGAACAGACGTCTACAATGTGGAAGCCAATTAATTTGGCATGAGAGCGAATGCAGACCTCTTAAAAGAAGAAAGAGAAGCGGCTCACTAAAGAAATATGAAGACCGGAAGATGCCAAATGTCGGCTCTCGAAGAATATTCCAAGGCAAGAATACCCTGAAGGAAGTTCTTGCCAAGAAACACCTTATCTTCCATCTTTAAACCCAACTGGAAGGGATAGAAGATTGGAATATGCCAAAGGTCGACTCCCGAAGAATATTTTAAGGGAAGAATACCCCGAAGGAAGTTCTTACCAAGAAACACCTCACATACCATATTTAAACCCATAAAACACCTAGACAAACAAAACCCAGACAAACATAACCCTAAAACAACAAACCCAGAAAAAAGAGAGAGACCAGACCATTATACTACTCCCAAAAACTCAACTTACAAAAAAATTAAAAAGTAAAAACATGCAAACTCGAGAAAAGCATTCTAAAAAGGAGAAATTTAAGTACATTACTTACTGATTTCAAGATAATGCTAGAGAGAGATGGGATGATCTAGATAAGTAGAATTGACGCTACCCGTCTTGATAAAATCCAAAGAATTTTGAGAAAAGTTTTACCAGTGCTTGAGTGTGTTTTGTTGGGACTTGGATGAAAAAAATGAAAGGAAAATGACTGACAATACTTATATAGGCGCCCAAAAACGTTTAGGTACCAAAAAACCGTCCCTAGGCATTTTTGAAAATCAACGGCCCAGATGGAGACGGTTAGGATTCAAGGGCCACGATGAGATCATGAATCTCGATAGTGGGACTACTGTCATCATCAATAAGCCCCCACTTCCCCATAACGATGATACGTGTCTAACCACGTCTAAACCACCGATTGAAGGGTGCCCTAGGGTTCATACCCAAACATGGTCTAAAGCTTATTGTCATCCTCCTTACCAAGGGGCTGAACGAAAAAATGGACATGTTAGCTATAGGCCCAATAAGACTCAATGAACGAAGGCCCAACCTCCGGAAGGACCCTTGGGCCGAAGGCACACCAAACGGAAAGCCTGAAGGCCCAATATTTTATCCTACTGTTGGGAGACTATCAGAATCAAAATGCCCCCCTTGCTTCTTCTAACGTTCGTTAGTATCTTTAGCATAATGGACGTACATTAATCAAAGATTTAGAGAGTATCACTAAAAGTTAGAAGTAAGAAACACACAATTCTCTACGCACTCAAACACTCTCCACTTTCTTGTATTCACAAACAACATATTTCTACATTCAGATTACTGATTCTCACGCCGGAGGTGAATCAGGGGACAAACCCTCACATTCTCTTCCTTTTCAGGTCATAATCGAAGAATATTCTTGAAGACTGAAGGGTGTTCTTGCATCTGTAAAAATCCGGGCGTAATAATTCTTTTCAAATCAAAATCTTAACATGTATCGATATGCGGATAATATTAAGATCTGTAACTAGGCCGACCAAATTAATATATATTATCTTCATGACCTTCATCTGCATGGTGGCTTTTATATATTGTGGATATATTAGAGCCTAAAATCAATGGCTTAAGTATGCGCAATCGCTAGTTATCCAAACAAAAATATAACAAGTTTGACTACATTATAACGGGAACGTACGTACAGACAAAGTAGGCAGGTGGAAATTGTAACACATTTAATCGTCGGTGCGAGTTGGATTCATTAGAAATGAATTAGTATTAAGAATACATTATTAGTAACAATTAAGTTAAATGTGATAAGAACAAGTACTATAAAAAGTTAATTATCGAAAATTTAGTTATCTAATAATTAAATATTTTGATCTCATTATCAACATTATGTGTGCACATATCTGCTGATTTATAGGGTGTGCCCTACCTGTAAAAGTACTGTAATCAGATAAAAAAAACTTCGTCAAAAAAAACAGAAAAAAACTAAATATCGAAAGTTTAATTATCTTATAATATAAGAATTGACTTAAAATTAATTTTTACAAGGATACGGGTCCCACACACGTGTGTGTCACTTTGTTGCCGTGTAGGAAATATAAGAGATTGTTTATCTAACACCTATTCAGGATATCTGATATATGTTTTAAGTCTCCAAATTATTCTTTTAGTTTTTGTTAAAATTAATAATGAAAACTAAAATATAGTTTCAATCCGAATCCTTAAAAATATAAATCTAATATTTTAAATATATTGTGCGTTAGAGTATCCTTAATTACCTGACGCTCTCTGTGTCAAAAACCAAAATTCAACTTTCAAATAGATATAAAAATTAAATGTCTTTTTTTCTTAAAAGATAACAAAACAGCTAGTATTTGCTCTAGAATGCTGTTAATTTAAATAATATTTTCAAAATCAATTAAATATGAACATGATTGAGACAACTTGACACCCGGGTTGGATTGTTTGAACATCGCCCATCCGGTGTACATGATTGACCTTTCAACTCAGAGCTATACTGAATGCTTTCTAGAATTTAATTTATAAAATTTCAACAAACACTGCACTATCTTTATTTTTATTAGATTCTTATCGTTTTGTAAGCTTTTAACAGTTACACATGCAATATTTTAATATACATCAGCGTCTCAACAGTCAAGGGCTCGCACTATAAATAGATGCTCTTGGTGCTCTACTATCATCACATCAATCCCTTACAGTATAAACCTCCAGATCTTTCTGCTATCTATTTTCGAGTTCTAATCTTTACAAGCCATTCATTTCTTGAAATCATGGGCGTTCAGAGCCATGTTCTTGAACTCACCTCCTCAGTCTCAGCTGAGAAAATATTCCAGGGCTTTGTCATTGATGTTGACACAGTCCTTCCCAAGGCTGCCCCTGGAGCTTACAAGAGTGTCGAAATCAAGGGAGATGGTGGACCTGGAACTACAAAAATAATTACTCTTCCCGATGGTTAGTCTCTTCATTATCTTTATTTATTTATCTGCTGTCTAACATCACATTATATCTAGTCTCTGAGCATTTAATTGAATTCTACATGTGTTCCTCAATACGCAGGTGGCCCGATTACCACAATGACCCTTAGAGTTGATGCAGTTAACAAGGAGGCATTGACATTTGATTACAGCGTGATCGATGGAGACATCCTCTTGGGATTTATCGAATCTATTGAAAACCATGTTGTACTAGTGCCAACTGCTGATGGAGGAAGCATTTGCAAGACCACTGCCATCTTCCACACCAAAGGTGATGCTGTGGTTCCAGAAGAGAACATCAAGTATGCCAATGAGCAGAACACTGCTCTTTTCAAGGCTCTCGAGGCCTATCTCATTGCAAACTAAGTTCAAATGTCTTGCAAAGTTACAATAATGTCACTGTTCAGTTTGTGTGACGACAGAGTTGAGAGTTTTTATATGTGTTTTGAATTCTGTTATTATATGTACATGCAACCTCGTTTGGGGATGTCATTGATGTTTTTTTTAACCAATAAAGACCGAATCGGATACTGCTATATATTGATTTCCCGTTTGTTTACGTCTATCAATTATCACCTGAGTATTTCTAAAACATGAGTGAGACAGTGAATGATATATGAAACATTGCATGTCACCAATTAGAAAGATCTAATTAACTGTGTTAAAATTTGTACGATTTCCGTTATTTGAAAACATGAGTGAGAATTTTCAAGTTTGGTAACTGCGATTAATAAGCAGTTGAGATTTCTTAGATTCATGATATTTACTCTCAACTTCTAACGCTTCATAATCTAACTAAGAAACTCAAATAGGTTAAGATTCCTACCTGGGCACTCTGAAAATATTTACCAACTATCTCCTGATTTAATAACCGCAAGTATGACTTATTCCAACTGCTGGTTTCATTGTCCCCACTGCAAAAGTAAACCTGGAAATTATACCGTTTAAACTTTAATGAATATTAAAACTGTGTACTACTCAGCTTTAAACTTTATCTCTCGTCGGCACCATTAGAATCTCGGCTAAATTTAACCACACAAAATCGGTCGAATTTAATCTATTTATACTATAACTAGTTGTTCTTAATCAAATTTGACAGAAATTACGACAATTATTTTGGGCTGATTGAATTTAATATGACCGTCATATTTATGTAAATTCGACCGGTTATTGTTTTGGGCCGGCCAAAATTAATATGACCGTCGTATTTAATTTTGATGCCATCGGTCCTCAGCAATACCTCTCCGTTAAATTTAGTGTAATCTGATTTTTGACTTAGTAATTCAAATTTTCATTGAAAATTTGAATGTCATGCCGATTTACACTAAATAAAACTGTCATCGCTAATTAATTAAAAATGACTATCCTTTGTTGTTAATTAAATACGATTGGTCATGGTTGAAAATTAAAAATGATCAAAAAATATCATTCGTTAAATTCGAGTGCTCCTAGCTGAATATTTTTTGTAATCTTTCTTGAGTGTAAATTAAATTCGACCAATTTTTGTTGAAATATTTTTACGAACGACTTTGGAGGAAAACAATTTCAACTCGACCGTTGTTGATTAAACCTCAAATATGACTGAGTTAAGTTGTTTGTAAAAATGACCAATTTATGTTGAAAAAATATTTTTAATAGTATGTTAGTTCAAATTTCTTATTCTCTCCGATATTGATTTATTATTATCAAATTTTCTTATTTAATGCTACACAATATTTACAAAAGGGAATTTTAAGTTCCAAATCGTTCATAGATTCACCAGTTGATATTAGCATTAATTACCATTGTCACAAATTTTGATTATCAAGTTAAGATAAACAGAAAACACAAGGCCTAAAGGAGCAGAGAGGAAACAGTTTCGTGACGGACAATTTCCGCATCGACTCCAGCTTCTTCATTATTGCTGGTGTTGTCCTGATCCCCCGTATCATTCCCCACACAACATTCTCCAAAGTTACTACAATTAAATAGGCATTAACACAACATATTAAATCCCGAGACTCGTGGGTCACACAAAACGCATAATTTGATCAACTATAATTACAAGTTACTTGACAATTAATCTACAATTACAAGTCAAATAACAATCAATCTCAAATATATTATACATTACAATCACTTCATAATTAATCGAAAATAATTATTAAAATATTCATACATTCACATATACAGTAAAACCTCTGTAAATTAATACTCGATTAATTAATAATCTCTCTAAATTAATAATTTTGTCCGGTCCCGACTTGGGTCAGTTCAAAAAATGATTAATTTCGATAAGATAATAAGATAATAATTTTTTTGAAAACCCTGTATAAAAATATGGTCCCAATAAAACTATAAATTAATAATTCCCTTATATTCATAAAAATATAGCTATTACATCTTTGTAAAATATGATTCAATTGTAGTTTACTTTTTCATATAATTTAAATCAACATGAAGCTCATCCCTAATCTTCCTTATTGCATCCAAAAGCTCGGGTGTGGTGCTTTCATGTTGCATCAAAAAGTTATTAAGCATTTTTGATGCCTTGAGTGCTTCTTTACGTGTAACCGGCTCCAACGGTGTTGTATCGTCTTCAAGATCATCTTCAACACTATTTTCAAGGATGGTGTTTGCAATCTCTTCTATACTCACATAATGCTTTTCTTGCTTCATCCGTCATTGTTGATTTTGTGACACCTTTTAGATGAGAAGCCATTGTTTTGTTTGTATAATTTTTCCCCTAATCTAGTATATACAGTATATATAATATATTTTATGACTACACATACATTGAATACTTTCTATGTAAAATACAATGAATTAAATTAATTCATGTACTTTGAATTTTTCTAATATTCATTGAATATTTTCTATGTAAAATACAATGAATTTAACTTATACACTACATGGACTTTGAATCTAATATATTGTACATTACATTGACTTTCTAAATTCATATACATTGAATTAATTGAATTAAGTATAAAATATAAATTGTACAATTCATTTTATTTAAATTTATGTGAATAAAAATTTAATCAAAAGTTAATTTTGTTTGCTACCGAAAATTCTCTATAAATTAATAATTATTAATTTATCGATTAATTAATACCTCTCTAAATTAATAGAATTCTCCGGTCCCAACTATATTAATTTATAGAGGTTTTACTGTAATCGGCAACTATAATTAGACCAACTAATCGACCATACAATCAACAATCATTTAAAAAAATATACATACTCATACATTCTAATTAATATTTATTATATGGGTAGAGTAATTTTTATTTTATTGTCTTGTACTTGGCATATTTTTTAAGCTCCGTCGTATTTGTCATTTTTAGACCTTGTTCTAAAGAGTAATAACCCTATAGGATATCAGCTAAATTTAGATATACACAAAAATCCCGGGCCCAAAAATCTGGCGCAGACCGATTTGGTCAAAGCCTGGTCAAACCCGACCCGGTTTAAACCCGACCTGGTCCCGGCCCGGGCTTAGGGTCTCGACGGGCCCTATATTTTTAGGCAAAGTCCGGCCCGGCCCGGTTAAAAACCCGGGTTTCGGCCTGGCCCGATCTTTGGACCGGCCCGATTAAAAACCCGAAAAAACTCGGTTAAAATCTGATTATTCTAATGTATTTTCTTATATATTTATGAATTCACATTTATTATAATTATAAATAATAATTAAAACATATATATATATATATTTATTTACATATTTGTAAATAATAATATTATTTATATATACTTTATTGCATAAATAATGAAAGAAGATATAGTAAGTACACTATAGATTAGGGATGACAAAATAATCCGATCCGACGGATACCCGATCCGAAAACCGAAATTTTGGATTTACCGAACCCGATTTTTTAGATTTGGATTTGGATATGGCTTTAATTTTTAAACCCGAAAATTTCTGGATTTGGATTTGGATATTAGGTTTACCGATCCGATACTCGATTCGAAATACGAAACTTTATCCGAATCCGAAATCCGAAAAAACCCCGAATTATTATATATATTAATTATATATATATATAATATTAGAATTTTATATATTACACATTATAATATTATAATATATATATTAATAATATAAATTATACATATTATTATATAATTTTAGAACATATATTTTTATATTTATGTTAAAAATTAACTAATTAATAAAGTTTAATTAAATATAATTATTCAATCATCTTAACGGATGATAAGATTTATAAGTTTCACAAAACATGTTTTAGTAATAAATCTCAAGAACCGAGTATCAACTGTGTTGATTTTTTAAATATTAGCTATACATATAATAACACAATTAATAATGTGGTGTAGTGGTTGAAGATGACACGTTAATTTTTTTTCTCTACAAGTCGCGTGTTCGATTCCAAGCACTTGCAATATCAATAATTATACAAATTTTCAGATTTCGGGTTTGGGTTTCGGGTTTGGGTTTGGGTTTCGGGTTTGGGTATAAATATCCAATTCAAAAAAAATTCGGGTTTCGGGTATACCCGAATCCGATCCGAAATTCAATGGATCGGGTTCAGATATTCATTTTCGTGTATTTTTCGGGTTCGGGTCAGATTCAGGTATGGATACAATTTTCAGGTTTGGATATGGATTCTGCAATACCCGATCCGACCCGATTGTCATCCCTAATATATATATATATATATATATATATATTTGGATAACAATGATAAAACATATTATTCTATAAACAAGTTTATTTTTACTGAACTTAAATGTTCTCAACGAAGTAATGTTTTCATAAAATAACCCATGTAAACTAATATATTTTTGTGATGATCTAGTTGCTAACATATGTAGTCTTCGAAATATCTAATAAAACTCGATCCGATTAAATTAGAAAAAGCCCGGCCCGATCCGATCCGGCCCGAATAAAAGCCCCGTTAGGCCCGCCTCGAGGGCCCAAACAGGCTATGATATTTTCGGAAAGCCCGGCCCGGCCCGGTCAAAGTCAATGCCCGAAAAGCCCGGCCCGGTCAAAGCCCGGGCTTTTCAGGGCCCGGTCAAAGCCCGACCCGTTGGGTCTTTTGTGCATCTCTAGCTAAATTCGACTGCAGAAAATCGGTCTACTAGCCGATAATTCGTAACTCGAATTTTTAAGTCAATTATTTGAATTTGACTAGTCGAGCAACATGACAATGTTACAAACATCATCAATTTGTTGAACTTGGAAGTCTATCATTTGAATCGGGTTAGCCGAGCAACTTGACACCAATGCTACAAACATCATCAATTTAAATAGACACCAAATCAATATTATCAAAATCATCTGCATATTTTTAAGTTTGTTTAAATAGAAACAATTACCTCTACAATGACCTTGTCATTGTTCTTCAAGATTAGGATACACAAACCAGTAGCTGCCCCTAAGTAATATTTATGGTTTGATTGCTGACTTGGGTCCAGAAAAGTTATTAAGAATATTGATCTGCTCGTCTATAATGGACGGTTTCACCTCACGCGTGGGTAAAGAACCATCCATTTTCCTGACTTCATCCAAGATTTTTGATATCAATAAGTACATGTGATCATGAACAACTAATGATGTCGAGTCTTTCATTATTTTTTTAACACTTAAGTTGCATTATTTCATCACAGCATATCCGCCAAGGTTTCTTGGGGAAACAAAACAACCTTTCCCTTCATCATGGCTCGTACTTCAGCTAGCAAAATCATGTAATTACTTCGCTAAAATTTTCACTAGATACGGGGGATGTCGGTTCATCAGATGCCCACTTCAACTCAGATGACAATTCAGTTCGTACCTTTTTAATTTGTTTCCTACAATATAAAAGCTAAAGAAAAATATTTAAGTTCTAATTGACCACAAAGAAGAAGCATTGCATGTTGTTTACAAATTATTTACATTAAATAATAAGACACATTTAGCTCTGCTAGTTCAGTGGGGTCGTACACCACACATTTAGCTCTGCTAGTTCAGTGGGGTCGTACACCATAGATAGGCATCTCGCCTTTCTTTTATCTGTATTTATCAATTTCCTATCATATGGAAAATAAACAATAAACTGTTTTCTGTCAATATTTAAAAAAAAAAACAAATTCAACAATTTAAAAGATAGAATCATACTTCTCATCTCTATTCAAATTTTTTTGCCCCGCTTTGGGAGGTTAACTCGAGCATATTTCAGGCTTCCTGGCTAGCAATAACAATCGATCATGTTTCAAATTCTGGTGTTCCCCAATAATCACAAATTAAACTCTATCCGTGCGGCGAGAATTAATTAATGAGTCCTCAATGCTTCTCCCTTAATGTATAGTTCTTCTTCAGTATATCCACTCTCCAAGCAGTGATCCATATTTCCCACAAGTCGGCTCCTCTCAGCACCAAGATAATATTGGAAGTTTCGCCGGAGATGCGTTCTTACAACTTTATCCCCTTCTTCTTCAAAATATCCTTTTGAATAAATGTAATACTCCTTGTCAAAAGAAATGGTAAGTTTATAAAAATGGATGACGCTAATATATGTAGGCAATAGGTAGCCATTTTTTTAATAAAATTTAATTCAATATTATCATTACATGAATTACATACCAAACATTTTATTTATTTTTAGAAATCCTTAATTTGGATAATGCTATCATAAAGTACAGTGATAAGTTGTCTTTTGTTGGCAATAAAAAAATGATGTGATATAATGAACTATATCTAAAACATCACGTAAATTTCTACTTCCTCCGTCCCTAAATATATGTCTATTTTGACTTTTGACGGATCAACTTGACCAAACTTTGACTAAAATTTACACCTACTATATAATTGAAAAAATAATAAAAAATATATTATTGAAATGTGCATTTAGTCTATTTTAAAATGTAACTTTAATATTTTTAAAATTATCAATCGATAATTCATAATGTTAAGTCGAAAATTGGTCAATTTGACTATTAGAAAAATAAAAATGGACATATATTTAGGGATGAAAAGAGTTTATATTTTTGTCAAGTTTCTCAAAAAATTATAAACAACACAAAGTAAACATATTTAATGTTACGACACTAACAGTATAAACAAGGAAACGAAAGACGTATTTATTTATTTTAAAATTATTGATACATTTGCAGTACCAAGCTTCACGTGAATCTCATTTTGTCTAGACCATGTATCCATCCCATTTAATGCGAGCAATGTATGACATAGTTTTCTTTGGTTTAGCCTCCCTAAAACGGAAAAAATTCACAGAAGAATCAAATTCAACAATAGAAGTACTAATTACCAAGTATAAAAAACTTGAGGAATGTATAGATTGATTTATTTTACCCAATTTTGTTCGTAAGAAAGTAAACAGCTGGCCTTGCATCCTTCGCTGGTTTCATCGGGTAATCACATTCACAATAACTACGTCTTTTCCTCTCAAAAACAAGGTTCTGACTACTTTCGCCCACCTCGTAAGACCCTTCCCCGTGACTTTCTTCATCATTCAGTTTGTGTGATTCACCGCCAGTTTGCATCCTTCACTGGAATATGCATCATGTATATCATCATCTCTATAGCCGAAGTTTATAAAACTCACTCCGGCATCGTCCCATGACATATCGTTCTATCCGTGACAATCTCACTTAGTACATATCGTCCCCTCCTTGAAAATCTCACTTAGTATGCCATTGCATGATACAATATCGATGCAAATCAATTTGCACGCTAAAAGGATTCTTATAGTACTTATTCCCACAATCTTTGCACAGACATCTTATAAGCCCGTCGTCTCTTCTTTCAGATGTTCAATCACTACGGCATAGATTGGATTCCGCAACCCCAAGAAACCATTACTAAAGGCCAAAAAAGCGTTGCTAAAGGCCAAAAAAAGGCTTTGACGACTCTTTTTCGGGGTTGCAATTTTAGGCGTTGCCATAGAGTTTTTTGCAACCCCGGTGACACCCTATTGCAACCCTTGTTTATCCGTTACAGAAACGTGTTATTGCAACACCAATGGGGTTGTAATAGGTCTTGAAAAGTGTTACAATAGGGTTTGGGCTACCAGTACAATATTTGTGGGCCATATGTGGGGCCCTTTATCATCTATGGCAACACACCTATTGCAACACCTTTAATGTTGCAAAAAAGAATTTATGTGCATAATTTAGCACCCTATTGCAACGTACTAATAGGCTATTGCAACACCTGAACTGTAAAAAATTGAAATATACTTTTCAAATACTTGATTTCCCATAAATTTAACAACATTCATAACCAATTCAATTCATCCAACCAGTCATAACTACACATCCAACCATTACATTCTGTCCAACCAATAATTACAATCCATCACACCAAAATATAACTTAAGAAATACAAGTACTCTTGCTAAGAACTAAACGTGCAAGATAACGCAAAAGCATACAAGTCTTTAATCTTTCCTTTTGATACAACATATACAGTACATAAATCTGGTAGCCCTTTTAATACACAGAATATAGAGCATACTCACCACGGAATATAGAGCATACTCAACTGTCAACACCTAAGGTAACTCAACAAAGATTAGAATGGAGTTGGTAAGGTTTTTAATGCTGATAATCGCAAGTCTCGTCCTGGTTTTGCACAACTCCTGTGCTCATGCTGTTCATTACCAAGGTAACATCTAACTTCTACTAGCTAGAGCTTACTCCTCTTAGTCGTAGATACCTAAAAGATTGACGTAATATATCTTCAAATTTATTATTTCAGGAAGAAAACTGACAATTATAGGGATGAAACCGGCAGTGTTGCTCGTGCTTCAGCTTGCTATAATACAGATAAATATCATGGTAGCCAAGACTTTGGTATCTGCAGAAAAGTTCCAGTGATTCAGCTACTTTCACCAATGCCAGACACCTACATCATCTAACACCCCGTACATTTCAACATTTGCAGCAAAGTTGGTATCTGCAGGGACGTTCCAATGATTCAGCTACTTTCAGCTCATTTATTATAACACTTCATTTGTTTTTCCTTCAGTAACAGATACTATAGTTTATAGTTTATGATATAGATGTTCAAGATCAACAATAATTTGAGACTATTCTCCTTTCTGCTCAGAATAAAAGTATGATTTATATAACAAATGAATATCTAACTCAAAAAAAAATCTAACCAGGAGGCAAATTCGATATATTCAAAAATTCGATAAAGAACTGGAGCACCCTTTTAATATTTGTAACACACCTCGAACTTAAATACAGTAAAAATGTTCATGTCATGATAAAAAGAAATGTAGTAAAACATTAATAATAAAAGTAGAAGTGGTTTATGTGAGGATGAAACTAATCATACCAACTCAACTTCATTTGTACTCAATGAGGATACTGGTACTGCAAAATGTACGTCAGCAGAGAAAGAATTATGGATCTTAATGATGAAACTATCCGAAACTTCCATTTCCTGCATAAAGTATGAACATACCAGGTCACTCAAGAGTATCAACACAACTACAAAATACGAATAAACAGTTAACAATAGTAGTAGTTTTTATAAGCTTACCCTCATCAGTGAACTCGACAAATTCAAAGCGAAGAAGGGAATTTGGATCACCACAGATACGACAATCGACAACCTTGTATACAAAAAAAATATTTTGGGGATTTAATTAGGAATAATCCCCAAAATCAAATGCTTTTAGTCTTGAAAAATATAATCGAATTTTTTTGGCTATTACTTGATCAATTGGGTATTAGTTATTACTCAATCAATTACGAATTCACCACTGCCATCTTAAAAATCTGTAAAAAAAGAAAAAATAACAAAGTGAAGGAGAGGGAGAGAATGAAATACACAGAGCGAGATAGATAGACAGAGGGAGAGAGATACAAAATAATTACACACATATCAAGTGAGGATTATACCTTAAAATCAAAATCAAACTGAAAGTTCAAACCCTAATTGAACCTTGAATCCCAACTCACCTCGGACCATAATTTAGATGGAGAGACAAAGGTAGAAGACCTAATTTGGATAGAAAGAAAGAAGAATATAAGAGTCAGAGTGAGGTGTACTGATTCCCCCTTTTCGTTTTTGGCTCTCAATGAAAATTTCATTTGCTGCCTTATACAAGACTTAGCCGCCCTGCCCCAAACCCAAAATTCAACCACAAGGCCTAATATATTTAATTTTGCATAATTTAAATGATATTTTCAATATTTTAGTCTATAATATTTTTTAAATTGCACACATTATATTATTATAAATAATTTATTATAATTTATTTTCATAAATTCAAATCTATTACATACTTTGATTTTTTAATTAAAAAATTATTTTTGGAGAATTTAATCAATATTTTAAAATAATTATTGAAATTTATTTAATTAGTTTTAAACAAGTAAAAGAAATTTAATATTTATTAAATATTAAAAAATTAGTTATTTTGCGTATATTTAATTTCTACAAAAGTCCATAAATTAATTTATTAAAATCACTTTTAAAAAATTAATAATTTTGAGTTACATTAAAGAATATATTTCAATTATTATATCATTTCTATGTTTATTATCAATTAGTTAAATTAAAAAATCATCTTTAATCATCTATATCATTTTGGTAACACATTTTGACTATACCGCAACATCAAAAAATAGGGGTTGCGATAAACATGGGTTTAGAAGGCTATTATTACACTTTTGTTTGCAACCCTAGTGTGAACGGTTGCGGAATTCAATCTATGGCGTAGTGAATAGATAATTTAATGAAACTATCAACACCATCCTTATATTCTTTCGTCAAGTATCTTGCCTCATTAAATCGATTATGACTTATCCAATTACGATAGGATACCATCTACAAATACACACACATTGATATTCATCAAATGACACTAATGTTTGTACCAATTACACCATGAATAAATTCAAGTACTTGAATCATTCATACATAAACACATAAATTTTTATACTACTTATACTAATTAAAAAAACAATCACATATAAATTTGACAGACTGAAAAATAAAATATTACAATTTGTTGAATAAATGGTGATCAAATAGATGAAATATGGTGAAAATGGTAGAAGAATGAGAGAAAATGGTAAAAGGGGGAAGAAGATGAGAAGTGTGCGGTTACTGGAAAATGAATTGCAGTATGGTTGCCAAGGAGACGACTTATTTCGTCTTAAAGTAGTTGTAAATAAGGCGCGATTGATTTTGAGTGATATCGGTCGTATTAATTTGCAACTTACAGTGGTCAAATTTCAAATGCAACCGAATTTTGTCGAAATCAGTTTGTAACCGTCCTTGATCAAATTTAATTTTCATCTAATTTCAGTCAAATATGAAAATTCAACCGCTCCTGATTGAAAACAAGTAAAAACGACAGTTTAGATTTTCTTATAAGTTTTTTAATAAAAAAGTCATAATTTTGTATAGTATCTTGTAAATAAATATATTGATTTTTTTTAAAAAATTCCCAGACATTCTTTTATTTTCATAATGAAAACACCCATACGGCTGATTATTTAAAAAAATTGAAAAATTGTAAACTACAACCCTAAACCATACCATAAATCCGCCCGTAATGGTTGGCTCGGTTGGTTAAAGAGGGGATAACTATCCTCTTGATCACATGTTCGAATCACCACATGAGGAGAATTTATGATTATGCCTCCTGAGTCAAGTCTGCCGCTTAATTGCGGTTTACCTTGGTTCACGTGGTTTGTAGGCTATTGTCTGAGCCCGTAGGGTTTACCCAGTGCGCACCAGAAGGGTAGCGGCTGCGGGTTACCTACGATAAAAAAACCATACCATAAATCCTAAATATCTGATCCTTAAAATATATATCAACATATTGTAGAGTTATTTTGACAATCTATAAAGTTTATTTGTGTAATATCCCGTAATTTTTAGAATTAGATAAATAATAGAATAATAGAATTAAAAGGATTAAAATTTGATAAGGACTAGGATTTAAAATTGAATTAGAGTTTTGTGCCTAAAATTTGGATCAGATTCTAATATGGATAACTTGTAGGTTAAGATATAGGGTTTTGTATCGTTATAAATACATCCTATTCGTTTTCCTCGTTTTTAATATCAAAATTCGTAGGGGCTTTTCTTCATAAATCAGCAGTCTTGTAAAATTCGTAGTAAATCCATCGTAAGTCGGAATTCAGTAATTCTAGACTTTTCGGAAAGATATTTTCGTTCTCTACAACTTTCGTGCTTTGTGTTTTCCATGAAAACGTCGTTTAAAGGGTCAAAAAGGCTCAATAAGTATCTGATCAGAATTGGAGTCATGGAGAAGATCGAGATTTTAGATGTTTCGTTTTTGATGGGTTGCTAAGGATTGATTGTCTATTCTAATGTGAATTATCTGTTTGCGTAATTGAGGCAAGTAACTTCTCGTTGCTCCATATTACTTATTTGCTTACGTGTTCCGCAAATAACTTTTCGTTGCTCCGTATTACTTATTTGCTTACGTGTTCTGTAAGTGACTATCCGTTGCTCCGTATTATTGTATAATATTTGTTTGAATGCATGTTTCGAATATGTATGTAATTGTTCGTTGCTCCGTATTTATTGTGTAACGTGCCATGTTATGTGTGATTAATAAGATAACAAATTTTTTAGGATATCTCAGTCTTAATCATGTATAAGAATAAGATTCTGATCACTGGACAGTGTGATACTTAGAACTTAGAACTAGTTTGCGCACGTTCCAGAACACATCGATACCTTGTCAAGTTTTGGTTGCACTTGACGAGGGACGTGAACTAGCCCCCCATCGAATAAGAATTAGAACCCGGTCACTTGGGAAGTGTGGCATAAAGTATAAGATGTCGATCGCTGGCAAAGAGTGGCATAAGGTGTGATTTAGGACTGTGGGACTAAAGATAAGAATTTTTTATTAAGATTTATTGATTGATTAAGAATTTTGATTATGTGGATTATAGAATGTGTTTGATTATGATTATTAATTATATCGCGTGCATCTTTGTTCACCTTGTTATCAAATATATGTGTGATTTTGTGTGATCTGTGTTATGTGTCAAACATGTTTAAATTCTGTTTTCGAAAAAGATTTAAAATATTATTTTAAGCCGTCAAACGATAGTTGCTTGCTGGGCTTCGCCGCTCATTCTTTTAATATTTCAGGTTTCATCTAAAAGACTCGAGTTGGTTAGTATTGGAGTTCGAGGACCTTAGAATTGGAGTAGATTAACTTTTGGACTCCGTTTTTAGCTGCGCGTTTGTAATTGTGACCTTTGTAATAGATTTTCGTATTAGTAAATTGTATTTTATTTTAGTTTTGGTTTAGATTTAATACTCCGAAAGTGCGCGGGCTGTTACAGTTGGTATCAAGAGTAGGCTGTCTTTCAGAGTGTATTAGGTATGTGACTAGTACATTCCCTAGGATGCGTTCCTGTGGACCATAGTTTAAGTTTGACCTGTAGAAGATTAGTAACACTAGACGTATAAGATTGTTGTGAATTTGGGGACCAAATTTTTTTAAGAAGGGTAGTATGTAATATCCCGTAATTTTTAGAATTAGATTAATAATAGAATAATAGAATTAAAAGGATTAAAATTTGATAAGGACTAGGATTTAAAATTGAATTAGAGTTTTGGGCCTATAATTTGAATCAGATTCTAATATGGATAACTTGTAGGTTAAGATATAGGGTTTTGTATCGTTATAAATACATCCTATTCGTTTTCCTCATTTTTAATATCAAAATTCGTAGGGGCTTTTCTTCATAAATCAGCAGTCTTGTAAAATTCGTAGTAAATCCATCGTGAGTCGGAATTCAGTGATTCTGAACTTTTCGGAAAGATCTTTTCGTTCTCTACAATTTTCGTGCTTTGTGTTTTCCATGAAAACGTCGTTTAAAGGGTCAAAAAGGCTCAATAAGGATCTGATCAGAATTGGAGTCATGGAGAAGATCGAGATTTTAGATGTTTCGTTTTTGATGGGTTGCTAAGGATTGATTGTGTATTCTAATGTGAATTATCTGTTTGCGTGATTGAGGCAAGTAACTTCTCGTTGCTCCATATTACTTATTTGCTTACGTGTTCCGCAAGTAACTTTTCGTTGCTCCGTATTACTTATTTGCTTACGTGTTCTGTAAGTGACTATCCGTTGCTCTGTATTATTGTATAATATTTTGTTTGAATGCATGTTTCGAATATGTATGTAATTGTTCGTTGCTCCGTATTTATTGTGTAACGTGCCATGTTATGTATGATCAATAAGATAACAAATTTTTCGGAAATCCCCAGTCTTAATCATGTATAAGAATAAGATTTTGATCACTGGACAGTGTGATATTTAGAACTTAGAACTAGTTTGCGCACATTCCGGAACACATCGATACCTTGTCAAGCTTTGGTTGCACTTGACGAGGGACGTGAACCATCGAATAAGAATTAGAACACGGTCACTTGGGAAGTGTGACATAAAGTATGAGATGCCGGTCACTGGCAAAGTGAGGCATAAGGTGTGATTTAGGACTGTGGGACTAAAGATAAGAATTTGTTATTAAGATTTATTGATTGATTAAGAATTTTGATTATGTGGATTATAGAATGTGTTTGATTATATGATTATTGATTATATCGTGTGCATCATTGTTCACCTTGTTATCGAATATATTTGTGATTTTGTGTGATCTGTGTTATGTGTCAAGCATGTTTAAATTCTGTTTTCGAAAAAAATTTAAAATATTATTTTGAGTCGTCAAACGGTAGTTGCTTGCTGGGCTTCGCCGCTCATTCTTTTAATATTTCAGGTTTCGTCTAAAAGACTCGAGTTGGTGAGTATTGGAGTTCGAGGACCTTAGAATTGGAGTAGATTGACTTTTGGACTCCGCTTTTAGCTGCGCGTTTGTAATAGTGACATTTGTAATAGATTTTCGTATTAGTAAATTGTATTTTATTTTAGTTTTGATTTAGATTTAATAGTCCGGATTTACAATTTGTTCATTAAAATTTCCTCAAAAAATTATAATAGATATGATATATCATATTTCGGCTTGCCTAATTTTTAATAGATTTTTAAATAAATTTGATATATATTCAATGTTCGTAATGTATCAAATAAAAATATATTCACAATTCTCTCGCATATATATTTTTTGGTGAACTAAATTTTTGCATGTGAATCAACATTATTCACCAAATATGTAAATGTTAAATAATAAATTATTAAATCTTCTGAAATTTCTAAATTCAATCAAAAGCTTTGAAAATAATTTATATTTTTTAATTAAGGGCTATCAAGCCAAAAGAGTGGCAATTTTGGTGCCTCTCTTAATTTTTCAAAAACTTAAGTTTACGACGGATCGCAATCGTTTTTAGTTTAAGAATTTTTTAAAAAATTTTCCCGCCTTCTTTTCTAATAAAATAATTTGACCGGTTAAAAAAACCAGTCGTATTAAATATTAAATATAACCTTTGGTCGATCGGAAACAAAAATGACCATGTACGGTTAAATTACAGTTTTGCCGGTCGGGAAAAATAATTAACCATAAATTCCACCGTTCGCTGTCAAACTGTTTCGGTTGAAATTAGCCTTACTTTTTTATAAAACTGGCTGAACTAGATTTTTATGAACGGTAGGTGAGATCAAGTCAAGCCGAATTTTTATCTGTACTTTTTTTAATAGCTTTTTTTAATATAATAGTACTAATTTATATTTCTTGCCTTCATTTGTTGGAGTAGTTTTGATATAGAAGGAGATAATGTCTTACATAATAAAATTAAATAATTTAGATATCGAAACAAAGAATATACTTTTATACTATGTTCGGCTATTCTCGTTTATTATTCTTTATTTTAATAAACGTATTCATTATACAGTACCTTCCCGGCTAAAACTCTAGTGATTGCTATTTAATGTACTAAATCGACAATATTCGGAATATATCTTATTTTATTTTAAATAGTATAATATTGTTTTTAGTCTCATATAATTTTTAAATTTTTATAGAAAAATTATAAAGTTTAATGTACAACGACACACGAATCTCACAAGATGATGCAGGAAATGTGAACAAAAATGTAAATGTAAAGCGTTCAAATATCTCTGGATTGAGAATATCAATAGTAGTACTGGTATAATTTAATAAAAGTGGGCAAGATACCGGTATATATATACAGATTGGCATATCAGAAAGAGATTTTATATGCATGTCTATGCATTATCCGAAGAATGAACCCTATTTTCCTCCTCGTGCAAGCATGTTCATCTTAAAATTAATGTAAGGCATAACTAGGATTACTTAATGTCAGAATTTTAGAAGCTAGTGTAATACGATCATGTAAAGTGTTTAAAATAATGTGAATATCTGTGCACCTTGATAGAGAAATATTATATTTATTATATATAATAATGAGAATAAAATAAAATTATAATATAGAAACTTTAAAATTAATCACCCAAAATATAAATATTGATTATCAATTTTTTATTAAATATAAAAAGTAATGAATATTTATGTAAAGAAAATTAATTTTGAAAAATATAAGATTAGCGGAGGAAAGGAACCTATTAGAAGTTATAAATTTAAGAAAATAAAAAAGAGCAAGAAAATGAATGAGATTTGATGATGTAAATTTCTAAAAAAGAATGTGAGGGATCAGTTTTAATGATAACAGGTGTTTTTTGTTTTAGTATAATATAAATAAATATTTGCTGAACAAATTTTTAAAAAGGGATTTTTTTTAATCGTAGTTAACCCGCTGCCGCAATTTTTTGGGTGCGCATATAATAGCAATATTTTGCAAATCACGTGAACCAATTAAACCGCATATTTAGAATGGATTTAGCACTAGCTAATAAAAGGCTTTCCTAAAACTCGATCAAACAAATATATTGAATAATATCTATTGATGTTTACCTGTATCACTGTATATATGTCGATAATTATATTTTAGTGCATGTATTAATAATTGAAGACCGGCCCGTGAACCCGGAATTTATAAGAATAAAATTGTTGGTTAGCAACCTTGCGCAAATCACATGCAGAAACAACTAAAATAACAAAGAGCAAACGTTCACACTCAGCACCTCTAGATTGACCAAATTGACGACACCAACATCTGTCCAACAAACTAGAATTTGTCCGGATGCATTTTTTAAACTTTTTAGTATTAACCGCTAATCTTGAATAATTGACGACCTACATCTCAGTAAAAATTCGGATTTATAGAGTTTACATGCTTCCTATTATGTTAGGTGACTTCGGGTCAACAACGGAAGCTGCTTGATACCCTAGACTAATAGACTTATCCACTTGCATGTTGATATTATTATTGGCACTAGTGCACTACTACTGCAACAAAAAAAGGTTTGTAAAAAAATTAAAAATTATGCGATTTAGAAAATTTCCAACCAATTATATATGTTGCAGATAATAACTTAAAATATGACTTCATTTTATAAGATCAACTCCAAGAGTCACTTAGACCACTGCTCAAAAAATTATTATAAAATAGGCTTATAGTCATTTAAGATCCATATATATTTTCACTCATCTCTATTTATTTTAATTTATTTTATATTCCATATATATATTTTTAATGTTTTACTTTCTAACTGTTATCTGCAATTCTGCATCACTTCCATACTGCATCCCATTGTTTAGATTTTAGATCAGTTCTAGAAAGAGTATCCACGTGAATAAAACTTTAATATATTTCTTATAAACTTAAAATTATTTATTCACCCTATTGAAAAACTAACTCGAAGCACATGGGATGAGATACTAGCATAATTTCCAACCAAACTAATCTCATGGATTTCAAATTACTGAGCCCAGCGTAAACTCTCGGCCATGAAAATTGTTGAAATCAATATATATTAATAAAAAAGTAATTGAGAAGGGAAGGTATGCTCCTCACAATTGAGGAAATGTTTGAAGCTTCTAACTTTTTAGGGAGGGAGTAGGAGTATGTTGGAGATGTTATTCGTTTTAATCTTCTTACATTTTAAATAGGAGGGTGAATAGAGAGCTTGTTAGAGTTGTTATAAGTATTGAGAAATGAGAATGCCCGTGAAGGATAATCAGCAAGTTACGCGGCGGCCATCAGTACGATCCATCTAGAATGTTATCCTAAACTAATATATTTCAAAATAATTGAATATGGATATGCCCAAGACTTTTCTTCGCGCGCATGTTGACATAAAGTTAAATTGCACTAGTTAAGTTGTCTGTCATTAGATTGGAATCCTTTTATTTTATTTTTTTTATAAACAAAACATGCATTATTATAATATACATATGCGTCTCAACAATCAGCGACCGCGCTATAAATAGATGCCTTGGGGCTCTACTATCATCACATCAATCCCTTACAGCATCAACCTCCCGATCTTTCTGCTATCTATTTTCGAGTTCTAATCTTCAGTAATTCATTTCTTGAAATCATGGGCGTTCAGAGCCATGTTCTTGAGCTCACCTCCTCAGTCTCAGCTGAGAAAATATTCCAGGGCTTTGTCATTGATGTTGACACAGTCCTTCCCAAGGCTGCGCCTGGAGCTTACAAGAGTGTCGAAATCAAGGGAGATGGTGGACCTGGAACCCTCAAAATTATTACTCTTCCCGATGGTTAGTTTCTTCTTATTCATCTTTATTTGTGTATATTGTACATGTAACATTATATATATCTAGTCTCTGATTATTAATTGATTTCTACATGTGTTCCTCAATATGCAGGTGGCCCGATTACCACAATGACCCTTAGAATTGATGGAGTTAACAAGGAGGCATTGACATTTGATTACAGCGTGATCGACGGAGACATCCTCTTGGGATTTATCGAATCCATTGAAAACCATGTTGTACTAGTGCCAACTGCTGATGGAGGAAGCATTTGCAAGACCACTGCCATCTTTCACACCAAAGGTGATGCTGTGGTTCCAGAAGAGAATATCAAGTATGCCAATGAGCAGAACACTGCTCTTTTCAAGGCTCTCGAGGCCTATCTCATCGCTAATTAATCTGGAATGTCTTGTTGTAATGTCAATGTTTGGTTTTGGAAGTAGGCTACAAATGCCCTGGCTTCAAAATATTTGTGTTTTGTATTTTGTTTCCATGTACAACTTCGTTGGGTAATGTGTTTGATGTTTCCCATGACAAATAAAGCGAATGTGATATTGTTATCTTGATCTAGCTAGCAGTTCTTTTAATTAGTTTTGTAGTTCAACTTATGAGAGGATACCCAATAGATTTAGTAGTAAAATGAATATATGAAGCTCTACGGATAACAATAATGAAGAAGAACAAAGAAGAAATGAAATGTATTCATGTTTGTAAAAGTTGCTTATTGATCAGTACAGATTCAGCATTTATACAATTGCAAGTCTACCAGAAATACAGCTGCCACTACGTCCAATGCAACAATGCCTTACGAAGCATGAACCACATAAGCCTTATGTTGTGACTTCAAGTTAACCACAACAGCTGCTAAATGTGAATTATCTGTAATACTCGTAATACTCCCCCACAGATTGAAAATACACAAGAATTGTGTAATCAAAGCTTGGAACAAAAATATCAATGAGGTGCACTACCCAAACCTTTAGTAAAAATATCATCCAGTTGCTCCTTAGTAGAAATTTTTCATGGACATAGCACCAGCCTGGAACTTTTCATGGATAAAAGCAATCCAATTTAATATGCTTAGTACGAGTATGTTGAACAACAAGAATCAACAAATCACTAAGCAAGTATTTAAGCCACATAATCTCAGTAGTAATCTATACTCTTTATTAATTAACGAAATCATGTTTTATTGATGCACAAAAGTACCAAAAATATCAAATTTTTGTACTCATCTAATACAAATTGAGTTAAATTCTGTTTAAACTTTATTTATTGTTCATCTAAGCGTCTACTTACATTTTATTTGGAAAATAAATTTTTATCAATAATTAAGCTATATTAAATAAATTATATTGAAATTAATTATCAAATAATATTAATTAATATCAAATTATCAAAAATAACATATGTTTGGTTCATATGATAATATAATTCATTTCAAAGAAACAAAACTAATATGTTAAATTTCTATAATAAATAAAGCAATGATATACTTTTTTTTTGAAAGTAACCTCGAACTTGCATTAACTTAAATCTGCCTCAGCAACAAAATGATACATAATAAAGTCCGGAGCAAAAATTAACCACTCCTAAAAGCCTGACATAGAATACGTAACTTGAGCTATCAAGTGTGCTGCCGTATTCGCAGACCTAGGACCAAACACAACTAACACTTCACAAAATTCACAAAAGTGTTTAAGAATATCTTTACATTCCTCAATAATCGTATGAAAATATGACATCCCTTCTCTTGCTCGGATTGCATCCACTACCTGTTTAGAATCACATTCAAACACACACTTGTCACACCTCCAATCTTTAGTCCATGATAGTACCTCATGAAGCGCAATTGCCTCTGTCTCCCTGTGTTGCATCCGACCATGAATTACTTTACTAAATGCTCGAACAAAACAGCCCTGATCATCCTGAATTACACAACCAACTCCCATACTTTCATTGGCCTAATTACATGCAACATCCGTATTAATCTTTACCCACCCTTCAGGTGGTTTACACCATCCTCTAGCATAAGACAGTTGATCCCCTTACGCAGATCCTCTTCCTTGCTCCAAATCCATTCTGAAAGCATACCATATGATCTGGACTGAACTGCACACACAGAACTAGTAACACGGTTCCACATCCAGTTGTTACGCCGTTGTCATAAGTTCCAACATACCATACCCACCATACTACACTTCTCACGGCTACATATCTGAAAGACACGTTTTAATAATGTGAAAACATCATCGTTTACCTCTGTTCGAACTTCCCCACTGAGCCCAACTTTCATCTGCACCTCCTTCGCCATATTACATTCAAACAACACATGTAAGTCACTTTTTACTTGTGTATGACACCACTGATATAAAGGACTTACATTCACAGACTTCATTCCTAACACAAGGGTTGTAGGCAAGACTCCAACACACACACGCCAAAGCAAGTTAATAACCTTTTATGAGAGATTGAGTCCTCATAGCATTTTCCAAAATCCCTTATCTGGACATAACATTTCCCCTCGAAGCTGTCTATAACAGCTCTTGACTGTAAACTCTCCTTTGTCATCGAATAACCAGAACCACGAATCTTTTTTATCATTTCTTGGTATGGGATTTGTCGAATTAATTCACAGTCACGAGTATTACAAATCTCCCACAGGACCTCCTCATCACATTCCTTTCGATCTTCTTTTATCAAGCCCTCCACATTTGCATATTTTAAATTGTCAGGCATCTCATACGTAAAACACCCGTTTTCCAGACAAGGTAACCAGAGAACTCGCCAGATTTTGTGCTTTTACCATTTCCAATACGATGCCTACCCCCTGCTGATAAGTGGCATTTTATACCACTTAAAGTGTCTCATAACGGCTTGAATTGGTGTCTTGAACTCAAGTATTTTGTGTATTTGACGCGTTTTCTAGTATTTTGCATTTCAGGGTATAACTTGCTTAGATAGGTGATTTTCATCAAATAAAGCTTAAGGAAGTGCTTGGAATCAGTCTAGGGGTGATGAGTGAAGAAATCAGCAAAAAGAGAAGCAAAATAAAGTATATTCCAGAAGGGTAGCACGCGACCGCGCGCCAGGAGCAGGCGACCGCGTGCCAGCAAGCGGCCGTGTGGAGAGAGCAGGAGACCGCGTGCGTGCGGAATTTCAGAATCTGGATTTTATTTATTCAAGTACAATTGGGCTTCTGTTGGCGCTGGTTCTCTTGGGCTATTATATAAACCTTATGGAAAGACGTTTTCTTCATGAAGAACAAGGGCAAGAAGATTGAGAAGACCGTTTTAGCACGCAACAATGAAGAAGAGGAAGTATACGTTTATCTTTTGATTCTTTTAATTCGTTGTAACAGTGGATGCCAGTTTTCTTAATACTTTGAACCTTAATACTCTTGTGACATACTTCATTATTTATTAAGTATTTTTATTAGCCTTATATCGTTGTGTTATTATCATGCTTTCATATGAACTCATGGTGACGATGAGTTCTATTATGGGCTAATCATGATCATGGGATCCTAGCGGATTTACTATGGAATTCTTTAGTTAATTGTTTAATACCTTGATATATGGTGATTGTATGATATCTAGTATAGGTTGTGCTTATTCATCTTATATGCATCGCGAACATGTAAGATAGCCTGTTAATCTCTTGTGAAGCGATAGTGAATCTTGAGATTTAGAGCTTTCCATGCTAGCATAGGTTCATGTATTGTGTGCATGATTATTGGGTAACTCTAACCGTTTTACTTGCCCTGTGTAATCATCATGAATAACTTGCGCTTAAATCATTATGTTGTCAAATTCTGTAGACATAAAGGGTCTCAACATAATTGATGCCTACTCAACTTCTATCTTAATTGTGGATGCTTGGTAGAATGGTATTCGTACAACAAAAGTTGGCGTTTATCAATTTCGTGTTGGTCGATTAATATCATCACCATTACATGCTAAGGTTAATAGCAATAACTATTGAATGAAGTAGTAATGAAGTTAGGATCTCATGCGTGTTTAATATTGTTAATTCAATTGTTTAATTCTCGTAGTAATTATTAGTTTAACAACCTTAATTATTATTGTCTTGGCATTGAAGAATAATCATACATTGGTGAGTAAGTGTTAATTAAATATAATTAATCGGAGTCTCTGTGGGAACGAACTAGAAATCATTCTATATTACTTGCGAACGCGTATACTTGCGTGATTTATTTAGCGCATGCTTTGTGCCTAACACCTGCCTAATCACCCCTTGCGCCTCCATTAAGCTTCTCCACACATAGCTGGGGTTAGACCCGAGTTTTGCATCCAAGAAACATGAATTTGGAAAATAGCGAGCTTTCATAAGATTCGTTACTAAAGGGTTTACTTCCTTAATAATACACCATGCTTGTTTAGCCAACATTGCAGTATTGAAATCTTTTAGCTTTTTAAGTCCCATACCACCATTCTCCTTGATTGTACACAATCTCTCCTAGGATACCTATTTATTACCTTTATCATTCTTCCCCTACCCCACCAGAATGTATTCATCCTCTTTTCAATCTTATCGCACACCTCCATCGAAATAAGCATCATACTCATCCAAAAATTAGGTACAACCTGAGCTGCCGTTTTTAGTAGAGTAATCTTACCCGCCTTCAATAAATGTTAGTTCTGCCATGTCTCAAGCTTCTGCTGAATCTTATCAACCAAGAATGAGAAGGTTCCTACTTTTCTTCTCCCGACAACCATAGGCATGCCTAAGTATCGACCAGGGTTCTGAGCTACATCAACTCACAGCTGCTCACACACGTCTTGTTTATAATCAATACTTGTATTTGAAGAGAAAGTAATTGAAGACTACGCATAATTTATCATCTAACCCAAAATTTTTTCATATCTCTCCTGTACTATTTTCATAATATTTGCTTCCACCTTATTTGCTCGGAAGAAAAAATAACAGTCATCTGTAAATAGTAAATGCGATATTATAGGAGCCCTCCTCGCAACAGCACAACCATGGATCAGACCCAGCTCCTCGCTAAGCCTTATAATTGCACTAAGTCCTTCTGCACATAGAATATAAATATACGGAGATATAGGGTCTCCTTGACAGATTCCTCATTGAGGCTTGACATCCCCAAACACCCTGCCTTTACGAGTAAAACTATAGGAAATGGAAGTGATTAATCCCATAATCCTATCAATCCATAATATAGAAAATCCAAACTTGATCATCATATTTCGAAGAAATCCCATTCCAGTCTATTGTAGGCCTTAGATATATCAACTTTGAACTTAGCAATGCTGTTAGACCCCTGGCTTAACCTTCTCATATAATGATTAACCTCAAAAGCTATCATTGCATTGTCATTTAGTAGTCTCCCCTCTATGAACGCACTCTGCTTGTCCGAGATCAAATGTTATAAACACGGCTTCAACCTATTCGAAAATACCTTCGAAAGTATTCGTACCAGTACATTGCATAACAAAATCGGACGTAAGTCCGTCATACTCTTCACCACTTTTACTTTTGGAATCAAACAGAAAAACATTTGATTTATTCCTTCAGGAAGCTCTCCAGTACGCATATAATCCTGGAAAAACCTAACTACATCTCGACCAACAATATCCCAGTAAGTCTGAAAAAATGCAGGATTTAACCCGTCCAATCCTGGAGATTTTTTTATGGTACATAGAAAAGGATGCCTCTTTGACCTCATCATTCGTAACCATTTGAAGCAGTTCTACACATTCAATCCATGTCACCTGATTTATACACTCTCTTGCTGACAACATTCCATTACTACTTTGAAGACTCGAACAACTGAGCAAAATAATCTGAGATAACACCTTGAATCTCGTCATCTGTTTCCTTCCACTCCCTTTTTGAATTTTGGATGCGTTGGAACATATTATTACTTCTACGAGCTGAAGTGAATTAATGAAAGAATCTTGTGTTTTGATCTCCATTTTGCAACCAAAAAACTTTTGCACGTTGTTTCCAATATACTTATTCTCCAACAAAGTTAAACATTCCCATCTTACTTTATTGTACACATGAATACCCGCTGCATCACTTCTAGACCTGAATTTCCTTAGCTTGCGCCTACGATTCTCCATTTTTCTCTTAAATTCTTGACTCTGACCCCCTCACCATTCATCTAATTTGAGACAATATTAATTAATCTTCTCTACAAATTCCTTTCCCTCCTTATATTCCCAGTTCTTCTTTACCAAGTTACGACATTCTTGCTCCTTTATCCATACATTTTCAAATCTAAATCTTTTACTTTTAGGAACACAAACCTTTTTATTAAGCTGCAGGTACAAAGGTAGGTGATCGAACGTAGCTATCTCAAGAACATGTACTTCAGCGTGAGGAAATATATCTTTCCACTTTTGATTTGAAAAACCACGATCCAGTCATTCTTGCACTCAATTTACTTTACCTCAAGCCTTCTCCCATGTATATCTCTCCCCTACATAACTTATGGCGCCCTCCAAACCCGGGTCAGAAGTTTGGGATCCACAACACATACACAATATATAATCCTGTATAAGAAATATTATTTACAATGACCCTGCTTCGCAAAACCACGGATCACAATAGGTTAAAGTATGAAAACAAGTCACAACCTTAACTTTTATTACAACATACCAAATCCCCACTAATTTAACTTACAACTGTTAATAAAATTATTCTTACAATCTGACTATCTCTCTACCGCATGAAGTTTCTGCTAGCTCGATCCAACTCAACAGGAAACTTAGCCCGCACTTTGGACTGAGGAACTTCACTATCATCCATATTCTTTTCAACTGTAAAATATATAAAAGAATCGCAAGGGTGAGCTATCTAGCTCAGCAAATCATAATAGTGATAACTGAGGTTAAGCAATGTTCAAATAGAATGATTCAGAATAATCTAGTTTATTGTTAAACAATCATTAGAATTGGATATTCATTTTAAGTTTTAAAACCAATGTTAGGCTGCTGATCAGTCACACACTAACCCCGAGCAAAGCACATAACACTGCTCTCACTACTGGATCCAAGGCACACATTGGCCTAAATTGACCATAGATATGGTCTGACCACGAATCTGGTCCACATATATATAAAAAACTATCCAATTCTAAAGCAGTTCAATATGATAAACAATATAATTCGATAAACAAGATCATAATCAATGATGGTTAAGCACTTGAATAAAAGCGTAAAGAAACTCATGGATAACTCAAGGGTATATCAAGGTATGTATAAGAAACGGTTTCCAGCTTGTAAAGGATTAGGTATTCGACCAGTAATGATTTTTCAAGGTATAGTTCTTTAATGTTATAAAGAATGGTTGGAGTATAAAAGTTTTTGGTTTTCAAACAATTTTGTTCCAGTAATTGGTGTTTGGTAGTTATACATTTGGGGAGTAGTATCATATCTGTGTGGTTTGGTGTCTGAGGATCAACAAAGGATGGTTTACAAAGAGTAAGGCTTATGGCTCAAAATCAAGAAAATCAGGGTACAAGGTTAAACAGTTTAAAGCACTTGCATTATAAAACAGGAGTTATGTTTAATAATAGTGACATGTTATGAAACAGTTCGAAAACATTGATAATAGATCTTGGAGAAAAGTTCATAAATACTTGCCTTACAGGCTTTACAACTATTACTGATAAATTCTGAGCCGATTCTGCCGCTCAGGCTTTAACGTCCAACCACTAGATCCCATTGGATTCGACTTCGACACTCAGGTTTTTCTGTTGAAACTCTACTGAGCTCGTCGACTGATTGCTAGGTTATCTTTAGTCCATCATCCACTTTCAGTGTTCCCGACTATAACCTACAGGGTCGAAATACCCTACGTTAGACGTCTAGGTATGCTTGACATATCCTCGATACCAATTCTAACCCAACGATATTCAAACCCGACTCGTATTTATTCATATTAGAGTAACACAGACAACAATTAGGGTTCACATTCTCGAAATCGATCCAGTGTTCGTTTTCAGAAAATACGTATACTCGTCATTTTACGAAATTAGGGTTACTGTGTTTTGGACAAAACATACAACACAACATACAATCAGGTTCTGTATAAAACATATGCATATGTATTTACTTATACTCGCTCGACGTCCCGATAATCCTCGGATGCGCTTCCGTATTTCCATAGTTTGATTTTCCAGAAATCGGACAGCGTCCCCTTTGTTTATCGGACTACCCGTCGAAACATCCATCGACGTCAATTCAATAACGACAATCCAATTCACAATAACCACAATCCCAATCATCAGTTTAACCCAACAATCAATCTAATCACAATTCGTCAACTAAATTACGTACTCGACTTAATGTAAAATCAAATTCTCGTTTCAAAAATAATTTCACGAATCAATTGATTTATTTTATGAAAATTAGGACTCAGAATAAATTCATCACCGTCCACCGTCGACTCACCGAAGTTCACCATCGACGGCGGTAAAATTTACCGGTGCCCGATACGTGTCGGGTTTCCAAATAAATTCCACCGATTATTAAAACCATTATCCATGCACAATGAATTTAATATCACGAAATATTATTCAAAGTTTTCAGCACAAAGAAAAGAAATCCAAATTAGAATTATAACAGCCCAAATCCACTGCACATAGACGGACCAACCAGGCCCAACCAGAAAGCCCAACAGAAAATCACAATCACAGAACACACACGACCACGCGCCGCACGAACACAACACACACACTACACTCGCACATACGCACAAAACACACACACACACAGTTTATACACACACACACATGTCCACTTATAAGCATAGAATATGGAAACAATCAAGAATATAGGAAAACAACAGGAATGATGGCGGGTTCAACAGGAAAACACAACCGGAAAAATAAAGGTAAGGCAACCGGAAATAATAAGGCGGCGGCGGGGAGATTACCGGAGCCAAAGGGAGAGAACTGCGGGGTAACAGAGGAGAGCAAACAAATTAGGAGCGGGAGAAGCATTAAAGAAAAAGGAGAGATAAAAAAAATAAAATATAACAAGAGAGAGATGCTGTAGGGAGAAAAAGAACCGAGAGGAGGGGGGGGTGAGAGATGGGGTTACATGGAATGTTCTGTGTATATTTACTAGTGTATTATTTATTTTTATTATTTTTTTTCCAACACAGCAACGCACCAATCAACAAAAACCACCCGTCTGTTTATTCCTCCAGCGTTTGACACGTGTCCCTCCCTTCTCAAAGCTCGATTTTTATCTCGCATTTTCAATTTTATCGAACCATGTTGCGCATAAAACAAATTTATAAAATTACGAAAACAAGCTTATAATTTTCTAAAAACCCCGAAACTAATAAAATAAAATTTTCATAATTTTTAAAGTATGTTTGAAACGCAACTCATACCCACATTTCACGATTAACGAACCGAGCTGCTCTTAAAACACATTCCAAAAATTGCGAAAATAGTCTTAAAATATTAGAAATATCCCGAAGTAAATGAAAACGCAATTTTCGTAATTTTAACACAATTTCTGAAATGTCACTTATACTCGCTTTTATCAATAAAACGAAACAACGCGCAGGTAAAATTAATCCCAAAAATCACCAAAATAATTTTAAAATTCTGGTAATATTCCAAACTTGAATAAATATGAGTTTCATAATTTTTGAAGAATTCTAGAGTTAAATATGGATTTTACAAATAAAAGCAACCAGAAAGTCATTTAAAGATAAATAATTAATAA
Organism: Apium graveolens; assembly: GCF_009905375.1. Lineage (NCBI taxonomy): Eukaryota > Viridiplantae > Streptophyta > Magnoliopsida > Apiales > Apiaceae > Apium > Apium graveolens. Next base: position 238,974,196 of record NC_133654.1, on the reverse strand, counting down.
AATATTGATTTCTCAATTTTATAAAATCCTAAAAATAATTATTGTAATTATAAAATTATACAATTTTTTTTAGAGACAATCCATATATTTATGCAAATAAATTCGCACTAAATCCACTCTTGAAAGTGAAACAATTCAATACTATTCCATAATTAACTATGCGAACAACCCGGTACACAATAAATCACACATAGATAATAATCAAACAACACATAGCGGTCAAAACCACTACATATTTTATCTATTTAATAATTTCTATAATCACATATTTAAATAATTCAAAAATACACGAGTCGTTATATCCTCCCCCCCTTAAAAAGATTCTGTCCTCAGAATCTGGTCTAACTAAACAAGTGAGGATATTTGTCAAGCATATCTGACTCTAATTTCCAAGTAGACTCTTCTACTCGAGGATTTCAAACGTATTCACTATAGATATACACTCATTTCCAAGGACTTGCCTTTAACGATCAAGAATTTGGATCGATCACTATATGTAGAACAACTTGGACAAGAGCCCATTGGCTCCTAACCAATCGCTTAATTCAAATCAAATACTTATCGCTTTAACATTGACAGGCAAAACACATTATATGTACATACTGTTGTGACGGTCACAACAACCTATGAACAATTGTACTTATATTTATCAATATCTCGAATGGTTCATTAATTTTAGGACTTAACCTGTCCCTCCTACTCCAACTTATCCAGTCTCTTTCAAGATGAAACTTGTACTAACACTACTGGTCCTATTTCTATATACTCATAATTTCTCTCGATACATTTTCGCCTTCTTTCTTTGTCTACTCCGAGCTGCTTTAATCAATATCACTTTGCTCTTGGTGTGCTGAATTAACTTAGAATTTGACAACTTTCTGTTTCTCACTTTATCTCAATAAAAATGGGGACCTATACTTGCGTTCACATGAAGCTTGGTAAAGTGGCATTCCAAAGCTGACATCGATGATAAATGATCATTCCAGTGTTTTCTTAAAACTCAACCTCTCAACATATCTTACATTTCCTGAATCACTTCCGTATTTTGACCCTCCATTTAAGGATGATAGGCGGTGCTCGTTTCCAACTTGGTTTCCAAATATTTAAACATCTCTTACTCTTTTCCATCGGTTAAGGCTGAAAAGTAATCTCATATATTCACGTATTATCACCTTTAAATTTTTGAACTTTAGATTCCACTATTTCCAATTCGTTTATTAACTCCTCGGTGGTCTTAATTACATCCAATCCTTTCTGTCGGCATACGGTATTTGTTACCATACAGCTTTGCTTAAGTAGTAGTTAATGGATTAATTCAGATTAGTTAAAATTTCATTTTTGAAGACTCAACATATAGTTGCTTTCCTTCTGATCTTTGGAGAAAATCCTTGGGCATTCCACACAGACTTTCTTATTCCTTGAATAGCTGAGGATGTTATCAATAAATACAATTTGCTTATCCAAGTACTCCTTATACACTACGTTCCTTAATTCCTTATAACCACCTAATATACTTGTTATTTCACATAATATCACTAGAGCTTGCAATGCTCTTAACTCACTTTAATCGTAATTTATGATATGTTCTCAGGTCGGATCTTAAGTTAATCCTCGAGACATAACACACTTCTTAGATTAGGTCTCATAGGTAATCAATCTTCATAGGGGTCACTTATTCGTATTCGTTGTTTTATTGAACTCCCGCTAACCAGTACATAGTCTCATAATTTTATTCCTTTTCTCCAACAACATCACTGATACATTTTACGATTCGCTTCCTGTAAAACCACTCCTTGGTCTGCCTTGTTCACTAGGCCTCTGATACTTCGCCTTAATTCCTTGACATGTCCAATACTTCCCAATCTATTTTGAAATTCCCTTCTTATACCTGATTATCACTATTTTTCTTTAATTTTTTATATATCCTGGCATCTCTTCAATAGATTAAATACTTTATATTGTGAATTCCCTATGGAATCTCATTTCTTAATTCTTCTGCTTGTAGCATCCAAGTGCTGGAAGAAAACCGGGGGATATCGTGATCGTTCTCCTGAGCGCATAAATTTCCTCTTACTAATTGCTAACATCACGATCCATTATCTTCTCTTGACATCTTCTTATCTTTTCCTTAACAACTTCGACTGAAAGGTCATACTATCCATCCTCGCTCCTTTTTGGATTATAAACATTAACTTCCGATTCCAACTTCTAAAATTCCATAAAAAAAATTCTTCTGGTACAGTTTATATGTCCGTTTTCTCCTTTTTGCTTATTGCTTGCCTCTATATTTGCTTTTCCTCGTGGATACATACTTTAAACTCTTATGGTTCCTATAGATCTTACACATTTCTCCATACATATCATGTTTCCCAATCTTTCGAAATAAATATTATTACTGTTAGTCCTAGTTATAATTATGATACTTCTGCTCATAAGGTTTCGGTTGTCTGGGTGCATATACAATAACCTTATTGTGCTGCAGCAACACACATCCTACTCCCTTATGAGAAGCATCACTATAATCTACCAAACCTCCTTGGTACTTTCGAAATGATAAAGAAGGTGCTGTAACCATTCTCTCCTTTAACTCCGTAAAACTTTCTTTACCCTTCTCCATTTCATCTAAACTTCTTGCTTTTCCTGGTTAGCTTCGTCGAAGGTATTGCAACTTCCAAGAAATCTTGCACAAATTTTCAATAATAACCGGTCCATGGTAAAACTCCTTACTTTTATTGGTACTTTTTGGCCTTTCTATATTCATAGTAACTTTGATTTCTACTGGATCTCCTTTGGTCTCCTCCTCACTGATTACTTATGCTTTCTACCATTAAAACTTCCACCTTGCAACTTTATATACGACTTCTTTCTTCTCCGACTCCTCAGTTGCCATTAAATGCTTCGCATGGTCCTTCGTTGACTTTAAGTAACACAAATACAACCCATCCAGATATTCCTTAAAGATTCTGTCCATCAAGTTTTAATATTATTGATATATTGATTAATTCAAATGATATCACTAGAACTTTATAGCAGCAGTACTCAGTTTTGGAAATTATCCTTGATATGTCCATAGGTTCAATCTCCAATTGATAACGCCCAAATCTTAAATCAATTTTAGAAAATACTTTGCTTCTTCTGTTTGATCAAACAAATCAGCAGTTTGAGGTAACAGATACTTGCTCTTGATAGTAAACTTGTTGAGCTTTCGCTGGTTGACGCATAATCTCATACTTCCATCTTCCTTATGAACAATTAGTACTGGTGCACCTTATGGGGTACACTAGGTCTAATCGCTCCTTCTTCTAACATCTCCTGCATCTGTTTTGCTAATTTCCTTATTTTATCTGGTGCCATTTTGTGGAAGGCCTTGGTCACTGGCTTCGTTTCAGGTGCTAAGTCAATCGCGAGCTTCATTTTCCTATCTGGAGAAAATTTTGGTAATTCGTTTGGAAATATATCTTGAAACTATAAAATCTTCAAATTCTGTTTACTCCTGACTTCTATTCATAATCACCATAGTGCTTACCTCTTGGTCACCGTAACTTCTTAGCTTACGTCATCGTTAACAAATTCTTTACCTTCTTTCATCCTCTGAACCTCACCACCTTCTCATTTGGCATCCTCAGAACTATCTTTTCATCACGACGATCTATCTGGGCATCACGCTTAAATAGTTAATTCATTCCTTAGAATAATATCAAATCCTCACAAACTTATTGTCAGAAATCTCACTTTCACCATTGGTACTCACTTACTTAACAAATACACGTTCTTGAATTTGCTAGTCTTTTAATCATAATCTTATCAGTTCAACGAGGTAAATCATCTTGTCAACAATACCTTGGGGAATAAAGAATCAAGTTGCTTCCACATCTTCCAATACTTTAACGTATAAGGTATTCACAATAATCATCCATGTCATCACGTCCATATTCTGAATAACATATTTTACAGACATCTCGTAAACTCTCGTTCTCGGAGACGCATTCCTTATTGGAGTAGATTCCCTTGATTCTTAGTGCATCCCTGACTAGGTTAGTGATTTGCAATTCTCGCCATATGCCCTTATTTGCTTTCCATGCGGGAGAGGTAGATGGAACTTTGCCCGCTTGGTTCATAATACGTTGACTTCTGTTTGAAAAACTCTTGCAAAGAACGACAATACAATGAAACAACTAGAATTCACAAGTCAACAAAAATTAGAGTTGAAAAGAAAGAAGAAACAAGGATTTGAATATGAATGAGACAACTACATTGGTACTTAAGATGGACAGTCTTTCGTACGTTATGGCATACAACACATGATTAGGTGGCGTCCTACCCGACTCTTCGTCATCCTGACAAAGCGTCTCACCATAACACTGTTTGTCCCAATCAGAAAGTAAAACTTGAGGGGAACAATTTAAATTTAAAAGGAATGCAATATCCTCCTTTTTGATATCATTATAAGGAGTTTATTAAGAAAAGAAGTTCATATATTTTTAGGAATTAAAAAGGAATATACGCTGCAATATTGAAGACAAGAACGACACCATTGATCACCATCCACATTTCACTTGTATTCCTCTTTTGAGCTTGTTCGATCATATTCCCATTGTTCCATATAATAATTTTAAAAAGTATGTTGAAATGCCTTCGCAAATTAAGCATTATGGTAAATTCCTACTTGTCACGTCTTGCGTCTTTAACATCGCACCTACACGTATAATACTGGCGTTCCTACTAGATAACTTTGAGTTTCCTCTTTTTAATTTAGAATAACCACGAATCATTCAACATAACGATCCTTTTTTAATAATATTCTTCTTTTAGAAAAGTTTGGAAATCTTCCCAATCTTCTTCGATCACGCTCAGACTTCTTTTAAATCAATGAATTCTTTAAACTTTAATGGTCTCTGCAACGGGATGAATAATTACTCCGTACACGGATTCTGTTATTAACCTTATCAATAATTTTTGCATCTTACCGTTAGGAATAATCAACTTCTTCATAATCACGGATCACTTTATTCTCTGAATTAACAATACCAAGTCTAAAATAAATATCCTTCCAGGTAATCCGGGTCTTTTTACAAACAAGAAACTCAAGTAGTAACTTGACAACCAGTGTTTAAAACTTATTTTATTCAAAAAGGCTTTTAGAAATTTTGTAAGGAAAAATCTTTTCGAAAACTTGTTTAAAAATTTTGGAAATCACAAACCTGGTTGTCCTTACTATATGAGTTGGTTGTTGTCCTTCCTTCTTATAACAAGGTACCAAATTAAAGAAACGATCACATAAAGATTCATTTACTTTAATCTACCCTCTCTTCTTTATTGGGTCCATTTGCCTTCCTTAATCGATGAAAACTTCAGTTGTCGTTGCATGCTATCTTTTTCGTAGCTTCACATCAAGGCTTCCATACTGGTAATACTCCCATTATCAACTTTGCAATCGTTAAGTGAAACAGACTATCCAATAGTCAACAAGTCGGCTAATGCCATATCACCTTATTACTATAAATATATCATATTGTCATAACACCACTATCTAACTTCATGAAAATGCCAAATCCATAATCTCCTCTAACTCTCTCTTTTCAGTACTTATCTAATCCATTCCACAAGCTAGTCATGGGTGGTCTACTTACTAATGGCTTCTTTTATCCTGACAACAGCTATCATCCGGAACACTTGAATCTTCTCTCTAAACTCCTTCTCACCTTTATTAATATCTCATGCATTAACCATTTACTGTAGCTATTGAATCCATCCTCGAAAATACTGTTGCTCCATAAGATAGGTTTTAAACTGAGGACATAGAATAGGATGTAGGGTAAACTGAAGAGATACACTCACAGCCGAATGTCCAGTACAACAAGAATAAACAGATGGACGTTCCTAAATAGGTTGTTTCATATCAAGAGGTGGTAAAATAGCATAGAATAGCTTGAAGAGGTGCGACTATTATAACAGAAGGTAATATCATTAATACCGATGAAAGAACAAGATGCAAATCAAATCTGAGAAAAGATGATGATTCTCGAACGGAAGGCTCCAAACGATCAGATGATATAGGTGAATCAGGATCTGCCATTGCCGTTGTCTGAAAATCACGTCGCAAGTTAAGAATCCCGAATCGCAACACGAACCGTGCTAGAGACCTACTATACAATCGCACTCAACCTCACAACGTCTTATCTTTCTATTTCCTATTCCTAATCCTAACCCTCTACCCAATCCCAACATTCTAGGCTTGTTTCAGTGACTTATAATCTGTAGCTCTGATACCAACCTATGGCGCCCTCCAAACCCGGGTCAGAAGTTTGGGGTCCACAACACAAACACAATATATAATCCTGTATAAGAAATATTAATTACAATGATCCTGCTTCGCAAAACCACGGACCGCAACAGGTTAAAGTATGAAAACAAGTCACAACCTTAACTTTTATTACAACGTACCAAATCCCCACTAATTTAACTTACAACTGATAATAAAATTATTCTTACAATCTGACTATCTCTCTACCGCATGAAGTTTCTGCTAGCTCGATCCAACTCAACTGGAAACTTAGCCCGCACTTTGGACTGAGGAACTTCACTATCATCCATATTCTTTTCAACTGTAAAATATATAAAAGAATCGCAAGGGTGAGCTATCTAGCTCAGCAAGTCATAATAGTGATAACTGAGGTTAAACAATGTTCAAATAGAATGATTCAGAAGAATCAAGTTTATTGTTAAACAATCATTAGAATTGGATATTCATTTTAAGTTTTAAAACCAAGGTTAGGCTGCTGATTAGTCACGCACTAACCCCGAGCAAAGCACACAACACTGCTCTCACTACTGGATCCAAGGCACACATTGGCCTAAATTGACCATAGATATGGTCTGACCATGAATCTGGTCCACATATATAAAAATAACTATCCAATTCTAAAGCAGTTCAATATGATAAACAATATAATTCGATAAACAAGATCATAATCAATGATGGTTAAGAACTTGAATAAAAGCTTAAAGAAACTCATGGATAACTCAAGGGTATATCAAGGTATGTATAAGAAACGGTTTCCAGCTTGTAAAGGATTACGTATTCGACCAGTAATGATTTTTCAAGGTATAGTTCTTTGATGTTATAAAGAATGGTTGGAGTATAAAAGTTTTTGGTTTTCAAACAATTTTGTTCCAGTAATTGGTGTTTGGTAGTTATACATTTGGGGAGTAGTATCATATCTGTGTGGTTTGGTGTCTGAGGATCAACAAAGGATGTTTTACAAAGAGTAAGGCTTATGGCTCAAAATCAAGAAAATCAGGGTACAAGGTTAAACAGTTTAAAGCACTTGCATTATAAAACAGGAGTTATGTTTAATAATAGCGACATGTTATGAAACAGTTCGAAAACATTGGTAATAGATCTTAGAGAAAAGTTCAGAAATACTTGCCATACAGGCTTTACAACTATTACTGATAAATTCTGAGCCGATTCTGCCGCTCAGGCTTTAACGTCCAACCACTAGATCCCATTGGATTCGACTTCGACACTCGGGTTTTTCTGTTGAAACTCTGCTGAGCTCGTCGACTGATTTCTAGGTTATCTTTAGTCCATCATCCACTTTAAGTGTTCCCGACTATAACCTACAGGGTCGAAATACCCTACGTTAGACGTCTAGGTATGCTTGACATATCCTCGATACTAATTCTTACCCAACGTTATTCAAACCCGACTCGTAATTATTCATATTAGAGTAACACATACAACAATTAGGATTCACATTCTCGAAATCGATCCAGTGTTCGTTTTCAGAAAATACGTATACTCGTCATTTTACGAAATTAGGGTTACTGTGTTTTGGACAAAATATACAACACAACATACAATCAGGTTCTGTATAAAACATATGTATATGTATTTACTTATACTCGCTCGACGTCCCGATAATCATCGGATGCGCTTCCGTATTTCCGTAGTTTGATTTTCCGGAAATTGGACAGCGTCCCCTTTGTATATCAGACTACCCGTCGAAACATCCATCGACGTCAATTCAATAACGACAATCCAATTCACAATAACCACAATCCCAATCATCAGTTTAACCCAACAATCAATCCAATCACAATTCGTCAACTAAATTACTTACTCGACTTAATGTAAAATCAAATTCTCATTTCAAAAATAATTTCACGAATCAATTGATTTATTTTATGAAAATTAGGACTCAGAATAAATTCATCACCGTCCACCGTCGACTCACCGAAGTTCACCGTCGACGGTGGTAAAATTTACCGATGCCCGATACGTGTCGGGTTTCCAAATAAATTCCACCGATTATTAAAACCATTATCCATGCACATTGAATTTAATATCACGAAATATTATTCAAAGTTTTCAGCACAAAGAAAAGAAATCCAAATTAGAATTATAACAACCCAAATCCACTGCACATAGACGGACCAACCAGGCCCAACCAGAAAGCCCAACAGAAAATCACAATCACATAACACACACGGCCACGCGCCGCACGAACACAACACACACACTACACTCGCACATACGCATAAAACACACACAAACATGTACACTTATAAGCATAGAATATAGAAACAATCAAGAATATAGGAAAACAACAGGAACGATGGCGGGTTCAACATGAAAACACAACCGGAAAAATAAAGGTAAGGCAACCGGAAATAATAAGGCGGCGGCGGGGAGATTACCGGAGCCAAAGGGAGAGAACTGCGGGGTAACAGAGGAGAGCAAAGAAATTAGGAGCGGGAGAAGGATTAAAGAAAAAGGAGAGATAAAAAAAATAAAATAAAACAAGAGAGAGATGTTGTAGGGAGAGAAAGAACCGAGAGGAGGGGGGTGAGAGATGGGGTTACAGGGAATGTTCTGTGTATATTTACTAGTGTATTATTTATTTTTATTATTTTTTTTCCAACACAGCAATGCACCAATCAGCAAAAACCACCCGTCTGTTTATTCCTCCAGCGTTTGACACGTGTCCCTCCCTTCTCAAAGCTCGATTTTTATCTCGCATTTTCAATTTTATCGAACCATGTTGCGCATAAAATAAATTTATAAAATTACGAAAACAAGCTTATAATTTTCTAAAAACCCCGAAACTAATAAAATAAAATTTTCATAATTTTTAAAGTATTTTTGAAACGCAATTCGTACCCGCATTTCACGATTAACGAACTGAGCTGCTCTTAAAATAAATTCTAAAAATCGTGAAAATAGTCTTAAAATATTAGAAATATCCCGAAGTAAATGAAAACGCAATTTTCGTAATTTTAACACAATTTCTGAAATGTCACTTATACCCGCTTTTATCAATAAAACGAAACAACGCACGGGTAAAATTAATCCCAAAATTCACCAAAATAATTTTAAAATTCTCAGAATATTCCAAACTTAAATAATTATGAGTTTCGTAATTTTTGAAGAATTCTAGAGTTAAATATGGATTTTACAAATAAAAGCAACCAGAAAGTCATTTAAAGATAAATAATTAATAAAATATTGATTTCTCAATTTTATAAAATCCTAAAAATAATTATTGTAATTATAAAATTATAAAAAAAAATTTAGAGACAATTCAAATATTTATGCAAATAAATTCGCACTAAATCCACTCTTGAAAGTGAAACAATTCAATACCATTCCATAATTAACTATGCGAACAACCCGGTACACAATAAATCACACATAGATAATAATCAAACAACACATAACGGTCAAAACCACTACATATTTTATCTATTTAATAATTTCTATAATCACATATTTAAATAATTCAAAAATACACGAGTCGTTATATAACTCAGATCCAATAGACCACTATCCCTAATAACATCACCAAACCCATGTAAACAGTACCGAGGGTGATCTCTACCTCCCCTTTTCTCATCCGCAAATAACATATCATTAAAATCCCCAATTATACACCAAGGACTCGTTGATTTACTTGCTAAATACCTGATCATACTCCATGATTCGTATCGTCTTTCTCGCTCTGGACACCCATAAAAACCACTATACCTTCAACATCCCACTTGTTCATTCTCAACTTCAAAGTCGATAAAATGCTTATTTGCTTCAGTAAATTAATAAGCGAAAACATATTTTACTGGTGCAGAAAATATCAAAAGTACCAAATTATCAAATTTTGGTACTCACCTAATACAAATTGACTTATACTCTCTTTAAACTTTATTTTCTATTAGTTAGTGTTCATCCAAACGTCTATTTACTTTTAATTGAATTTTTTTATCAATAATTAAGTAATATTAAATAAACTATATTAAAAAGCTAATTATAAGATAATTATCAAATAATATTAATTAATATTAAATTATCTAAAACAACATATATTTGGTTCATAAGGTAATTATACAATTTATTTCATAGAAATAAAACTAATATATCAAATTTCTATAACAAATAAAATAATGTAAGACTAGAATCATACTTATCTGATTCGATTCTTTATAAATACATAATTATTCTTTGGAAGTACCTATTTAATATTTCATATTAATATATTAATTTTGATCTGTGTTTCATACTACAAATACTAATTTGATATTTTTAATCTGATTCACACGGGTTATCAACTATTTAGACAAATAAGCAAAATCATGTTCTATTAGAACACAAAATTACTAAATCTTGGTACTCACTAGAAAATTGTATACCTATTTTTATAATTTTATGTAACTAAATCTCAACTAACAGTATTTAAATCTACTCTCTCTCTCTCTAGACTTTGTTTTCAATTCAATTTCTATTTATTAGTGTCCATCCAAATATCTATTTATTTTTAAATAATCGTATTAGTAAAAGATAATATATTACATTTATATAATAAGTAAAATAATTAGGTGCATAACTAAAATTATAACTAGATTTATAAGTCATATTAGTAAAAAAAAGAACTATACAGTGGAATTTCATAATTACACTTGTTTCGATATCATTTAAGTACATATTTTAACAATATTTATTTATTATATTTCAATATGTGTTTCCCAGAGACTATAAGGTTCAATTTTATGTAAATAATAACTTGATATTATTTTTAATCTCGGGTCCGTGCTTCGCACGGGTTACCAACTAGTAGATGCTAAAGCCCGATATTCAGCTTCAGCAGTATGCTGGGAAGTCACAAATTGTTTCTTGGCCTTCTAAGAAGTAAGAGAAGAACCTAACTGCAAAGAAAACCCTATCACATGCCTTCCAGAAATAGTGCACCCTCCCAAATCACTATCACGATACCCTAGAAGGACCAAAGGATTGTTAGCAGGAAAAAATAAACCTAAATCACCTTCGCACTTGAGATAACGAAGAATATGAAACAAAGCATCCAAATGCGTCTCACGAGGAGCATATAAGAACTGGCTTAAAAGGTGAACATAGTAGCTAATATCAGGCCTGTTAAATATTAAGTATAACATTTTCCCAACAGACTTCGATATAAAAAAGGACTCTTAAGAAAATCCCTAGAATGAAAGTTGTCATAAAGTTTGATGTTTTGATCAAGAGGAATAGAAAGGGGCTTAAAGTTAAGGAGATTTGTACTGTAAAACATATCCAGTTTTGAACTTTTGTTAACTTAGTACCAACCCTGTGTCATTTCGAGAAATCCTAGGACCAAGATAATACTTGGCTTGGCCCAAGTCTTTGACGCTAAATTTGGTATGCAAATCCTCGTTAATAGTGACAATAAAAGAAGTGTGGTTGCCAGTTGTTAGGTCCCGAATTATCATAAAAGGGGGGTTGAATACGATAATCACTAAATTAAAAATTCTTTCAAATCTTTAACGGATATAGATTTAGTGCTCGGTTAGTGGTTTCGTTTTCTTGAGAGGAATAGTGTTTGGAACGATAAAAACAAGGAACACAAGATATTCGGGGAAATATATATATTCGTATATAAATCCTGGAGGGGTGTTGCTACACTCTGGTAAATAAATTAACTGGTTATAATCTAAGAACAACAAAGTTCCTAGCTTCTACAAAGATTTATAAATCAAATCCTATACAATGATCTATCTTTTATTTGTACTAGGATTTAATTACCGGGTAACGATTATAATGCCCCTAAGAATATACAAGAATTAAATCGGGCATTATAACGTTACTCCGGTGAGAAGTTAAACGGATATACAAAAAGCTTGAGCTCTCTGTAAATCTTTGCTACCATTTTCACTACTCTCTTGGGAGAGAAGATGAATAGAAATTAATCCAAAATTGAATGGCTGAATTCTTCTGCTGCAAAGTGTAGTCTTTATCAAATAAAATTGTGTGGCTGAGGATTCTGTGGCGACCAGGTACAACTTCTCTGTGGCGACCAGGATGTATAGGGTGGAGTAATTTTGCTTAGTGGAGACCGGGGAGGCATAGGAGGAATGAGCTCTCTATGGCGACTAGTAGTAATAACTAATTTATATTATTCTAACTCACCTGTGGCGACCACTGGGGTTACTAGTACAACTTTGTACTTCAACATCAAAACCTCAAACCAAAACCTATGTACACATTTTGATTTCTTTTGTTTATTATCTTTTTTTTCTTTTTCCTTTTTCTTTTTTTGTTTTGTTTTGTTTTTGTTTTGTTTTTGTTTTTTTTTATTTTCTTTTTGAGTTTAAATTACAACTAAATTAATTCATAAAATAAACTTAAATATAATTTATATAAATAAACTAATTTAGATTTATAAAATAAATCATTTTAAATTTATTAAATAAATTATATTAAAGTCCATTAAATAAATTTATTTAATTTAACAAATAAACTTTGAGCTTCGCCAGTCCCCTGAGATGTTTAGCTGTGTACCCCGCGCACCTCTTCTCGTATTTAACAAATAAATGTTCAATCCAAGTACGTTCCTCAACTTAACAATTCTTTTAAAAATAATACCCAGATTCCTTTCACGAGTTGTTGACGTCTAGTGCAACTGATCTGGTTCATAGACGACTAACCCCAATTCAGGTCTTCGTATTATAGCTTTGATTACATTGTTAAGCTTGTCTCAACTTTATCGCTTCAGACACCGACTGTCAATAAACAACTGTACTTTCACTGGAATCCTTTATGGTACTTTAGACAATGTCTTTATTAACCTCTGTCTATACGATGTCTTCAATTCTTCAATTTCCTATGCTTCAAACACTGTCTATCTTCAATCAATGCCAATACACTGAAATCTTTCGGTAGCACTTGTATACTGAATCTTCAACATTTCTGAAACCCTGAAAGTCTTTTACCTTTGTTCTTCACCGAGGCATGATCATATTAATGAACTTCTTTCAGTGACCTGTAGACAGACTTCAGGCCTTCTTCTAATATTCTGATTCTTTGTATTTTCCTTGTCTTCATTCTTCCTGATTTCTTGTGTAGACGTAGTATTATTAACCTGTCATGTTCTAGTATTGTTATTGTGTTGAGTTATCACGTAACTGTTCATACAGCTACGCAGTCTCACCAACAATCCCCCCTATTTGATTGTTAAACTTAACAAACAAATAAAATAGAGAGGATAACTCAACTAACAACTAGAAAAAGTAATGTACCAGGACTTGTAAATAATGCTACTGGTTTTCTGGATAAAATACTGCATTTCCAGATTTCTTGAGTAATTGAAATGAAAGATGCTTGTTCCTCTAGCACTGAACTGATCTTCAAGTAGTTTCATCTTCATTTCCTTGGTTCTTCAAATCTCTTCTAGATAATACTTCTCTGTCTTGAAGTAATCATCAGTAGCTTCTTTTGTACAACCATATTTCCAGTTAAGAAGCGCATATCTCTCTTACTTCTCCCCCTATGAGAATCAACTACTTAAAGGAGATCACCTTCGTCTACCACCTCTCCGTATAATAGGTTCCGCAGATAAGAACTAATGGTACTCCCCTTTTATAAAATAGCTTCTCCTCTTATGAAGAATAGTGATGAACCAAACCACTTCTTCTGATTACTAGGAAATTACCTTGTATTTTACCACCTCTCCCTTACAATAGGATCCGTAGTTACAAACAACAATGGTGTGGTGTAGTGTACATGTGCTTTACCTTTTTCTTCCTCCCTGCTATTTCTCCCCCTTAGTTGAGGAATCCTCCAAACTATTACTTAAGCTTTTATCTCCCCCTTAGAGAAGGAATGTATGCTATCGTCTGAAGGAGTTTTCATATTTCACTTGGTTGGAAAAGAAATAATAAGTCATAGTCTGATCAACCATGTCCTTTTAAATGCTGCAAGAATAACTTCACTGTTGATCATCATGTATACCAATCTTCCCAACTCCTTATACCTCCCAAATGTGAGATCACCAATTGTTACCAATTGTTAGCTCCCAACTTGTTAAGTCTTGAAGTATTCTAATCCAATTTGTAAATGTTAGGTCCCTAAGAGTTAGGTTCCAATCATAACGGATTCGAGACCCGAAACATCAAGAACCATGTTTAGGGATAGGGAATGGGATATGGTGGTTCTCTTTCTTCCTCACCATGAGTGTGTGATTCTGTTTCATGTACCTCACACTTGTTTCACTCTTCTCTTCACTCGTGTTTACACTCATTTTCACAAGTGTATCACTCCTCTCATAGCTCCAAAATCCAGCTTTACCTGCAAGGAAAATCACCTTAGCCATCCTTAAGGAGGTCACAGGTGGTGCAATGGGAGTTCGCAAATCCCCATCCTTGTTAGACTCGTCAGATGAACCTGAGTCATAATCTACAAGTTGCTAGTTTCCCTTTTAGGGTTCCATATTTGAACTCTGAGAAGGTAAACAATGATCCGAAGAATTTAGCATAAAGATCAAAGTTTCCTTCTAATGTCTGTGAAGACATTTCCTTGTGACTCATCAGGTAATATCTGAATCATTGTCAACAAGTTTCCGATCTGCACCTATGTCAGATCCACTATCCGCAGATGCATCCAGGGGATTTAAGCCCGGGGAGGTAAACACTGACCACTGACATATGGCTATTGGATCAGTATCCTCTCCTAAAACCTGTAAAGGTAATTGGTCCATTAAAGAACCTTGAACAATCGAATCTGAACATAAAATGGTCGAAACTTTTGTTTTCGTCAACTCATCCTTTGTGTGTGTAACCTTTCCTTGTGCATCAAGAATTGTTTATATTTGAGGTGGTGACACTACATCGGATACCCTGGTCGGCAAATGAATTTCAATAGACGCACCCTGTTGAGAGGATGAATCTAGTAATTGTTTTGTGCCTTTTCAGCCATTACATCTTTTTGGGAAGGTGTATGGGGGCTAGCAGTTGCCTCGGTTTAAATACTACTCATCTTTGTAGGAGATAGAGCTGCTGGGTTGACTTCAGAACCTTCTTTATGTGGTGTACTAAGGCACTTTCTCCCTCACGCTCATTCATACTTCATTTTAGGGGTAAGAGAGTGTTGGTTGGTTCTGTTTCTGTGTTTGTCTTTACAGTCTCGGATAGAAGTTGTGGGTTTTCAACCTCATGGCTATCAATGAAAGAAGGCCATTGGAGGCTGAACTTGTATCACAGAACATAAAGCAATATATAGATAAAATGCACTTAAGATCTATAATGAATGAAAATTATGCATTTAATCTTTTGAGAGAAATGATGTATAATAGTGATTTCACAAAGATTTTAATGAAATAAGTAATCACTAATGTTGAAAGAAGTTTGATTTTCTCCTAAAACTGTTCGAGTGCTCAAGTATGTTTTTATGCCTAAAAGGATAAATGATTTGATAAGACACAAACTGATGACCTAGCAGTATTAAGAAGAGAAAGAAATATTTTGTCTTTCAATTTGAATGAGTTTTTGTAAAAGCATTGATCACTTAGGGTAAAGTCTAAGCAATTCTCATTCATATCAAAAGCTCCATAATCTATATTTATAAGATTATAATCAACAAAATTGTTTATTGATAAATAACCTTAATAAGACTGACTATGCTGCTGATTTTAAATTATAGTGAATCTTTCAGATACAGCAAAACATATAAATTCACTAGAACTTAAAATCTCATAATTATCTGCAACAAAATATTAACAATATATCATTGACTGATACTTGTCAAGTACTTTGAATACCAATAATTATGTTGCATCCTATTTTAAATATTAAAATAAGATATCAATGAATTAAATACCAATTATCTATCAAAAAGATATCAACATTCAATTTCATATATCATACAATTGTTAACTCCTAACAACTGTAATATCTCAAACAATATTGGTTCGATAAATAAAGCAACATTAACCAACATTGACTTGTTTGCAATATTAGAAAAATATTCTAAGTTCTATATAATTTGATCCATTGAGTATTGCATATATTATCAAAGTGTTTAGGAATTTACAAATAAGTATGAAAATTATTCTAACTTGACAACATATGGTTAATTCTAATAAAGCAATCAAACATTTTAACCATAGTTGTACTTAAGAAAAATTTCCACACTTTCTAGATTAGTATAAGTGATTGAAAATAAGCATAGATTACTTAGAGGAGTTCTAAGTAATGTCACAAATACTAATACTTCACAATTAGTTCATAGTTAAACTCTTAACTAAATATCATTAACTGATATAAGTCAAGAATTAGCACACAACTAATCATGCTACAATCATGATTCTGATTTCACTGAATTCTTGAGATGTAAACATTGATAAATTCACTAAAACCAAAATCTCATAATTAACTTATAACACATGAGTTACAATCAATATACTAGATATCAATTGTTGACAAATTTATTTATAATCAATCATGCTTCTTATTTATTTTAAGTTAGTTTGAATTATGGAGAAAATAAAATCATTAAATCGCTTAAATTTCCATAATCCAAACTACCTAAAATAAATAATAAATAAATAAATACTAAATATCTATGAATTAGATACTAGCACTTAAATATTTATAATTATCCTTGAATAATCACCAAAAGGATATATGAATTATATACATGGCAATCACTCTCTGAATAATTAGTAATTTTTTAGAAATACTTTCTAAGCGTATAACATATTGAGAGTTTCATACACATAACTTAGAAAATACTTCAACTTTCAATATTTGTGATTTTAGAAATAAGAATTGATTACATAGAACAAAAATTCTAAATAATATCACTAATACTAAAAGTATCATTATTATTCATACAAGATACAAATAACTATGCTTCATATTATTTTAATATAATTCAAATTACGAGACTGATATAGAATGGAATTGTCTACAATCATAATTTAAATCAATTAAAATAATGTTCAAACTTGATGCTATAATACTTAACTACCACAAATGTATATGACATTGCAATCATGATAATCAAGATAGTAGCACTAAGTACGAGGTACTTGATTACTGATAAATTCACAAGTCCTTTAAATATTGAAGATTTAATACTTGTGAACTTATTGAAGAATTCCTTACAGATGGGATTTCCAACTTATATGCAATGAATGATATCCCACACTTACAAACCAGTCTTGAAAGATTAATTTTAATAAGTGATTTAATAAGTGTTTCTGCAAGTGACTATTTGACTAAAAGACATGCTCTCAAAATAAATGATACCCGGTGTGAAGGTGCCTTGTCATAGAGTGTTCCACAGAGTTGTTGAATTTGAAGTTATTTCTCATCATAACAAGAAATCAATCTTCTTTCATGAAGTTGACAGCTTCCTGAGATGCTTCTCCTGTGACTTAGGTTGACAACTTCAGAGATGCTTCTCCTATCTTTCTTATAACCTACATAATCTATATCTATATAGCCAAACATATTAAGCATAATATCTTTAGGGTACTTTACTCCAAGAGTTGATAGTCCCTTAAGATATCTAATAATCTTGTTCATAGCTATAAGATTGGATTCTCTAGGATCCACCTGGGACCTTGCACTTTGGCATCTTGAGAACATTATATGTTGTTTATTAGCATTTGAGTAAAAGAGTGAGCTTTTCATACCTCTACAACTTGTCATTTTACCTGAGTTACACTGATCAAGCTTTAGTGGTTTCTGTTGGTAAGTAGTCTTGGCATGTTTAGAATCTTCCAAATTTTGCATCTTCAAAAGATCTTTAACTTACTTGTATTGCCATCATTATTTTGGTTTACTTGTGCTCCTAAAAGAATTGTTCTTTTGGCTTGCTTGAGCTCCTAAAAGAATTATCCTAATGGCTTGCTTGAAGTAATTCCAAAAAGAATTGTAACCTTTCCAACATGCTCCTCCATACCTACTCTGCAATACCTTAGCAAATAATCTTGCACAAGTCTTTGTTAGTAGACCAACATATAATATGATCATTATATCACTACACATATAAAATAATATATTTGTGCCTAGTGATAAGAGAGATATTAATATGACGACTCTACTAGTTCACATTAAATTGTAACTTCAGTTAGAGTGCCATACCATATCCTTGACGATTACTTGAGTAGTATACTAGTTCATACCAACCTAAAGTGAGCTTGTGAAGAAGAGATATACAGAGTCCAATTGATCTGCTACTGTAAAATCCATGAATTATTTTGCATTGACTTCCTCTTTTGACTCACCAACCAGGAGTGCACTTGTACACACTTACCAGAGTCCAATTCCAGGTAGAATGTGCATCAGGTGCCTGATATGTCATAATATCCTCAAGTCTCTTCACTGGTGCTTTCTGTCAGATACTGCTTCCAGATGATAACCTAGCATCCAGTTTGGCCTTGTCCCTCGTAACAATGCCATTGTCATCCAGTTTGACTTATAGTTATCCATGTACCAATTACAATATTTGTCATTTGGTTTGGATACTAGCTTCCCTTCAATCTGCTTGCTGACTGATTGAGCTCATCTTGCTTTGCAATCACCCAACCAATCCAGATCTATCAGAGCTTTTGTAACTTTCTTAGTTACTTCTTCAGATAGAAAACTAGAGAATTAATTATTCATACCCAGTAGCCCTGCTAATCATTACTCTACCATCTAGATCACTTAAGAACTAGACTCTGGGAATAATATTGACATCAAACCCTTTGTCTCAATAGATATGTTCTTTAGTGTCCTGTGATTTTCAATGTGGTGTTGTGTCTGACTAGTTGATCCTTCTTATGCTCCCCCTAAGCTATTGCTGGGATTTCCTAAAAATCCTTACCCTTGGTGACTGGCTTCATTGAAATAATGAGTTGTGTTATACACTGTCATTCCACTGCTTAGATATGAATCATCAGTACCATTAATTTCTCCTGTAACATCTTGGAGCATTGAGTTGTTGAACTATGCACTTAGACTGTCTATCATCTTCTGTTGATCAACCACAAATGACATGTTGATTTTAGACTCCACTGAGTAATCATGAAGAACATCCTTACAAGTTTTAGCTGCAAATGCCAAGATCTTCAAACAACTGAAAACATTTCATTATTTTCTCCTGTAGAACATTCTCTCCAAACACTTTTAGGTTATCTAGTGTTTGCTTCTATTGGCCATTAACTCATTAGTGGTCTTCATGTATATATCCCGATCAAGGTTTGATCTTACTTATTGTAGGCTGTATTGACTGCTTCAACCCTTTGGTATTTAGAAAGTCTTGATTAGCTTGATATTTCCCTTGTAGCTTTAATCAAGTTCTGGTTCTTCCTTTTTACCACTCCATTATGACACGGAGCTTCCAGTGTTGCATATGTCTCAAAATATTCTTGATACTATAGATATTAATCAGAACTGCTTCTTGATTCAGTCCTATTATCTGACCACAAGATCATTTCTTTTACAGTTTCTTCCAGCTTGATCTCCTGATATGATCAATCACCATCTGTGATGTCTTGTCTTGAGAACACATGAACAACAAATTTTTTTAATAAGAGTAGTCAACCACCATCACTAAGGTATATCTTTACTTTGATGTGGTGTTATCTTTGACTCCTCTTTCTGACATGCCTCACATTTATCATCCTTCTGAATTCCAGATGAGGTAGTCCACTCACTAAACCATTTTCACAAAAGAGTTTCTTGAGTTGATGTTCAAGGGTGAGAGCTTCTAATGCCATAGCTAAACTTTTGTCAGATGAAGCTTTATAGCAGAAGCCATTGACTTCACCTTTCCTGATAGTCTAGCCACGAGCATATCCGTTCCTTACTCTAAGAAGAGCAAGCTTCTCAACCTTCCTGCTTCAGATGAGACACTAATCCTTCATTGAATTGACATTTTGTCCTTTGATGCAGAACTATATGATAAGAGGATTTGTGCCTTGATTCTCCAGCAAGGAAGTTTCTTCAACTGTTATCAATAACTCCAATAATTAGTTGTTATCATTGATAGCAATTGTTGAGTCCATGATGACATCCCTTTTCTGCATAGCTTGTCCTGTAATGAAAACCTTTGCTGTCATCTCCAAAGATTACCGACATAATAGCTTTTGTTGATCACATTTGATTGTGAGGCTCTTTTTTGGATCATATGCCTTGAGTATGAATTACCAAGAATACATATGAATCAATTGACATGTTATGTCCTGCACTCACAAATGGATTAACAGTTCTTGGTACCCAACTTATCAATTTGGGTCCAGTTGGATTAAAGATATTATTATAATCAGAGATAACAACAGCTGCAACCTTATCATGCTAATTTTTATCTTTGACTGATCATTTTCTCCATTTTGATACCCTTGACAAAATTGTCTCTAGGCTTGGAGCTAAATGATTCCAACCTTACATAAGGAGGACTAACAGTCTTTGCCCTACTGTAATCCTAAACATGCTTTTTTCTACAATTAATCCAAGTACTAAGAGATTCATTCATGGTTTAAATATAAGCAAGCATTGTGTTAAGAATACATTGCATTCATTCAGAAACATTACACATAAGAATTAAGCAAGATAAACATGATATGGAATAAACAGAATTAATAAATAAATCACTAATTCTATCTAGTCCAATCCTGTTGATAAATCTCATCTAGCTATCTCAATCCAATTATAAATTAATACATCTTAACAAACAATTCAGATCAAATGAATAAATCACAATATAATAGGATACATAAAGTAAGCATTAACAAAGGTCTTATATGCTGGAAAAACATATACCTCACTAAAGCAATTAATCATGTTCAACATATATTTAAACACATATTTAAGATCATCTAAAGTAACATGCACAAGTTAAACATCAATCCTAGTTACCAGAAAAATAATCTAGTGAACTAGTTCAACATTATCTATGTGTGATGCTATCATGCTTGTGCGAGTGTTAAACATTTAAATACTAAAATCTTATCATGCATTGAATATTGAGAGCAAAATATTGCAGTGGTTCAAGAAATTGAAACCTGAGATATATGAGTTAGATCATCTTCAAAGATTGCTATAAAAGTAAGATATTCATTATTCTCGTCATCTGATCCATCCCAACTCTTTCCCGTGCACTGTAAGTTTTGACTGGCTGCTTCCCTAAGAAAACATTCCACCTTTGTCTCAACTCTTTAATTGAATCCCTACTCATCCTTGTTTGTCGAGCTTCTTGTTCTGTTGTGACAAAACCCCTGATAGTTACTTGACACATTTATCTTGTCAAAACTGTAGCTATCAAATCTTGTATATGTTCCAATCCCAGTCTTATAATCACCTCTTGAACTGAATCTGTAAAAGTCTCTGCTTCGGAATAGATAGGCTTGATCCTTGGATATGGCTTCTGTATTCTATCTGAATCCAATGCGACCAAACTTCCCTGACATGTGAAACACTGCCCTGACGTCCAGTTCCTCAAGTAATTCTACCTGAGCTTCCTCTGATTCAACTATTAGTAACTCTTACATTCTGTCTCGAGGCTCCAACTTTATTGCATGTAACTGAGATGTTTGTTTGTCCTCACTATTCTCTCTGACCTCCACAATTCCTTCTTGTATGATCTCATTGATTCCCGGATAAATATAGCATTGGTACAAACCACTGTATAACTGTATAATCTGGAATCATAGAGTTGTCTTAAAATCTCCGAGAAAAATTGTACCCGTAGAAATTTCATTCCTTTCCTGCGTCTGAAAATCCAGTGGTATCCTATGGAGTAAGCCTTTGAGAAAGTTCCACAATTTACTTCTGTAGGTCTTGGAATCAGTTCCATCGGAGTAAGAAAACCATTTCCTATAATTTCCATGTTCGTGAATTTTCCGTCTGAATAGCACATGGTCTTTGTTTTCTTCAAAAGATTAAAATCCACTTTAAAAGCCCGGAGGAATCCTGAGTCTACCAATCCTTTGAGTACCCTTAATTTAATATTTAAGAGAAATTTAAATTTCCAATATTTTAATTTTCTTAGAAAATAAATTAATCAAAAATAAAATATTTACGTAAAATCTAATTTTCAAGAATTTCGATTTTTCTTAAAAATTAAATAAAATGTAAATTATTATTTAAGAAAAATATAAATTTAAGAATTTTAAATTTTATGAAAAATTAAATAAATAAGAAATAATTATTTTAGGGGTTAAAAAAAATTATGAACAAATGCTATGTGGCGATCAGGAAGGAGGAAGCAGTACTGTGCGCCGTCTTTTCCCTGTATGGCGACTCTTCTGTGGCGATCGATCTGGGAGCTGTCGCAACACAAGGAGAAGTTGACTGTTTGAATAAAGCTTTGCATGTGTAACTGCAATCCAACTGTGTATGTCGATGTCCTGCGCGTGCACTGCCATAAGCCAAGATCCGCTCGTGCTGCCAGCTAATAGTACAATCCAGGGCTGCCAATCATTCACTTAAATCAAATGAATAAACCAAGTGAATGAACTTGGTTAAGCAAGATGTACAAGAATAAACATAAGAAACTGGCAGCAATACAACAAAATTGGCAGCCATAAACCAAAAAAAATAAATTCAAATTAAAAAACTTTTATTTACTAAAATTTAAGTACTAAATTAATTTAGTTAGATTTATAAAATAAATTTATTTAAATTAAGTTCATATAATAAACTTATTTAAATTAAATTTATAACATAAATTTTCTAAATCAAATTTACAAAATAAATTTATGTAAATGAAAAATTAATAAAATAAATTATTTTTAAGGATCTTGATTTGTATATCAATCAGTCAGCTCTGATACCAATTGTTAGGTCCCGAATTATCGTAGAAGGGGGGTTGAATACGATAATCACTAATTAAAAATTCTTTCGAATATTTAGCGGATATAGATTTAGTGCCCGGTTAGTGGTTTTGTGTTCTTGAGAGAAATAGTGTTTGGAACGATAAAAACAAGGAACACAAGATATTCGGGGAAATATATATTCGTATATAAATCCTCGAGGGGTGTTGCTATACTCCGGTAAATAAATTAACCGGTTACAATCTACGAACAATAAAGTTCATAGCTTTTACAAAGATTTACAAATCAAATCCTATACAATGATTTAGCTTTTGTTTGTATTAGGATTTAATTATCGGGTAACGATTATAATTCCCCTAAGAATATACAAGAATTAAATCGGCCATTATAACGTTACTCCAGTGAGAAGTTAAACGGATATACAAAAAGCTTGAGCTTCTCTGTAAATCTTTACTGCCATATTCACTATTCTCTTGGGAGAGAAGATGAACAGAAATTAATCCAAAATTGAATGGCTGAATTCTTCTGCTGCAAAGTGTAGTCTTTATCCAATAAAATTGTGTGGCTGAGGATTCTGTGGCGACCAGGTACAACATCTCTGTGGCGACCAAGATGTACAGGGTGGAGTAGTTTTGCTCTGTGGCGACCAGGGAGGCATAGGAGGAATGAGCTCTCTATGGCGACTAGTAGTAATAACTAATTTATATTATTCTAACTCCCCCGTGGCGACCATAGGGGTTACTAGTACAACTTTGTACTTAAACATCAAGACCTCAAACCAAAAACTATGTACACGTTTTGATTTCTTCTGTTTATTATCTTTTTCCTTTTTCTTTTTTTTGTTTTGTTTTCTTTTTGTTTTGTTTTCTTTTGTTTTTCTTTTGTTTTTAAGTTTAAATTGTAACTAAATTAATTTATAAAACAAAATTAAATATAACTTATATAATAAACTAATTTAGATTTATAAAATAAACTTTTTTAAAGTTTATAAAATAAATCATTTTAAGTTTATTAAATAAATTATATTAAAGTCCATTAAATAAATTTATTTAATTTATCAATTAAACTTTGAGGTTCGCCAGTCCCCTGAGATGTTTAACTTTGTACCCGTGCACCTCTTCTCGTACTTTAACAGATAAATGTTCAATCCTAGTACGTTCCTCAACTTAACAATTTTTCTAAAAATAATACCCAAATTCCTTTCATGAGCTGTTGATGTCTAGTGCAACTGGTCTGGTTCACAGACGACTAACCCCGGTTCAGGTCTTCGTATTGTAGCCTTGATTACATTGTTAAGCTTGCCTCAACTTTATCGCTTCAGACACTGACTGTCAATAAACAACTGTACTTTCACTGGAATACTTTATGGTACTTTAGACAACGTCTTCATTAACCTCTGTCTATACCCTGTCTTCAATTCTTCAGATTCCTATGATTCGAACACTGTCTATCTTCAATCAATGCCAATACACTGAAATCTTCCGGTAGTACTTGTATACTGAATCTTCAACATTTCTGAAACCCTGAAAGTCTTTAACCTTTGTTCTTCACTGAGGCATGATCGTATTAATGAACTTTTTTCAGTGACCTGTAGACAGATTTCAGGCCTTCTTCTAATCTTCTGATTCTTTGTATTTTCCTTGTCTTCATTCTTCCTGATTTCTTGTGTAGACGTAATGTTATTAACCTGTCCTGTTCTAGTATTGTTATCGTGTTGAGTTATCACGTAACTATTCATACAGCTACGCAGTCTCACCAACACCAGTCAATAAGATGTCATCGACATAGATGACTGCAACAGTAGAAAAATCGCCTTGTTGATGAACAAATAAGACATAATCTGCCAAAGATTATTTGAAACCAAGCACCAATGAAAAATCAGTCAATTTCCTATTCCATTGACGAGAAGCTTGTTGTAATTCATAAATCGATTTGATTAATTTATAAATGAGATGATCATGAGCAGAATCAACCATATAAACTTTCATATACGATTGAGCTGCTCATGATCATCAATGTAGCATGAGCTGGAGAGAAAGAAGAAATTGACACGAAGTTGGATATTGGTATTTGACTAAACTTGGTTAATATTGATAATCAGTCCACCATGCCAGGCGTTTATGAGTGCGAGTAGATTTGTTAAGAAAATGATCATTAGAAGAAGAAATCAAATCAACCTCAGGTGCCAAGTCAGTTAAAGTATCACAATCATGAGGCATGTCTTGCCAAAGTGCAGAAGATGAAGGCTCAAAATCAACAGTAAGTGCAAAATTGTTGGCTGTTTAAATGTCAGGAGTGGTGGCTGCTAAATGTGAATCATTTTTCTGAAAATTAATTGTAGTCAAGAAGGAGAATTAATTGATGTTTGTGGAAAAACATTAACAATCCTCTCATCAGGAATATAATCAACAACAACGGCTGTTAAAGCAAGGGCATGGGGAAATTTACTAGAAAATTAAATAGAAGTAATTAAAATTTGTCAGTGATAACGAGAAATAAAATAAGGCTTCAGAAGTAGTCTTGGAATGAGTACCATTAAAGAATGGAAACTCTGTTTCATGAAAGATGACATGACGAATAACAAACAAATACTTGGTGTCAAGATTCAATAATTTGTAGCCCCTGTGATCATTAGGATAACCAAGAAAGATAGAACGAAATGCTCCAGCCTCAAACTTGTCAGAATCATGAAAAGAAGCGTAACACAAACAGCCAAACACCCTGAATAAGATATAATCTGGAAGCTCGTTATTAAGGCATTAAAAAATATATATTTATGACTTAAAATAGGAGTGGGAATCCTATTTATGATATAGGTAGCTGTTAGAATACACTCACCCCAAAATCATATAGGCAAACCAGACTGAAACCGTAAAGAACGAGAAATGGATAAAAGTTGATGATGCTTGAGTTCAACATGACCGTTTTGAGCAGGAGTACCCACACAAGATGCTTGATGTAAAACACTTTTATCATAGAAAAAGTAAAAAAGAATGGCATTGAAAAACTCAGTGTCATGGTCACTACGAATTTGACGAACACTGGTCTTAAAAATTATTTTTCCACAAAAACAAAAAAACCTTGAAGTTGAGTAATAACATGTTATTTAGAAGGAAAAAGAAAGGTCCAGACATTGCAAGAATGGTCATCAACTATTGTAAGGAAAAACTTACAACCGGTGTGAGTAGCAGAAGCATAAGGGCCCCAAAAATATAAATGAATTAACAAAAAAATACTATTCGCACGTCTACTACTTGACTGAAAAAGGGAGTTTGGTCTGCTTGGATAAAGGACAGACATGACGAAGCTGATTACAACTATTGTTGAGTGGCATTTATGACACTTTATTACGCTTCGTAAAGCTTTGAATTGGTGTATTTGTACTCAAGTTTGGTGTTTTAATGTATTTTCTAGTGTTTTTGCATTTCAGGCATTAATCTGAGAATCAGGTGAATTAATATTGATTTGATGCTAATATGGTGTTAGGTTGGTGTTTAAGAAATAAAGCTCGCGAAGACCGGCTCAAATCTGCAAGAAAAAGAAAGAAGTCAAAGTTTTGGCAGAAGCCCAGTGCGCCCACGCTGATCAAGCACGCGGCCGCGCCCGAACTTCAGAGAGCCAGCGCGCCCGTACCAGGTCGGGTTTCAAGAATCTCGTTTGAATAGAAGACTGATTTCTGGACTTCTCTGCTGATCATGGCTGCTATATAAATAACTTTAGGTCATTTTTAATGAGATATCAAGCCAGAGACTTATCAATGAGAGTCGTAAGAAGACCGTGTTTGCACGATTCAATGACGATGAAGAAGATCTTATTTTTACTTGTAAATCTTTGTTTTAAGTTGTAACTTGGATGCTAGTTTTCTTATTTGTGAACCTTAATCTTGTTTTGTACTTGGTTTTATTTATTCCTTATAAAGACTACATTTGTTATACCATATATTCATCCGAACCCACGTTGATGATGAATCCGATTATGGGCTAATCATTATCGTGGGGTTCTAGCGGATTTATTTATGGATTTCTTTAGTTAAATTGTTTTGATGCCATAGTGTGTGGTGATTGTATGATAACCTAGTATTGGTTGTGCGTATTCGTCTTATGAGCGTCGCAAACTTATAAGATACTGTGTTAATTCTTAATGAAGCGAAAGTGAATTTAAGGATTTAGAACTTGCCATGCTAGCATAGGTTCATGTAATTGTTATGCATGATTCGTAGGTAATTTTAACCATCTTACTTGCCCTATGTAATTAATATAGATAACTTGTGCTTAAACCGTTATATTGTCAAATTCTATAGACATATAGGGTCTCAATATTATTGGTGTCTATTCAGCTTCTATCTCTTTTGTGGATGTCTGGTAGTATGGTACTTGTGCAACGAAAGTTGGCGTTTATCAGTTTCGTGTTGTCTGATTAGTATCATCACCATTGCATGCTAAGGTTGAGAACAATAAGGCTATTGAATAAAGTATTTAATGAAGTTAGAATCCCATGTTTTTTTATATATATTAATTCAACTAATCTTATTCTCTTAGTAATAATTGTTAGTTTAATTCTTAGTTATAAACAACCTCTAATTGTTATCGTCTTAGCATTGAATAATAACCATACATTGCTGCTTAAATGCTTGAATTAATTAGTTAACCAAGCCAGTCTCTGTGGGAATGGACTAGAAAAGATTCTATACTACTTGCGAACTCGTATACTTGCGTTATAGTTTATGTGCTTTCCATCAGTGGTCGTTAAAGTTCATTGACTCGAACATTGTTACTTATTTGTTTCCTTGTCTTATTTCAGGTATTCTAGCGAGGGTGTATATATACGCGTTCACGTACTCGTAAGAGAACTCTGGATAAAGCCGAGGAAGAACTTGTGGTGGTTCGAAGGGAAGTTTTTGAGGAAGAAAAGAAGGTAGAAGAAAAAGAGAAAGTCAAGGAACCAACTTTAGTAGAGATTGGTGATCAAGTAGAAAATCCTAAGGCTTTGATGGACTATTTTCAGCCTAAGATTAATGACATTTAGTCAAGCATCATCCGGCCAGCCATCAGGGCTAACACTTTTGAGATCAAGTCAAGCACGATTCAGATGATATAGAACTCAGTTCAGTTTGGGGGTTCTCCTACTGAAGACCCCAACATGCAAATGAGGGATTTCATCGAGATCTGTGACACTTTCAAATTCAATGATGTGACTGAAGATGCTATCAAGCTGCGACTCTTCCCATTCTCTCCGAGGGACAAAGCTAAGTGCTGGTTACATTCTCTACCAGCAGGGTCTATCACCACTTGGGAAGATCTTGCTCAAAAGTTTCTCACTAAATTCTTCCCTATGGCGAAGACTGCTGTATTCGGGAATGCTCTTACTCAGTTTGCTAAACAAACTGGAGAATCTCTGTGTGAGGCTTGGGATTGATATAAGGAGATGCTAAGGAAGTGCCCACACCATGGCATGTCTGATTGGATGATTATTAACTGCTTCTACAATGGATTCAGTGCTACTTCTAGACCCATGCTTGATGTAGCATCAGGAGGAGCCTTGTGGGCTAAAAGCAACGATGAAGCTTATGAACTTATTGAACTGATGGCTGCTAATGAGTACCAGAATCGTTCCCGGAGACTGACTCAGGGAAAGGTAGCAGGAATTCTGGAGTTGGATGCAGCAACTGCTATAGCTGCCCAACTTAAGGCTTTGACGATGAAGGTGGACACTTTGGCTAATTATGGGGTTAATCAAATTGCTAGTGTCTGTGAGCTTTGCGCTGGTGCCCATGAGACTGATCAGTGCGTAATTTCTAGTGAATCAGCTCAGTTCGTGAGCAACTTTCAGCGTTCGCAGCAACCTGTGCCAGCCACTTATTATCCCAACAACGGCAATCATCCTAATTTCAGTTGGAGCAACACTCAGAATGCAGTTCAACAGCTTTATCAGCAATATCCAGCTAAGTAGTACAACCCCCCTGGTTTTCAGCAACCGCAATATGCACCAAGACAACAACTCCAGCTGTAACAAACCAATGAAAAATCTGAATTAGAGCAGTTGAAACTTATGTGCAAGAGTCAAGCCATTTCTATCAAGACCTTAAAAAATCAGATTGGGCAATTTGCCAATGCCTTGCTTAATCGTCGGCCTGGTACACTACCTGGTGACACTGAAGTGCCGGGAAAGAGGGAAGCTAAGGAGATGTAAAGGCAATCACTTTAAGATCTGGAAAGGTTTCGAATCCCGAACAAACTTAAGTGTTGACTGAAGAAGCTGAGGCTGAGAAAGAAGTAGAGCAGCAGGAAGTAGAAGTGGAACCAAGGAAGACTACTGTTGAGCACACTCCTCCTGAGGTTAATACAGGGGAGAAAAAGATCTATACTCCACCGCCTTTTCCTAAGCGGCTGCAGAAGAAAAAGCTGGACAAGCAATTTGAGAAGTTTCTGGAGGTGTTCAAGAAACTTCATATCAACATACCTTTCGCTGAGGCTCTTGAGCAGATGCCTAGTTATGCAAAGTTTATGAAAGGTCTTCTCTCTCGGAAAGTGAAGCTAGATGATTTAGAGACAGTCGCTCTTACGGAGGAATGCAGTGTTGTGCTGCAACAAAAGTTGCCTCCAAAGATTAAAGATCCAGGAAGCTTCACTATTCCGTGTACTATTGGAAAAGTGTCTTTTGACAGATGCTTATGTGACTTGGGAGCTAGCATCAATCTGATGCCCTTGTCAATCTTCAAACAGTTGGACTTACCTGATCCAAAACTGACTTATATGACCTTGCAGCTGGCCGACCGTTCTATTACATATCCGTGAGGTATTGTGGAGGATGTCTTGTTCAAGGTTGATAAACTCATCTTCCCTGCTGATTTCGTAATTCTTGATTTCGAGGAGGATAAGAAGATTCCCATAATCTTGGGAAGACCTTTCTTGGCAACCGGCCGAACCCTGATAGATGTGCTGAAGGGTGAGCTTACGATACGAGTGCTGGATTAGGATGTAACTTTTAATGTGTTCAATGCTATGAAGTTTTCTACAGAAAATGAGGAATGCCTAAAAGTGGAGTTGGTTGATTCCGTGGTTACTTCAGAACTTGATCAATTTCTAAGGTCCGATGCCTTAGAGAAAGCCTTATTGGGAAATTCAGATAGTGAAGATGACAAAGGTGAAGAACAATTGCAGTATTTGAATGCTTCTCCCTGGAAGAGGAAGATATATATGCCTTTTGAATCTCTTAGAATGGAGGAATTGAACAAAGCTCCTAAATGCCTCAAGCCATCTATGGAGGAAGCTCCCACTCTTGCGCTCAAGCCTTTACCTGGGCAGTTGAGGTATGCATTTTTAAGTGATGCATCTACCTTGCCTATTATTATTGCATCTGACCTATCGGGTAGTGATGAGGAAAAGCTTCTGAGGATTCTGAGAGAGTTCAAATCAGAAATTAGCTGGACTATAGTAGATATAAAGGGAGTTAGTCCTTCTTATTGTATGCATAAATTCTGCTAGAGGAAGGTAGCAAGCCTACGGTCAAGCAGCGAAGAAGACTTAATCCAATTATGAAGGAAGTAGTGAAGAAGGAAATTCTTAAGTGGCTAGATGCAGGGATCATTTACCCTATTAATGACAGTTCATGGGTAAGCCCGGTTCAATAAGTGCCGAAGAAAGGTGGTATTACTATGGTAGCAAATGAGAAGAATGAGCTTATTCCTACTAGAACAGTCACGGGGTGGAGAGTTTCCATGGACTACAGGAAGCTGAACAAAGCAACTTGAAAGGATCACTTCCCTTTGCCTTTCATTGATCAGATGCTTGATAGATTGGATGGTCATGAGTACTACCGTCTGCTGGACGGCTATTCGGGTTACAATCAGATTTGTATTGCTCCAGAAGATCAGGAGAAAACTACCTTCACTTGTCCATTTGGTACTTTCACTTTCAGACGAGTTTCTTTTGGTCTGTGTGGTGCACCAGCCACATTTTAGAGATGTATGATGGCCATCTTTTCTGATATGTTTGGCCAGAATATGGAAGTGTTCATTGACAACTTCTCTGTATTTGGCGATTCTTTTGATTAATGCTTGCGAAATCTTGGACACGTTCTCAAGAGGTGTGTTGAGACCAATCTGGTTCTCAATTAGGAGAAATGCCACTGTATGGTGTGACAGGGCATTATTCTTGGGCACAAGGTCTCTAGTAAAGGTCTTGAGGTGGACAAAGCCAAGGTGGGGGTCATTGAGAATCTGCCTCCACCTATTTCTGTTAAGGGAATTCACAGTTTTCTTGGTCATGCGGGTTTCTATAGGCGTTTCATCAAAGACTTCTCGAAAATTTCAAAGCCATTGTGCAGTTTGCTAGAGAAAGATGTTCCTTTCAAGTTTGATGACGAGTGCCTTGCAGCTTTTGAAACATTGAAAAAGAGTTTAATAATGGCACCAGTCATAATTGCACCTGATTGGAATGAACCTTTTGAGATGATGTGCGATGCGAGTGACTATGCAATTGGAGCAGTTCTTGGACAGAGGAAGAACAACATATTTCATTTGGTCTACTATGCTAGTAAGACCCTAAATGGTGCTCAACTGAATTATACTACTACGGAGAAAGAACTTTTGGCTATTATCTATGATTTTGAGAAATTTCGATCTTATCTACTTGGGACTAAGGTGACAGTTTTCACTGATCACGCTGCAATTCGATATCTCGTCTCAAAGAAGGACTCGATGCCTAGATTGATTAGATGGGTTCTTTTGCTTCAAGAATTTGAACTAGAGATCAAGGACAGAAAGGGAGTGAAAATCAAGTCGCTGATCATCTCTCGCGCTTAGAAAATCCTAATGCTACTTTATTGGATAAGACATTGATAAATGAGTCTTTTCTCGATGAGCAGCTATTTGGAGTGCAAGAAGAAGAACCGTGGTTTGCAGACATTGTGAACTATCTTGTGAGTAATATCATGCCTCCTGACTTATCTTACGCTCAAAGGAAGAAGTTTCTACATGAAGTAAAGTGGTATATGTGGGATGAGACGTTTCTTTTTCGACAAGGAACTGACCAAATCATCAGGAGATGTATTCCTTACAGAAAAAAGGGGGGGATCTTGTGAGATTGCCACTCAACGGCTTATGGAGGACATTATGGTGGAGAAAAGACAGCAGCTCATGTTCTTCAAGTAGGTTTCTTTTGGCCAACCTTTTTTAAAGATGTTCACCAGTTCGTCTTAAAATGTGATCGATGTCAACGTGTGGGTAATATGTCTAAGAGGGATGAGATGCCACTTAATATGCTTCTAGAGATTGAGGTCTTCGATGTTTGGGGAATTGACTTCATGGGGCCATTTGTCTCATTTTGTAACAATCAGTATATCTTGTTGGCAGTTGATTATGTGTCAAAATGGGTTAAAGTTAAGGCATTTCTAACAAACAATGCAAAAGTGGTGCTTAATTTTCTTCACAACAGGTATTCACAAGGTTTGGAACTCCAAGAGTCATAATCAGTGATGAGGGGTCGCATTTTTGCAGTTGCAAGTTCACTGCTATGATGAGAAGGTATAATGTGAATCATTGCATTGCCACGACTTATCATCCTCAGACAAATGGTCAAGCTGAGGTGTCTAATAGAGAGATCAAGCACATTTTAGAGAAAGTTGTGTTTCCGTCGAGGAAAGATTGGTCTTTGAAGCTTAAATAAGCTGTTTGGGCATATAGAACAGCATATAAGACCCCATTGGGAATGTCGCCATTTTAGTTGGTCTATGGTAAGGGGTGTCATTTGCCTGTGGAGCTCGAGCATAAGGCAGATTGGGCTTTGAAGAAATTGAATCTTGACTTGGATGCGGATGGAAAGAAGAGGATGCTTCAATTGAATGAACTTGACGAGTTTCGACTTCAAGCTTATGAGAACAACAAAATGTACAAAGAGAAAGTCAAGAGGTGGCACGATCAGGGTCTAGTGCTCAAATCATTTGTGCCGGGGCAACAAGTTCTGTTTTTCAACTTTCGTCTCCGTCTTTTTCCTGGAAAGTTGAAGTCAAGGTGGTCAGGGCCCTTCATAATCAAAACTGTGTTTCCACATGGAGCGGTGGAAATTTTTGAGAAGGATCTGGGCCAGGCATTCAAGGTATAAATGGTCAGAGGTTAAAGCATTACTATGGTGACACGACAAACCGCGATGTGGTTAGTGCCGTTCTATTTTCCGTTTGAGCTCAAGGTTCTACGTCGAGCTAGCGACGTAAAAAAAGCGCTTCTTGGGAGGCAACCCAAGTTTGTTGTACATTAGTAGGTAGACGAAGCAAGAAGAAAGGAGAAAAACATAAAAAAATCAGAAAAAGAAAAAAATTAGGGCCAACTGCAGTGACCAAGCGCGCCCGCGCTGATCCAGTGCGCGACCGCACAATTTTTCCAGAAGGTAAGCGCTCCCGCGCTATCTAAGCGCGCGGCCACGCCAGTTTTCCAAAGAGTGAGCGCGCCCGCGGTGTCTAAGCGCGCGCCCGCGCCGGGTCTTTGTTCGAAAAAAAATAAAAACAGAAGAATGAAGAGAGAATCGGGATTTTTACTCAAAAAATTAATTCCAACCTGAATTTTACTCTTCCACATCCCATAATTCCCTCTCCAAATCAAACCCATTATTCCCATGATTCCCACAATCAATTCCCACTTCTATTCCTTATCGAATTCTCACCTCTTCACCTATAAATACATACACTTATACACAAAATTCTACACCACATCACAAATTCTCAAACACAAATCTCTCTTAAACTCTTAACTTATTCTCTCTCATTCAATCCCAATGGCACCGAAGAGGCAAAGAACGCAAGTTAGCAGCAACACCACCGATTCTTCATCTGCGGCTAATGTGAGGCCAAGGTTTTCTACTCCTGAGGCTACAGAGAAGTACACGAGGCTTCTATCAAAGCCTATTGCTAAGGAGCGAGGTTTTCTGCTATCAGGGAAGGATGGTAAGCTGTTGTAGATAATTCTTGAGATGGGCTGGGTTTCTTTTTGTGAGGCTCCCGCTGCTGTGCCCATGAGTGTTGTGCGGAAGTTCTATGCTAATGCCAAGGCGGAGAAAAATGGCTTTATGGTGGTTCGAGGGAGGGCTGTGGAGTATACTGCAGAGGCTATAAGGACGGTGATTGAGCAGCTCGCGAGGAAGGTGGGTCAGGACACTTGAAACGATAAGACTCCCAAGGACTTCAACTTGGATCTGATTGTTGCGACTTTGTGTATGCCTGAGACTCATTGGAAGTTCAAGAGGGGCTCTACTGATCACTCCACGTTCCCTACGTCATGCATGAACAGGTTTGCATGGGCTTGGAACTCGTTTATTTGTGCTAACATCATGCCATCTTCGCATGTGCATGAGATTACTGTGGAGCGTGCTCGTCTACTGCGGGGGATTCTTTAGGGTGATTACATTGATTTGGGGATGGTGATTTATCAGGGATTTTGAGATTCTTGAGAGGAGGTACTACATGTGCTATTCCGTATGCGTCCATGGTTACGAAGTTGTGTGTGGCAGTTGGTGTTCACTGGCCCGCACTTGAGCAGCTTCAGCTTCCCAGTGCTCCTATTGACAGTTCTACGCTGCACAACATGGTTGAGTGCGGAGGAGGTAAGCCCGATCCTAAGGGGCTTGATTACACATTTGATCATCAGCCAGGAGGTGTGCCCCATGATCAGATGTATGTTGGTGGTACGCAGCAAGCGAGTAAGGCAGCTTGGAGAGTTCAGTTAGGAGAGGAGGTTGGTTCGTTGCAGCAGCTGCAGGAGGCAGCAGGAGCAAATATTGGAGTTGGTTTGAGTTCGACACAGTATAGGCGTCTAGCTAGGAGGATGGATGCGATGCACGACATCCATAGTCGGTTTGCATACGATCTCACCCAGGCACTTGGGACTGCATTTAGAGCCACCGGGGTTGACATCCAGTGGCCAAGTTTTGGTGAGGACTCCGTGTATCTGCCTCCTGATACACCTGACACTCCACCCGTTGAGGGTGATGATTCTGATTCGCAGTAGGTATGCCTGAATTCCTTACTATTACCTTTACTGAGGACAATGAATATTTCAAATTTGGGGGTAGTAGTTGAAGGAATATGTTTTTGTGTGAGTCACATATAGTTGCATGTTCATGTTAGTTTAGTTCATATAGTTTGCATATTTTTCCATGTAGTTTTTTTTTAATTTTTGGTAGTTTTTAAGATATTTTGTTCATATAGTTTTCATGTATTTGCATTATAACATGATCCCTTAGATGATTTTCCGATTAATTGGTGATATTGATGCTAGTGTAGTGATGTCGTATTTAGTGATGTTGAGTCTTATCGAATTAATTTGCATGCTAGAGACACTTGTATTTCACTAAGTCTTATAGGTTGCTAGAATGCTAGATCATGATCATGGTTTGTTTATTTTTGGAGGTGTAATCGCTTGTTTATATTTAAAATTTAGGATATTCTCTTAATAATAAAAGACATGGATATTTAAAAATTAGAGAAAATTGAATTTTATTGCTAGTTGTGTGGCTATGTGTCACATGGCTAGTAGCCGGCCCATATTTATATGAGTAGTCTAGGGTTGAATGAGATGGAGCGAAACACACTCATTCAGAAATTTGTTGAAAAAAAAGAGAAAAAAGAGAATATGTGTTACGTATAATTGATCACGAATGGGCTCTTTGGTACTCGAGTTATTAAGTTCTTAGGAGACTTTGTGCCTAGTGACCTAAGGCTTTTATAGTCTGGGATCCGCTAACCTAACGCTCGTTACATGGGTACTATTGTATAAGTCTTTTGTGCACCCCACTCATTACACGATCAAATAAGCATACTTGTGTTATTTTGTTGTGAATAAAAGCGTGAGTCCATGTTAAACTCCGATATAAGAATTGAAGTGTTATAAATTATTTTGAGCCTGACCTTTATTCTATTTATAAACTGGCGATTGTTTTGATAAGTAGTGAGTCATGATTGTCGATCTAGTTGCGATAGTATCTCTGTAAGTAGTTGCACACATGCACGTCTTTGATTTGTAGGTTGATTTGTGGGCTTTGATTGATCTTTATGTGAATAACTGCATTTGATGAGGTGTTGCTTGTTGATTGGTTTAGTTATTCTATGGGGATCGTTGCATTCATTTAGTTGCATTCATGCATATTTTAATTTCTTGTTCTTTGAGTCTGCTTATGCTTAAGAACAAGCATCGATTCAAGTTTGGGCGTATGTTGAGTGGCATTTATGACACTTTATAATGCTCTAATAAGCTTTAAATTGATTCGTTTGTACTCAAGTTGTTAAGTGTTTTAACGTGTTTTCTAGTGTTTTTGCATTCCAGGCATTATCTAGGTAATCAGGTGAATTAGCATTATTTTGGTGCTAATTTGGTGTCAAGGTGTTAGGCACAAAGCATGCGCTAAATAAATCACGCAAGTATACACGTTCGCAAGTAATATAGAATGATTTCTAGTTCATTCCCACAGAGACTCTGATTAGTTATATCTAATTAACACGTACTCACCAATGTATAATTATTCTTCAATATCAAGACAATAACAATTAAGATTGGTTAACTAATAATTACTACGAGAATTAAACACTTAAATTAACAATATTAAACATACATGAGATCCTAACTTCATTACTACTTCATTCAATAGTTATTGTCATTAACCTTAGCATGTAATAGTGATGATATTAATCGAACAACACGAAACTGATAAACGCCAACTTTCGTTGTACGAATACCATTTTACCAAGCATCCACAATTAAGATATAAGTTGAATAGGCATCAATTATGTTGAGACCCTATATGTCTATAGAATTTGACAACATAACAATTTAAGCGCAAGTTATTCATGATGATTCCACAGGGCAAGTAAAACGGTTAGAGTTACCCACTAATCATGCATACAATACATGAACCTATGCTAGCATGGCAAGTTCTAAATCTCAAGATTCACTGTCGCTTCACAAGAGATTAATAGGCTATCTTACATGTTCGCGACGCACATAAGACGAATAAGCACAACCTATACTAGATATCATACAATCACCACATAACAAGGTATTAAATAATTAACTAAAGAAATCCATAGTAAATCCGCTAGGATCCCATGATCACGATTAGCCCATAATAAAACTCATCATCACCATGGGTTCATATGAAAGCATGATAATAACACAACGATATAAACTAATAAAAATACTTAATAAATAATGAAGTACGTCACAAGAGTATTAAGGTTCAAAGCATAAAGAAAACTAGCATCCACAGTTACAACAAATTAAAAGAATCACAAGATAAATGCATGCTTCCTCTTCTTCGTTGTTGCGTGCTAAAACGGTCTTCTCAATCTTCTTCCCTTCGCTCTTGATTATCTCCTCTTTTCTATATAGAAAACGTCTTCTCATAAGGTTTATATAATAGCACAAGAGAACCAGCGCTAACAGAAGCCCAATTGTAATAGAATTAATAAAATCCAGAATCTAAAATTCCGCCCCCAGGCGGTCTCCTGCTGTCTCCAGGCGGGCGCCTGCTAGCGCGCGGCCGCCTGCTCTCTCCAGGCGGGCGCATGCTACCCTTCTGGAAAATATTTTATTTTGCTTCTGTTTTTGCTAATTTCTTCGCTCATCTCCCCTAGACTGATTCCAAGTACGTCCTTAAGCTTTATTTGATGAAAACCACCAATCTAAGCAAGTTATACCCTGAAATGCAAAAAATACTAGAAAATGCGTCAAATACACAAAATACTCGAGTTCAAGACACCAATTCAAGCCGTTATGAGACGCTCTAAGTGGTATAAAATGCCACTTATCACACCCCCAAACTTAAATCGATGCTTGTCCTCAAGCATCACAGACTCAAAAATAGAATAAAAAACATGCATGAATGCAACTTATATGAATGCAGCGATCCCCATCGCAATGACTAAACCAACCAACACATGACATATCAACAAATGCAATTAGGCAACTAAAGATCAATCAAATCACGCAAAGTAACATACAACTAGAAATGTGGTGTGTGCGAATTCTTAACAGATATGCTTCGAAACTAGATCAATCACCATAACTTAATTATCCTCAAGGAAATCACAAGCTTATACGAAGAATATATTCTAGACACAAAATGACTTATAACACTTCAAGATTATTGGAGTTTATTATGGAATCATGCTTTTATTCCACACATAAAATAAATGCTTATTTGATCGTGCAATGAGTGAGGTCCACAACAGAATTATGCAATGGTACCCATTTAGCGAGCGTTAGGTTAGCGGATCCTAGACTATAAAAGCCTTAGGTCACTAGGCATAAAGTCCCCTAAGAACTTAATAACTCGAATACCAAAGAGCTCACTCGTGATCAATTGTGCATTAAACCATATTTTTTCTTTCTATTCTTTTTTTTTTAAATCTGAGCAAGTGCGTTTCGCTCCATCTTGCTCAACCCTAGACTACTCGCATACAATACGAGCCGGCTACTAGCCATTTGGCGCCTAGCCACAACTAGCAATGAATTATAATTTTTTTCCAATTTTTATCTTTTCATGTCTTTTATCATTAAGAGCCTATCATGCATTCTAAGCATAAGCAATAGATTAACCTCAAAAACCAACAAACCATGACAACAATCTAGTCCTTAAGCATACTCTAAGACTTAGTGAAATTACAAGTGTTTTTAGCATGCATGCCAACCTAACAAGATTCAACATCACTCTAATGCTATCACTACACTCGCATCAATATCAAATATTAATCGGTAAAGCAACACAAAGGGATCATGGTATATGCATGAGCTATATGACATGATAAATAAAGCTAAAAAAACTAAAAAAAACTATATGGCAAAAATATTCAACTAAATAAGCTAAACTATCATGAATATGCAACTACATGACACACACACAAATATGTTCCTTAACTACCACCCCCAAACTTAAAATCTTCACTGTCCCCAATGAAGGTAATAGAAAGGAACACAGGGTATACCTACTCAGGCGAATCATCATCATCATCATCACCCTCAGAGGGTGGAGTGTCAGGAGGTGGATAAGCAGAATCCTCACCATAAACGGGCCAATGGATGTTAGCTCCAAGGCCTCTAAATGCAGTCCCAACTGCTTGGGTGAACTCCTGCGCAAACCGACTCTGCGACTTATACATCACATATATCCTCCTGGAAAGCCTCCTGTACTGGACATCAGCCAATCCCGAACCATCTCCTCCCTAAGCTCTCGAAGAACCTGCCTCTCCCTGAGACTGACTGGGCCTAGCCATGGTAGCACCAGCTACTGGAACTCCTCCCGGAAGGTGATACCCCAAACCATGTGACTCGGGCTCTTCACCCGTCCACTTCTGCATCGCATTCAACGTCGATGAATCAATTGGAGTGGCCAGCATCTGCAGCTGCTCATAAGAAGGCCACTGGACTCCACATGCCTTGCAAAGCTTTGTGACAATAGAGGCATACGGGATAGAGTACTGCGATTTCCCCCTCAAAAACTTTAAAATCCCTTGGTAGATGTACTCACCAAGGTCCACATAATATTTATCATTCAGAATTCCCCATAACAACCTCGCCCTCTCCACTGTAACCTCATGTGAATGCACAGAAGGAAGAATATTAGCACATATAAATGCATTCCAAGCACGAGTATACCTGTTCATCGTGACAACAAGGAAATTATGATACTCGTTGGTTCCCCTTTTGAACTTCCACACTGTGCCTGGCCGACAGAGAGTAGCAATAATCAAGTTCATATCAAAGTTCTCAGGGGTCTTTTCAGTCCAATGCTCCTCTTGTGGTTTCCTTTGTCGCTGTCCAATTACCCGGTAAATCGCCTCAGGCTAAAAATCAACAATAAGCCCACAAACAACAGAAAACCCATTCTTGTCGGCCTTGGCGTTCGCATAGAACTCGCGAACGATACTTATCGGACCCACCTCAGGTGACTCACAGAATATAATCCATCCCTTCTCAACAATCATCGGTAGCAAATCACCATCCCTCCCTGATGGCAAAAACCCCCTCTCCCTCATAATAGGCTTAGTCAAAAGCTTGGTGTACTCTTCTTCAGCAGCCCCATCCAACAATCAGGGCCTCGTAACAGTATTCCTCGAAGAATCAGTAGCAGTTGGGTTGGTGCTGCTGCTACCCACAGTTCGTGATCTCTTTAGGGCCATGAAAACTGAGAATAAGAGTTGGAGAGTTTGTGTTGGTGTGCAGGAGAGATTTTGTAGAGTTGAAAGTGTGTGGATGTGTATGTAGAGGTTGTATGTATTTATTGGGCAAAATTAGGGTCAGAATGTGATTAGGAGTGGGGATTGTGGCTAAGTATGGGGAGAAGTCATGGGTTAATGGGTGATATGGTTCCTGTGAATTTTGTTTTTGGTTTGTTTGTTTTTTTTATAGGATGAAAAATGATTTTTCAAAAATCAGGGGCGCAGGCGGTCGCCTGGCACCAGCAGGCGGGCGCCTGCTCGCGCGCGGCCGCCTGATCCTCGTTGGCGGGCGCCTGCAAGGCTTCTGGGAAAAATATTTCTGCCAACTTTTTTCAGATTTTTTTGGGTTTTTGGATAAAGTACTAAATTCTAAGGTGTTCTATGGTCTCATATCTTGGGTTGCCTCCCTAGAACCGCTTCTTTTACGTCATTAGCTTGACGTGGAGTTATGCGATCAAGTTGACAATAAAACGACACTAACCACTTCACGGTTTGTCGTATCCCCATAATAGTGCTTCAATCATTGACCATTTACTTTGAATTCTTGGACCGGATCGTTCTTAAAAATCTCCACCGCTCCATGTGGAAACACAGTTTTGACGATAAATGGTCCAGACCACCTTGATTTCAACTTTCCAAGAAAAAGTCGGAGACGAGAGTTGAATAGAAGAACTTGTTACCCCGGCACGAATGACTTAGGCGATAGCTTCCTGTCATGCCACCTTTTTACCTTTTCCTTGTATATTTTGTTATTTTTGTACGCTTGAAGTCGAAATTCATAAAGTTCATTTAACTGAAGCATTCCCTTCTTCCCAGCCGCATCTAGATCAAGATTTAACTTCTTCAATTCCCAATAAGCCTTATGCTCAAGCTCCGCAGGGAAATGACATCCCTTACCATAGACAAGTTAAAATAGGGACATCCCAAGTAGAGTCTTGTATGTTGTTCTATAAGCCCAAACAACTTCATCGAGCTTCAACGACCAATCTTTCCTTGACGGACAAACGACTTTCTCTAGAATGTGCTTGATCTCTCTATTAGACACTTCTGCTTGACCATTAGTTTATGGATGATAGGCAGTAGCAATGCGATGATTCACATTGTAGCGTTGCATCATAGAAGTGAACTTACCATTACAGAAATACGACCCTTCATCACTTATGATAACTCGTGGCATTCCAAACCTTGTGAATATCTGCTTATGAAGAAAACTCAACACTACCTTTGCATCATTAGTCCGTAGAGCCTTGACTTCTACCCATTTCGAGACATAATCGACTACCAGCAAGATGTACTGATTATTGTAGGACGAGATAAATGGTCCCATGAAATCGATTTCCCAAACATCGAATACCTCAACTTCAAGCATCACATTTAAAGGCATCTCATCCTTTCTGGTAAGATTCCCAACTCTTTGGCAACGATCACAACTTAAAACGAACTGATGTGCATCCTTAAACAACGTAGTCCAGAAAAAACCTGCTTGAAGAATACGAGCTGCTGTCTTTTCACCACCATAATGTCCACCATAAACTGTCGAATGACAATCTCATAATATCCCATCCGTCTCACAGAATGGGATACATCTCCTAATGATCTGGTCAGCTCCTTGTCTAAACCAATATAGTTCATCCCACATGTACCACTTCACCTCATGCAGAAACTTCTTTTTTTGAGCCGCATTCATATTAGGAGGCATTATATTGCTAACAAGATAGTTCACAATGTCTGTGAACCATGGCTCTTCCTCTTGAATTGCAAACAACTGCTCATCCGGAAAAGATTCGTTGATCAATGTCTTATCATGTGAAGTAGACTCGGGATTCTCCAATCTAGAGAGATGGTCAGCTACTTGATTTTCAGTACCTTTTCAATCCTTGATCTCTAACTCAAATTCCTGTACCAAGAGAACCCAACGAATAAGTCTAGGCTTCGAATCCTTCTTTAAGACCAGATAGCGGATGGCCGCGTGATCATTGAACACTGTCACCTTTATCCCAAGTAGATAAGATCGAAATTTTTCGAAACCAAAAACTATAGTTGGGCTCCATTTAGCATCTTGCTAGCATAGTAGACCACATGAAAGATATTAGTCTTTCGCTGCCCAAAAACTGCTCCCACTGCATAATCACTTGCATCACACATCATCTCAAAAGGTTCTCTCCAATCAGGTGCCGTAATAACTGGTGCAGTGATTAAATTCTTCTTGAGAGTCTCAAATGCTGCCAAGTATTCATCATCAAATTTGAAAGGCACATCTTTCTCGAGCAAGTTGCATAACGGCTTAGATATCTTAGAGAAGTCCTTGATGAAACGCCGATAAAAACCCGCATGACCAAGAAAGCTACGGATTTCTTTCACAGAAATAGATGGCGGAAGATTTTCAATGAAAACCACCCTGGCTTTATCGACCTCAAGACCTTTACTGGAGACCTTATGCCCACGAATGATGCCTTGTTGCACCATGAAGTGACATTTTTCCCAATTAAGCACCAGATTGGTTTCAACACACCTTTTGAGTACCAAACGGAGATTATTCAAGCATTCATCATACGAATGTCCAAAAACAGAGAAGTCGTCCATGAAAACTTCGACATTATTTTTAATCATATAGGAGAATATAGCCATCATGCATCTCTGAAAAGTGGCAGGTGCACCACATAAGCCAAAAGAAACTCTGCGAAAAGCAAACGTGCCAAATGAACAAGTGAAGGTGGTCTTCTCTTGATCTTCTGGTGTAAAGCAAATTTGATTGTAGCCCCAATAGCCATCGAGAAGACAATAATACTCATGACCAGCCAACATGTCAAGCATCTGATCAATAAATGGAAGAGGGAGGTGATCCTTCCTCGTGGCTTTATTCAAATTCCTGTAGTCCATACTTAC
The DNA here is from genome assembly GCF_009905375.1 of Apium graveolens. NCBI lineage: Eukaryota > Viridiplantae > Streptophyta > Magnoliopsida > Apiales > Apiaceae > Apium > Apium graveolens. Next base: position 238,931,027 of record NC_133654.1, on the reverse strand, counting down.
CCTCCATACTGTGACTGTTCGAGTGGGGATTAGCTCGTTCTTCTCATTTGCTACCACAGTAATACCTCCTTTCTTAGGTACACATTGCACGGGGCTCACCCAAGAACTGTCAGAAATAGGATATATAATTCCTGCGTCCAGCCACTTTAGAATTTCTTTCTTCACCACTTCTTTCATGATAGGATTAAGCCTTCGCTCTTGCTCAACAGTTGGCTTGATACCTTCCTCTAGCAGAATTTTATGCATGCAGTACGAAGGGCTGATCCCTTTTATATCTGTTATGGTTCATCCGATGGCCGATTTGAATTCTCTCAAAATCCTCAAGAGCTTGTCCTAATCACTACCTGAAAGGTCAGATGCAATAATAACAGGAAAAGTAAATGCATCACCTAAAAAAGCATATCTCAAGTATTCAGGCAATGGTTTAAGCTCCAACGTAGGTGCTTCCTCAATAGATGGTTTGAGCTTTCCCTCAATATTCTTGAGATCAGTATTTCCCAGAGATTCAAATGGCATGTGATAAGTGACATTTTATACCACTTAGAACGTCTTATAATGGCTTGAATTGATGTCTTGAAATCAAGTATTTTGTGTATTTGACGCGTTTTTCTAGTGTTTTTTGCATTTCAGGGTATAACCTGCGTATGTAGGAACAATTCATCATAATAAGCCTAGGAAAGTACTTGGAATCGGTTGCGTGGAGTTATGCGAAGAAATCAGCAAAATCAGGAGCAAAACAGTCATTTTTCCAGAAGCATGCCAGGCGCCCTCCTGGGATCTGGGGCGGCTGCTTGGAAGTTGAGGCGCCCGCTTGGAAAGCTGGGGCGGCCGCCCGGGGTCGAGAATTTTAATGCTGGATTTTTAATTCGTGTTCTACTGGGCTTCTGAGACTGCTGATTCTTGTAGACTTCTATATAAGTAATCTTCAGAGATGTTTCACAATAAAAAGAAACAATCAAGTATCAATCAAGCAAGGAGCAAGGAGAGAAGATTAAGAAGACCGTTTTAGCACACCGCAACAATGAAGAGGAAGCATACATTATCTTGTGATTCTTTTATTCGTTGTAATAGTGGATGCTAGTTTTCTTTACTTTGAACCTTAATACTCTTGTGACGTACTCTGGTTTTAATAAGTATTTTACTAGTTTATATTGTCATGTTATTATCATGTTTTCATATGAACCCATGGTGACGATGAGTTCTATCATGGGCTAATCATAATCATGGGTTCGTAGCGGATTTACTATGGATTTCTTTAGTTAATTGTTTAATACCTTGGTTTGTGATGATTTTATGATATCTAACATAGGTTGTGCTTATTCGTCTTATGTGCGTCGCGAACATATAAGATAGCCTGTTAATCTCTTGTGAAGCGACAGTGAATCTTGAAATTTAGAACTTGCCATGCTAGCATAGGTTCGTGTATTGTATGCATGATTAGTGGGTAACTCTAACCGTTTTACTTGACCTGTGTAATCATAATGAATAACTTGCACTTAAATCGTTATGTTGTCAAATTATGTAGACATATAGGGTCTCAACATAATTGATGCATATTCAACTTCTATCTTAATTGTGGATGCTTGGTAGAATGGTACTCGTACAACGAAAGTTGGCTTTTATCAGTTTCGTGTTGTTCGATTAATATTATCACCGTTACATGCTAAGGGTAATAACAATAACTATTGAATGAAGTAGTAATGAAGTTATGATCTCATGTGTGTCTAATATTGTTAATTCAAGTGTTAATTTAAGTGTTCTATTCTCGTAGTTAATCGTAGTTAATAATTAGTCAATCAACCTTAAGTGTTAGTGTCTTGACATTGAGAAGTAATTATACATTAGTGAGTAAGTGTTAATTAAATACAATTAGTACGAGTCTCCGTGGGAACAAACTAGAAATCATTCTATATTACTTGCGAACACGTATACTTGCATGAATTATTAGCACATGCTTTGTGCCTAACAAGTTTTTGACGTAGCTCTTATGGACTTTTCTTGGCCTAAAATTGATGACATTCAGTCAAGCATCATTCATCCGGCTATTCGGGCTAATACTTTTGAAATCAAGCCGGGCACTATTCAGATGGTGCAGAATTTTGTTTCTTTCGGAGGTGCTGCGACTGAAGATCCCAACATGCATATCAGGAATTTTGTCGAGATCTGTAGTACTTTCAAATATAATGGTGTTACTGATGAGGCTATCAAGCTGAGGCTTTTCCCATTCTCTCTCAGGGATAAAGCTAAGGACTGGTTACATTCTGAACCAGCTGGGTCCATCACTACTTGGGAAGATCTTGCGCAAAAGTTTCTGGTGAAGTTCTATCCAATGGCCAAGACTATAGCTATGAGGAGTGCTCTTACTCAGTTTGCGCTGCAACCAATAGAATCTATGTGTGACGCTTGGGAGCGCAATAAGGAGATGTTGAGAAAGTGTCCACATCATGGTATGCCTGACTGGATGGTGATCACTGGGTTCTAAAATGGTTTGGGGGCCTAATCTCGGCCCATGCTCGATGCAGCAGCTGGAGGCGCCTTGTGGGCCAAAAGCTATACTGAGGCCTATAATCTTATTGAAACTATGGCTGGAAAATGAGCATCAAAACCCAACTCAAAGGATGATGCCTGGGAAGGTAGCAGGTCTTCTGGAAGTTGATGCAGCTATAACTATTGCAGAGCAGCTCCAAGCACTATCTTTGAAGGTTGATTCTTTAGCCAACTATGGAATCAATCAGATAGCTATGGTCTGTGAGCTTTGTGCAGGCTCTCATGCTACAGATCAGTGTTCTCTTGTTAATGAATCTGTTCAATATGTGAACAATTATCAGCGACTGCAGCAGCCTGTGCCAGCTGCTTATCATCTTAATAACAGAAATCATCCCAATTTTAGCTGGAGCAATACTCAGAATACTGTTCAGCAACCATATCGGCAAGGTGTAAGTAAACAGTTTAATCCAGCTGGATTCTTGTAACCTCAGCAATATGCTCAAAGGCAATCATATCCTTAACAAGAAGGTGCTGCTCCACCGTCTAGTGTTGATTTCGAGGAGTTAAAGTTGTTGTGCAAAAGTTAGGCTATTTCTATCAAGACCTTGGAGAATCAAATTGGTCAAATAGCCAATGACGTGCTCAATCGTCAACCTGGCACACTTCCCAGCGATACTGAAGTGCCAGGAAGGAAGGAAGCTAAAGAGCAAGTCAAAGCTATTACCTTAAGGTCTGGAAAAGTTGCTGATGCTGAAAAAGCAAAAGATGGAGTAGCTGAAGTTGTAGATGAAGAAGAGAAGCAAAAGGAGAAAGAGGCGGAACCAAGGAAGACTACTATTGAACACACTCTGCCTGAGGGTAATACAGGGGAGAAACAACTCTATCCTCCACCACCTTTTCCTAAGAGATTGCAAAAAAAAAGCTGGATAAGTAATTTGGTAAGTTTCTGGAGGTGTTCAAGAAACTTCACATCAACATACCCTTTGCTGAGGCTCTGGCGCAAATGCCGAGTTATGCGAAATTCATGAAGGGATTCTTTCAAGGAAGGTAAAATTGGATAATCTTGATACCGTTGCTCTAACGAAAGAGTGCAGTGCTGTGCTGCAACAAAAATTACCTCCAAAGCTTAAAGATCCAGGTAGCCTCACCATTCATTGCACCATTGGCAAGTTTTCATTCGACAAGTGCCTTTGCGATTTGGGAGCAAGCATCAATCTGATGTCGTTGTCTATCTTTAAAAAGCTGAATTTACCTGATCCAAAGCCCACCTATATGTCTCTATAATTGGCTGATCGTTCTCTTACATACCCATGAGGCATCGTGGAGGACGTGTTAGTAAAGGTGGATAAGCTCATCTTTCCTGAAGACTTTGTCATTCTGGATTTTGAGGAAGATAAGAAGATTCCCATAATCTTGGGAAAACTTTTCTTGGCTACAGACCGTACCTTGATAGATGTGCAAAAAGGTGAACTTACTATGAGGGTGCAAGATCAGAATATGAAATTCAATGTATTTAATGCGTTGAAGTTCCCTACAGAGGATGAGGAGTGCTTCAAGGTGGATTTGATTGATTCTGCGGTAACTTCAGAACTTGATCATGTGCTAAGGTCTGATGCCTTAGAAAAAGCCTTAGTGGGGCAATTTGACAGTGAAGATGAGGAAGGCAATGAGCAACTACAATATCTAAATGCTTCTCCTTGGAGGCGAAAGCTAGACATGCCATTTGAATCTCTTGGTACTACTGATCTCAAGAATGCTGAGGGAAAGCTCAAACCATCTATTGAGGAAGCACCTAATTTGGAGCTTAAACCATTGCCTGAACACCTGAGGTATGCTTTTTTAGGTGATGCATCTACTTTTCATGTTATTATTGCATCTGACCTTTCAGGTAGTGATGAGTACAAGCTCTTGAGGATCTTGAGAGAATTCAAATCGGCCATCGGATGGACTATATCAGATATAAAAGGGATCAGCCCTTCGTAGTGCATGCATAAAATTCTGCTAGAGGAAGGTAGCAAGCCGACTGTTGAGCAACAACGAAGACTTAATCCTATCATGAAAGAAGTGGTGAAGAAAGAAATTCTAAAGTGGCTGGATGCAGGAATCATATATCCTATTTCTGACAGTTCTTGGGTGAGCCCAGTGCAATGTGTACCTAAGAAAGAGGTATTACTGTGGTAGCAAATGAGAAGAACGAGCTCATCCCCACTCGAACAGTCACAGGATGGAGGGTATGCATGGACTATAGAAAGTTGAACAAAGCCACAAGGAAGGATCACTTCCCTCTTCCATTTATTGATCAGATGCTTGACAGGTTGGCTGGTCATGAGTATTATTGTCTTCTGGATGGCTATTCGGGTTATAATTAGATTTGCATTGTACCAGAAGATCAAGAAAAGACTACTTTCACTTGTCCATTTGGAATGTTTGCTTTTCACAGAGTTTTGTTTGGCTTATGTGGTGCACCTGCCACTTTTCAGAGATGCATGATGGCTATATTCTCTGATATGATTGGAGATAATGTCAAAGTGTTCATGGACGACTTCTCCGTCTTTGGACATTCGTTTGATGAATGTTTGCATAATCTTCGTTTGGTGCTTAAAAGGTGTGTGGAAACTAATTTGGTGCTCAATTGGGAAAAATGTCACTTCATGGTGCAACAGGGCATCATTATTGGGCATAAGGTCTCCAGTAAAGGTCTTGAGTTGGATAAAGCCAAGGTGGAAGTCATTAAAAATCTTCCACCACCTATTTCGGTGAAAGGAATCTGTAGTTTTCTTGGTCATGCGGGTTTTTATCGGCGTTTCATCAAGGACTTCTCTAAGATATCTAAGCCATTGTGCAACTTGCTCGAGAAAGATGTGCCTTTCAAATTTGATGATGAATGCTTGGCGGCATTCGAGACTCTCAAGAAGAGTTTAATAACTGCACCAGTTATTACGGTACCTGATTGGACAAAACTTTTTGAGATGTTGTGCGATGCGAGTGATTATGCGGTGGGAGCAGTTCTTGGGCAGCACAAGAATAATCTTTTTCATGTGGTCTACTATGCTAGTAAGATGCTTAATGGAGCTCAAATGAACTACACCATTATTGAGAAGGAGCTCTTGGCTATAGTCTTTGGTTTTAAAAAATTTCGATCTTATCTACTTGGGACAAAGGTGACAGTATTCACTGATCACGCTGCCATTCGCTATCTGGTCTCAAAGAAGGATTCGAAGCCTAGACTTATTCGTTGGGTGCTCTTGCTATAGGAATTTGAGTTAGAGATCAAGGATCAAAAAGGTACTGAAAATCAAGTTGCTGACCATCTCTCTAGATTGGAGAATCCTGTTCTACTTCACATGATAAGACATTGATCAACAAATCTTTTTCGGATGAGCAGTTGTTCGCAGTTCAGGAGGAAGAGCCATGCTTCGCAGATATTGTAAACTATCTTGTCAGCAATATAATGCCTCATAATATGAATGCAACTCAAAAGAAGAAGTTTCTGCATAAGGTGAAGTGGTACATGTGGGATGAACCATATTTGTTTAGACAAGGAGCTGACCAGATCATGAGGAGATGTATCCCATTCTGTGCGACAGAGGGGATATTACGAGACTGTCATTCCATAGTTTATGGTGGACATTATGGTGGTGGAAAGACATCAGCTCGTATTCTTCAAGCAAGTTTTTTCTGGCCTGCATTATTTAAGGATGCACATCAGTTCATTTAAAGGTGTGATCGTTGCCAAAGAGTTTGGAATCTTACTATAAAGGATGAGATGCCTTTAAATGTGATGCTTGAAGTTGAGGTCTTCGATGTTTGGGGAATCGATTTCATGGGACCATTTATCTCGTCCTGCAATAATCAGTACATCTTGCTGGTAGTCGATTATGTCTCGAAATGGGTAGAAGTTAAGGCTCTACCGACAAATGATGCAAAGGTAGTGTTGAGTTTTCTTCATAAGCAGATATTCACAAGGTTTGGAACGCCACGAGTAATCATAAGTGATGAGGGGTCGTATTTCTGCAATCGTAAGTTCACTTCTATGATGCAGCGCTACAATATGAATCATCGTATTGCTACTGCCTATCATCCGCAAACTAATGGTCAAGCTGAAGTGTCTAATACAGAGATCAAGCGCATTCTAGAGAAAGTTGTTTGTCATACAAGGAAAGATTGGTCTTTGAAGCTCGATGAAGCTGTTTGGGCTTATAGAACAGCATACAAGACTCCACTTAGGATGTCCCCATTTCAACTTGTCTATGGTAAGGGATGTCATTTACCTGCGGAGCTTGAGCATAAGGCTTATTGGGCATTGAAGAAGTTAAACCTTGATCTAGATGCAGCTGGGAAGAAGCGAATGTTGCAGTTAAATGAACTTGATGAATTTCTACTGCAAGCGTACGAGAACAACAAAATATACAAGGAAAAAGTAAAAAGGTGGCACGACAGAAAACTATCTCCTAAATCATTCGTGCCGGGGCAACAAGTTCTTTTATTCAACTCTCGTCTCTGACTTTTTCCTGTAAAGTTGTAATTAAGGTGATCTGGACCATTTATCGTCAAAACTTTGTTTCCACATGGAGCGGTGGAGATTTTTTAGAACGATCCGGGCCAAGCATTCAAGGTTAATGGTGAGAGATTGAAGCACTATTATGGGGACACGGCAAACCGGGAAGTGGTTAGTGCCGTTTTATTGTCAACTTGATCGAACTACTCTACGTCAAGCTAATGACGTAAAAGAAACACTTCTTGGGAGGCAACCCAAGATTTGAGACTATAGGAACCTTTAGAAGTTAGTACTCTATCCAAAACCCAAAAAAAATCAGAAAAAACAAAGGCATAATTTTTTTTCCAAAGACCTCCCGGACGCCCGCCTGAGATCTAGGGAGGCCGCTTGGGAGCTGAGGCGCCCGCTTGGAAAGCTGGGGCGGCCGCCTGGAGCCCGTCTTTTTGAATTTTTTTTACAGCCTTATAAAAAAACAGAAAAATTACAAAAACAAAAAAAACACACCCATAACCCCATTAACCCACGAAATTCCTCCTACAAACAAGCCACAAACCCCACTCCAATTCAATTTCTAAACTTAAATCCTACCCTATATATACACACAACCTATCTATATACACTCCCATGTACTTTCAACTTAAAAACTCTCTCCTACACACAAAACACAAATCTCAAACACTTATTCTCAGTTTTAATGGCCCCTAAGAGATCTCGAACTGTTGATAGCAGCAGCACAATTCCTACTGCTAATTCTTCGAGGGGTACTACTGCGGGACCCCGATTGGTGGACAGGGTTGCTGAGGAGGAGTATGCTTGGCTTCTGACGAAGCCGATTCTGAAGGAGAGGGGGTTATTGCCATCGGTGAGGGATGGTGAGTTATTGCCGATGATTGCAGAGAAATGGAGGATTACTTTTTATGAGTCGCCGGAGGCGGTCCCGATGAGCGTGGTTCACGAGTTTTATGCGAATGCCAAGGCCGACAAGAATGGGTACACTGTTGTTAGGGGGATTACGGTTGATTACCAGCCCGAGGCGATTCACCGTGTTATTGGGCAGCGACAAAGGAAACCCCAAGTGGAGAATTGGAATGAGAAAACCCCCGAGGATTTTGATTCGGATTTGATTATTGCAACTCTCTGTCAGCCGGGCACGGTGTGGAAGTTTAAGATGGGATCTAACGAGTAGCTTTCTTTTCCGGCCGTTGCGATGAACATGTATGCCCGTGCATGGAATGCCTTTATTTGTGCTAATATTTTGCCTTTTTCGCATGCACATGAGGTTACAGTTGAGAGAGCCAGATTGTTGTGGGGGATTTTGAATGAGGAGTATTATGTGGACCTTGGTGAGTTCATCTACCAAGGGATTTTGAAGTTTTTGAGGGGGAGGTCGCATAGCAACATCCCTTATGCCTCTGTTGTCATGAAGTTGTGCAAGGCAGTTGGAGTCAACTAGCCTTCTTATGAGCAGCTGCAGATGCCCGCCGCTCCTATTGATTCATCGACGCTGAATGTAATGCAGGAGTGGATAGGTGGAGAGCCCGAAGAGCATGGTTTGGGATATCATCTTTCAGGAGGATGTCCAGCAGCTGGTGCTACGATGGCTAGGCCTAGTCAGGCTCATGGCGAAGCAGGTTCTTCTAGAGCCCAGGAAGGCGATGGTTCAGGGATGGTTGATGCCTAGTACAGGAGGCTTTCCAGGAGGATGGATGCGAAGTACGAGTCGCAGAGTAGGTTTGCACAGGAGCTCACCCTAGCACTTGGGACTACTTTCAGAGGCCTTGGAGCTGACATCCAGTGGCCCATTTTTGGTGAGGACTCTGCTTATCCGCCTCCTGACACTCCACCCTCTGAGGGTGATGATGATGATGATCTTTCTGAGTAGGTATACCCTGTGTTCCTTTCTATTACCTTCACTGGGGATAGTGAAGATTTTAAGTTTGGGGGTGGTAGTTAAGGAACATATTTGTGTGTGTGTCATGTAGTTGCATATTCATGATAGTGTAGTTCATATAGTTGCATATTTTTTGCCATATAGTTTTTTTTTATTATTATTTAATAGCTTTATTTATCATGACATTTAGCTCATGCATATACCATGATCTCTTTTGTGTTACTTTACTAATTAATATGTGATATTGATGCGAGTGTAGTGATAGCGGTAGAGTGATTTTGAATCTTGTTAGGTTGACATGCATGCTAGAAACACTTGTAATTTAACTAAGTCTTAGAGTATGCTTAAGGACTAGATTGTTGTCATGGTTTGATGGTTTTTGAGTTTAATCTATTGATTATGCTTAGAATGTATGATAGGCTCTTAATGATAAAAGGCATGAAAAGATAAAATTGGAGTAAAAATTGGAATTCATTGCTAGTTGTGGCTAAGCGTCAAATGGCTAATAGCCGGCTCGTATTGTATGCGAGTAGTCTAGGGTTGAGCAAGATGGAGCGAAACGCACTTGCTCAAAAATAAAAAGAAAAAAAAGAGAAAAAAAGAAGAAAAAAATTATAGTTTAATGCATAATTGATCACAAGTGAGCTCTTTGGTATTCGAGTTATTAAGTTCTTAGGGGACTTTGTGCCTAGTGACCTAAGGCTTTTATAGTCTGGGATCCGCTAACCTAACGCTCGTTAAATGGATGCCACTACATAAGTCTTTTGTGGACCTCACTTATTGCACGATCAAATAAACATTTGTTTATTATGTTGAATAAAAACATGATTCCGTAATAAGCTCCAGTGATCTTGAAGTGTTATAAGTCATTTTGTGTCTAGAATTTATTCTTCGTATAATCATGTGATTGCCTTGAGGAAAATTGAGTTATGATAATTGATCTAGTTTCGAAGCATATATGTTAAGCATTGACACACACCACGTTTCTAGTTGTATGTTAGCTTGCGTGATTTGATTGATCTTTATTTGCCTAATTGCATTTGTTGAGATGTCATGTGTTGGTTGGTTTAGTCATTGCGATGGGGATTGTTGCATTTCATGTAGTTTGCATTCATGCATGTTTTTATTTTATTTTTGAGTTTGTGATGCTTGAGGACAAGCATCGATTTAAGTTTGGGGGTGTGATAATTGGCATTTTATACCACTTAGAACGTCTTATAATGGCTTCAATTGATGTCTTGAAATCAAGTATTTTGTGTATTTGACGCATTTTTCTAGTGTTTTTTTCATTTCAGAGTATAACCTGCGTATGTAGGAAGAATTCATCATAATAAGACTAGGAAAGTACTTGGAATCGGTTTTGTGGAGTTGTGCGAATAATTCAGCAAAATCAGGAGCAAAACAGTCATTTTTCCAGAAGCATGCCAGGCGCCCGCCTGGGATCTGGGGTGGCCGCTTGGAAGCTGAGACGCCCGCTTGGAAAGCTGGGGCGGCCGCCTGGGGTCGAGAATTTTAATGCTGGATTTTTAATTCGTGTTCTACTGGGCTTCTGAGACTGTTGATTCTTGTAGACTTCTATATAAGTAATCTTCAGAGACATTTCACAATAAGAAGAAACAATCAAGTATCAATCAAGCAAGGAACAAGGAGAGAAGATTAAGAAGACCGTTTTAGCACACCGCAATGAAGAAGAGGAAGCATACATTATCTTGTGATTCTTTTATTCGTTTTAATAGTGGATGCTAGTTTTCTTTACTTTGAACCTTAATACTCTTCTGACGTACTCTGGTTTTAATAAGTATTTTAATAGTTTATATTGTCGTATTATTATCATGTTTTCATATGAACCCATGGTAACGATGAGTTCTATCATGGGCTACTCGTGATCATGGGGTCGTAGCGGATTTACTATGGATTTCTTTAGTTAATTATTTAATACCTTTGTATGTGATGATTGTATGATATCTAGCTTAGGTTGTGCTTATTCGTCTTATGTGCGTCACGAACATATAAGATAGCCTGTTAATCTCTTGTGAAGAGACACTGAATCTTGAGATTTAGAACTTGCCATGCTAGCATAGGTTCGTGTATTGTATGCATGATTAGTGGGTAACTCTAACCGTTTTACTTGCCCTGTGTAATCATAATGAATAACTTGCGCTTAAATCGTTATGTTGTCAAATTCTGTAGACATATAGGGTCTCAACATAATTGATGCCTATTCAACTTCTATCTTAATTGTGGATGCTTGGTAGAATGGTACTCGTACAATGAAAGTTGGCTTTTATCAGTTTCGTGTTATTCGATTAATATTATCACCGTTACATACTAAGGGTAATAACAGTAACTATTGAATGAAGTAGTAATGAAGTTATGATCTCATGTGTGTTTAATGTTGTTAATTTAAGTGTTAATTTAAGTGTTCTATTCTCGTAGTTAATTGTAGTTAATAATTAGTCAATCAACCTTAAGTGTTAGTGTCTTGACATTAAGAAGTAATTATACATTGGTGAGTAAGTGTTAATTAAATACAATTAGTCTGAGTCTCTGTGGGAACGAACTAGAAATCATTCTACATTACTTGCGAACGCGTATACTTGCGTGAATTATTAGCACATGCTTTGTGCCTAACAGCATGTCTAGCTTTCGTTTCCAAAGAGAAGCACTTAGATATTGTAGCTGCTCATTGCCTTCGTCATCTTCACTGCCAAAATCCCCCAATAAGGCTTTTCCTAAGGCATCAGATCTTAGCACATGATCAAGTTCTGAAATAACTGCAGAATTGACCAAATCCACCTTGAAGCACTCCTCATCTTTCATAGGGAATTTCATCGCATTGAACACATTGAATGTCACATCTTGATCTTGCACCCTCATAGTGAGTTCACCTTTTTGCACATCTATCAAGGTACGGCCTGTAGCCAAGAAAGGTCTTCCCAAGATTATGGGAATCTTCTTATCTTCATTTAAATCCAGAATGACAAAATCTGCAGGAAAGATGAGCTTGTCCACCTTTACTAGCACGTCCTCCACAATGCCTCGTGCGTATGTAATCGAACGATCAACCAATTGTAGAGACATGTAGGTGGGCTTCAGATCAGGAAAATTCAGCTTTTTGAAGATAGACAACGGCATCAGATTGATGCTTGCTCCCAAATCATAAAGGCACTTGTCAAATGACAACTTGCCAATGGTGCAAGGAATGGTGAAGTTACTTGGATCCTTAAGCTTTGGAGGTAGCTTTTATTGCAGCACGACACTGCACTCTTCCGTCAGAGCAACGGTATCAAGATCATCCAGTTTCACCTTCCTTGAAAGAATACCTTTCATAAATTTCACATAACTAGGCATTTGCTCCAGAGCCTTAGCGAAAGGTATGTTAATGTGAAGTTTCTTGAACACCTCCAGAAACTTACCAAATTTCTTTTCCAGCTTTTGTTTCTGCAATCGCTTAGGAAAAGGTGGTGGAGGATAGAGCTGTGTCTCCCCTGTATTACCCTCAGACATAGTGTGTTCAACAGTAGTCTTCCTTGATTCCCCCTCTTTCTCCTTTTGCATTCCTTCTTCATCAATAACTTCAACTTCTTCGTCTTTTGCTTTTTCAGCATCAACAACTTTTCCAGGCCTTAAGGTGACAGCTTTGACTTGCTCTTTAGCTTCCTTCCTGCTTGGCACTTCAGTATCGCTGGGACGTGTGTCAGGTTGACGATTGAGTAAGGCAGTGGCTATTTGTCCAATTTGATTTTCAAAGGACTTGATAGAAACAGCCTGACTTTTGCACAACAGCTTTAACTCCTCAAAATCAGCACTAGAAGTTGGAGCAACACCTCCTTGTTGAGGATATGATTGCCTTTGAGCAAATTGCTAAGGTTGCTAGAATTCAGGTGGAATAAACTATTTACTTGCAGCTTGCTGATATGGTTGCTGAACAGCATTCTGATAATTGCTCCAGCTAAATTTGGGATGATTTCTGTTATTAGGATGATAAGTAGTGGGCACAGGCTGATGCGGTCTCTGAAAATTATTCACATATTGAACATATTCATTAATAAGAGAACACTGATCCGTAGCATGAGAGCCTGTACAAAGCTCACAGACACTAGCTATTTGATTAACTCCATAGTTGGCTAAAGAATCGACCTTCATAGACAGTGCCTGAGGTTATGCTGCAATAGCTGTAGCTGCATCAACTTCTAGAATACCTGCTACCTTCCCAGGCATCATCCTTTGAGTTGGGTTTTGATACTCGTTTGCAGCCATAGTTTTAATGAGATTATAGGCCTCAGTGTAGCTTTTGGCACAAAAGGCCTGTTAGTCCCTTAACAATATGATAAGAATTACAGAAGGGGGGTTGAATGGAATTCTTGAAACTTTTTCTTGAAATAAAATGTTCTAACTCAAATATAAATATAAGTGTATTGATTAGCACAATGCGGAATAAAAACTTAAGTGAATCAAAACACAAGTAATTAAAAACAAGAGTCTTTAAAAACTTTCTGGTGGATTTGAATGATTCCACCAGAGATATATATTATATATCGAGAGAACCCTGTGTGCGAAAATGCTCATAGCTGCTTACAATAATTGAACTTCTAAGACTGCAGAGAAATGCTAAGAATCCTGCTTACAAATGTTTCTCTTCTTTCTTTCTTAGATCGATAGTGTCTTAGTTGCTACTACTTGGTTTATTTATCACCAAGATTACAAAGTAATAAGACAAGATAATAAAACAAAAACTATCTAGTCTATTACAATGCTACTTCATTACTCTATTCCAGCATCTTTGAATATCTTCATAATAGCATGGAAATGGCAATGCTTCTTTGTTCTCAAAAACCCAGTTGAATAGGCTACCACATTCCATTTGCTTCCACTCGACGCATGTGACTGTGTTGTCACTGTCAACAGATATTTGAATTCTTTATCCGTCGGGTTCATGATCATCCGTCGGGTTGTCTATTTGATCATCCGTCGACTTCATTGTAGGTTATCCGTCGGGTAGCAAACAGGCACTTGACTTCATTTCATTTATGCAGAATTACAAGACATCATCTATGTACAATTAATCAACCTATTCTACATATCTAGTTAAAGTCAACATGACTTGAATACTACTTACAGAATCTATACAATGGTGAATGCATAAATGTGCTACAGACTTATTATTACATAAGCTACTTACTCGATGGATAATAAGTCATCATCCGTCGGGACTATAATGAGTCATCCGTCGGGACTATAAATCTTATCCGTCGAGTGCTACATTATTTCACTAAGTAAAATCTACTAAGGTGTTTTGTTCATGAAATCATCAAGTACACAACATATACACAACAAGGCGCCTCTAGAAGCTGCATCGAGCATGGGCCGAGATTGGGCCTCCAAACCATTGTAGAAACCAATGATCATCATCCAGTCAGGCATACCATGATGTGGACACTTTCTCAACATCTCTTTGTAGCGCTCCCAAGCTTCGCACATAGATTCTCCTTGTTGCTGCGCAAACTGAGTAAGAGCACTCCTCATAGCTGCAGTTTTGGCCATTGGATAGAACTTCACCAGAAACTTTTGCGCAAGATCTTCCCAAGTAGTGATGGACCCAGATGGTAAAGAATATAACCAGTCCTTAGCTTTGTCCCTCAGAGAGAATGGGAAAAGCCTCAGCTTGATAGCCTCATCAGTAACACCATTATATTTGAAAGTACTCCAGATCTCGACAAAATTCCTGATATGCATGTTGGGATCTTCAGTCACAGCACCTCCGAAAGAAACAGAATTCTGCACCATCTGAATAGTGCCCGGCTTGTTTTTAAAAGTATTGGCCTGGATAGCCGGATGAATGATGCTTGACTGAATGTCATCAATTTTAGGCCGAGAAAAGTCCATAAGAGCTGGATCAGCTTGAACTACACGATTACCCATTGTTTCAGGTTCTTTCTTTTCACTCTCTTTATCCGACTCTTCAAAAACTATCTTCTCCGAAAAGTCAAGAGCTGTATTTGTCTCCTCAGCTTTATCCAGATTTCTCTTGCGAGTGCGAGAACGTGTTTGCATAAACGCTCGCTAGAGTACCTGAAACACAACCGGAAGAAGTAAGTATCAAGTCTTAATCAATGAATACTAATGACCACTGATGGCAAGTACATAAACTAAACAAATTAACACCGAGTCCCCGGCAGCGGCGCCAAAAACTTGTTAGGCACAAAGCATGCGCTAAATAAATCACGCAAGTATACGCGTTCGCAAGTAATATAGAATGATTTCTAGTTCGTTCCCACAGAGACTCTGATTAATTATATCTAATTAACACTTACTCACCAATATATGATTATTCTTCAATGTCAAGACAATAACAATTAAGATTGGTTAACTAATAATTACTAAGAGAATTAAACACTTAAATTAACAATATTAAACACACATGAGATCCTAACTTCATTACTACTTCATTCAATAGTTATTTGTCATTAAACTTAGCATGTAATGGTGATGATATTAATCGAACAACACGAAACTGATAAACGCCAACTTTCGTTGTACGAATACGATTCTACCAAGCATCCATAATTAAGATAGAAGTTGAATAGGCATCAATTATGTTGAGACCCTATATGTCTACAGAATTTGACAACATAATGATTTAAGCGCAAGTTATTCATGATGATTACACAGGGCAAGTAAAACGGTTAGAGTTACCCACTAATCATGCATACAATACATGAACCTATGCTAGCATGGCAAGTTCTAAATCTCAGCGAAGACGAAGAAGATCTTGTTTTTACTTGTGAATCTTTGTTCTGAGTTGTAACTCGGATGCTAGTTTTCTTATTTGTGAACCTTACACTTGTTTCGTACTTGGTTTTATTTATGAACTCCATCGACCAGTAGGGCCTTAAATGCACTCTTCTCCCCGTGTAAGGGATGATTAGTGTCTTTGGGAGTGCATCTTTACCTCTAACACTCCTTAGTTCTTCAATCTTCTTCAATACCAATCTTCTTGCAGTAATGTTGAACCCAAAGTTCTTCTTGAAGGATGAATAAACTTTAAACAATACAACTTGGCTTTCTTGAAGGATCCTGTGAAGAGGCCACTGAATCTCCTTTCCTCCTTTGTACTTGAACACTAACCTTTCAGGTAGGTTTCTGTATGCATCAATTCCTCTTACTTCATCTAGTTCATCCAGATAGAGGTTTAGATCAGAAAATTCTTTGATGTCACATAAGTACAGGTAGTCTCCCTTACTGACTTTATATTGAGCTTTGACTTGAGATTTGGATTTGAGAGGTGACAGCTTCACTTTCTTGACTGCTCTTGACTTTGTTCTTTTTGGCTTGCTAAGGATGGGTAGATTGAAGTCAGGAATTGGTATGTTCTCCCATTCTATTGGCTCATCCTTGGGCACAATAGGTTCACCATGAATATTCCTGTAGGGATCCACCACCCTGATATCTTCAAATACCACAGCGGGCTTTGATGCTTGAGTTGTGGATGGTGTGGATTCCTTAGGAAATTGATCTTTCAATTCCTTGTCAACAATATCAAGTTTCCTTTTAGTTCTTTTAGCCAATTCCTTCTTTCTTGGAGATCTCTTCTGTTGTTCAACTTGCTTCTTTGATTCAATAGCTTCAGATGGTTGAGAAGGAATTTGTTGTGATGAATTTACAGCTTGTAGCTTGGCCAAGATAGCAATCTGCTCTTTCTTTTGTTTAGTCTTTTTAGCATCCAGAGCAGCTTGCTTCTTTTCCTGCTTCAATCTAGCCTTTTCTTCTCTCTTTGCTTGAGCAAACTGAGGATGTCCAGCCACCACACAAATTTCTTTCCCATTTTTGAAAATCTTGGCAATTCTCCTTTTGGAAGCTGAATCAGCTGGATCTTTGTATAAAGCAATTGACCATGATAGAAGCTTCTTCTCATCAGGCTTAGGTGTCTCATACACAATATCCAAAGGGTTCTTCAATGATGATTTTGAGTAGTTTACTCTTGGTTTCAGAATTGTTTTAGCCTTTGGAGATTTGATGCAGGAAGGCTATCCTCTTTCAAGATAATTCATGCTCATCTCATTCACACTAATTTGCTTGACTTGAGAGTGATGAATGGATGACTTAATTGGCTCCTTGACAAGTTCAAACTTCTTCTGTATTTCCTCATCAATCTTCTCCCAGTTGACTAAACTCAACTTTTCCTTATCAGCTGCTCTTAAGTTGGCTGCTGCTGCATTTACCAGATCTATACTATCTCTAACTGATGGCTTTGAGATAGTAATTGAAGGTACAATTACTTTACTGATTTGACTTTAAGGCCTCTCCCCCTCACTTGATCCTTTCTCCCCCTTTTTGTTATCATCAATTTGAGTAGAGGAGGGGGTTTGAGCAGCCACCAGTTTTTGAATCAGATCACTCTGTTGGGCTTGATGGAGATGAATGGCAGTTAAAGATGCTTCCATGGCTGACATTCTTGTGTCCAAGGCATCTATCTTGGTTGACAGATCAGAATTTTTCCTTAATTGCCTCTTGATGTTAAGCATTGTAGCTTCTGGAAGTTTAAAATCTATCCTGTATGAAATAGCCTTTTTCATCTCCTCAATATCATTCTTCATAGTATTCACATCCCTAGCATGCTGGAAGCCTTGGATTTGTTGAAGTTGCAGGGAGGCTAGATGTGCCTGAAGGAGCTTCTTGGTGCTGGCATTGGTAGTGGTTTGAAGAGCAGTATTTGTCTGATTGATTAATTGGATCAGGGTTGTCTTGAAGTAATGCTCATCACAGTGCTTTGAGAATGCCCATGATGGCATACCTGACCTTGAACTTGAGCCTACTTCTCCCCCTATGTCCATTGCTTCATCTTCACTATCCCCACTCCCATCTCCAAAGAAATCAGCTGAACCACCAGTCTCATAGTCCACATCACCAGCTATAGAAGGCAAAGCTGTGATGGCATCCTTAGCTCTCATTATAGACTGTATGGTATGCACCAAATTTAGCATCCTTTCTGTATTGTCATTGCCCTGTTCAGCTAGAAGTTGATAAGCTGGAACAGGGTGAGTAAATGCCTCAGCATCAAGGGAAATGGATTCTATAACAACTTTAGGATGCTGAGATAGTCCTTCCCTGTCTGCATCCTGGACATTCATTGACTCACTAGCAATGACATCCATCCTTATTGCTCTAGTACCTGCATTTCTCTCATTTTCTCTCTTTTGTTGCATCAGGGTCTCACCCTGGCTCCCCACCCTCACACCCTCACCTTCACCTACTAAAGTGGGACTCCTCTCACTCTCTTTTGCCAATCCTGAAGAAATGGATTGCAGATGTTCACTCATTTCCTCTCCTTTTTCCTGAGAGCAACCCAGACTCTCACTCAAAACACTCTTCTCTCTCTATCCTAAGAGTGACTGTACGACCACTAAATCTTCTGCACTTGAAATAATTGAAGTTTGAAGCTGTGCAGAGATACTCGACGGATGAGTGATATCCATCGAGTGAGTGGTTTTACTATCCGACGTATAATTGCTGTTAGGCTTATCCGTCGGCATACAATCACTACTCGACGGATGAGCAATATCCGTCTTGAGAGTAGAAATGAATGAGCTGGGAATAGAAACTATTGTTGACTCTGTGCTGATTGAAGATATTTTAGGCACAGATGACACAACAGTTCCAGAAAGAATTGGCAAGTAAGCCAACAAATCATCTGAGAGATGATGCTCACTTGCACTAGATTTTGGCTTCCCCAACAGAGTTAAAGAAGGGGAATTAGGAATAACTAGAGAATTTGTTGGTGAGTTTGATGTTAGAGGTGCTTCTATAACTAGAGATTTTGGCTGTGAATCCACATTTATTGGAGTCATATCAAACTGAATTTGTGAAGGTGCAGTGACTGTGTCTTTAGCACCAGTTTGCACAGTGTGTGTACCCTGTGCATCCCCAAAGGTTTTTGATTTCTTCTTTCTGGTATAAGTTTGGGGTGAGCTTGTGTCCCTAACCCTCTTGGCCTGTGCTCTTGGTTGAGAGCTTTGTTCAATAGCTACATCCTTTTGGGAGGATGCAGCTAGAAATGAGCTTTTGTCCTTTTTAAGCACTGCAGTTTGTTGGGAAACTGCAGTGTGGCTAGGCCGGGATTCACTCAACTCTCCAACCTTATTCTTGGGGTTTCTTTTATGTTCACCCCTTCCCTCACCTAACTTACCCTCCTTCACACTCCCCTATTTGGTTTTAGTGGATTTTTCAACTGGCATCTTTTGGGAGATACCAGAGGGGGCTTTCTTTGATTTGAATTTTGAAATAATTATAGGTTTGACAGCTTTGGTAGGCAACTGTTTGGTCATTGACACAGTTGCCATAGCCACACTTGAACTCAAAGAAATTGTGGAGGTTGGAATAGTTCTAGGGATAGGTGAACTTACCTCACTTACCTGAGGTGCTTGCATTACAGGAAAATAGAACACTGGCACATCCTTATGATGATTGGCCCTGTTCAAATCTGCAATGAGCCTTCTCTCTTGAATCCAACAATCTAGTTTGTTGTTAGGGTTCTCAAGCACAATCTCTTCACAGAGGTGGTTAGCTAATAACATAAGAAATCTAGCATAATACACATTTTTACCTCTTTTATTTAACTCTCCTAATTTAAAACCTAACTCAAACAAGACAAGGTCACTGGAATTGTAGAATTTATCTGTAACTAGCATGTAGAGCATGTTAAGCAAGGAAATATTCACTGAATCAAAATTACTGATCTTTCCTGAGAAAAACTTTGTAACTACATCACACAAGAAACTCCACTCTTTCCTAAGACCCATTCTCCTAATATCACTCAGTTTAGAAGTAGGAAGTGCATAGTGCATGTAATTAAGCATATTGATTATATCAGTGTCAGTGTGTGGTGAAGTCACATTGTTATCAGGAATTTTGAAACATGCTTTTATCACATCACTATTGATATAGAATTCTTTACCTTTAATGGTTAGAGTGATGGTCTTATCTGTAGAGTTGTAGGTAGCAATGGTCCACATCTCTTCAACAACTTCACAGAAGATTCTGGGTGATTCCAGCATGGCATAGTTGAGCTTGCAACTCTTCACAAACTCCATCATCTTGTGATAATCTCCAGATTGCTGAATACCCTTGTTCACTAGTGCGGTAAAATTGTTCTTCTCATAAATGAAACCAGTTTGAGACATAATCTTTACAACATGTGCCATTGTTAGAGAATAAGAGCTTGAAGAGAAAGAGAGTAAGTGCTTTGAGAGAGAATGAAATTAGAGCAGTTGAATTGAGAATGATAAAAGGAAAAGCAATTACAAAGAAATAAGCTTTTATACTATCTCAAAAATAACTGATAAAAATAATTAAGTAAAATAAAGTAACCAATAAAAATTTCCTAAAATAGCCGTTTACAAATAAAATGTAAAAATTCCTTCCATTATTCGTCGTGTTATGCTTACAAACTATAAGTATACTCGATGGATAATATACAGGGAATTAACGGCCGAGATTAAGACAATTCGACGGATGAGGATAAACTGTTATCCGTCGAGACATAAAATATTCCAGAAACATAATTGATTATTGTTAGCAAATAATATATCGACGGATGATCAAACTCGATGGATAAAGATCATCCGTCGAGATGTAAATTTTGACTTAGCCAAAATTTCATCCAAGACTGAAAAATCAATTAAGTTTCTGGCTGCATTTCAACATGGAAATTAACTCATATAGATTTAAGTGTAATTAAGCATACCTAACTCACTTACCAACCTTGAAAAGGTGGATTCATTCAGTGGCTTGGTAAAGATATCCGCAAGCTGCTTCTCACTTGGAATAAAATGTAGTTCCACAGTACCATTCATTACATGTTCCCTTATGAAATGGTACTTGATATCTATGTGCTTTGTCCTTGAATGTTGTACTGGATTTTCAGTGATGGCAATTGCACTTGTGTTATCACAGAAAATAGGAATCCTTTCAACTTGAAAACCATAGTCTAGCAATTGATTTTTCATCCATAATATCTGTGCACAGCAACTACCAGTAGCAATATATTCAGCTTCAGCTGTAGAAGTAGAAACTGAATTTTGCTTTTTACTGAACCAGGACACAAGCTTGTTACCTAGAAATTGACAGGAACCTGTTGTACTTTTTCTATCAATTCTACAACCTGCATAATCTGCATCTGAAGAACCAGTTAAATCAAAACCAAAATCTCTAGGGTATCAAATGCCAAGATTTGGTGTTCCCTTGAGATATCTGAAAATTCTCTTAATAGCTATTAAGTGAGATTCTCTAGGATCAGCCTGAAATCTAGCATATAAACATGTAGAAAACATTATATCTGGCCTACTAGTTATTAAGTACAGAAGTGAGTCAACCATGGCTCTATAACTTGAAATATCCACAGACTTTTCAGTAGTGTTTAATTCAAGCTTAGTTGCAGTGGCCATGAGAGTTTTTGCAGATGTGCAATCCATTAGATCAAACTTCTTTAAAAGATCAAAAATATATTTAGTTTGACTAATGAATATTCCATCACTGACTTGCTTAACTTGTAAGCCAAGAAAGTAAGTTAGTTCTCCCATCATACTCATTTCATACTTACTTTGCATCAGTTTGGCAAATGTTTTGCAAAGTTTCTCATTTGTAGAGCCAAAAATAATATCATCTACATAAATTTGAACAAGTATACTAGAGCCATTAATATTTTTGAAAAATAAAGTTTTATCTACAGTACCTCTTGTGAAGTGATTTCTAAAAGGAACTTTGATAAAGTGTTATACCAGGCTCTAGGTGCTTGCTTCAGTCCAAAAAGTGCTTTCAAAAGATAATAGACATGTTTTGGAAAATTTGGATCTTCAAAGCCAGGAGGTTGACTGACATAGACTTCTTCCTCCAAATCTCCATTCAGAAAGGCACTTTTGACATCCATCTGATAGACCTTGAAATTGGCATGGGCTGCATAGGCTAGGAAGATTCTGATGGCTTCAAGTCTTGCAACAGGAGCAAATGTTTCATCAAAATCTATTCCTTCTTGCTGACAATAGCCCTTAGCAACCAATCTAGCTTTGTTCCTGACTACTATGCCATTTTCATCCATCTTGTTTCTGAATACCCATTTGGTATCTATTAGATTCTTTCCTTTAGGCTTGGGCACCAGCTTCCATACATTATTCCTTTCAAATTAGTTTAGCTCCTCCTGCATAGCTAAAATCCAATCAGGATCCAACAAAGCTTCTTCTACCTTCTTTGGTTCTTCCTTGGAAAGAAAGCTGTTGTATAGACATTCTTCCTGAGTTGCTCTTCTTGTTTGAACTCTAGAAGAAATATCACCAATGATAAGCTCAAAGGGGTGATCTTTTGTCCATTTCCTTTGTTGAGGTAGATTAGCTCTAGATGAAGAAACCTCATTGTTGTCTTAATGTGTGATTGAGTTTTGATTGTTAGAAACTCCCCCTGAGTTTGTGGATCTTTAATTTGAGAAAAGGGGAACTTTCTATAGGTGATCTATCTTGACTTCCTGCTCCTTTTGATAACCCGGCGGATGGTGAATTTTGAGTATCGACGGATGAAGCTGGTTGTCTCCCGACGGATAACATAGATTGCCTCCCGATGGATGAAGCATTATGCAACTCGACAGATGTTGAGTTTTGTGCTTCATTGGTAGTAGATTTATCTGCATTATCTTTAGATACTGTTTCTTGATCACTTTCATCATCACTGTCATCACTAACCATCTCCACATTGTCGAATTTGAGGCTCTCATGGTAATCTCCATCTTTCAGTCCTTCAATCTTTTTATCATCAAACACAACATGTATTGATTCCACAACAATGTTGGTTTTTAGATTGTAGACTCTATATGCTTTACCAACAGCATACCCAACAAAAATTCCTTCATCTGCTTTAGCATCAAACTTCCCATTTTGATCAGTTTGATTTCTCAAAATATAGCACTTGCAGCCAAAGACATGAAGAAAATTTAGAGTTGGCTTCTTGTTCTTGAACAATTGATAGGGAGTCATGCATCTAGCTTGATTAACCAGAGAAATATTCTGAGTATAACATGCAGTATTTACAGCTTCAGCCCAGAATTAGGTTGGCAGTTTAGATTCTTCAAGCATTGTCCTTGCAGCTTCAATAAGTAATCTGTTCTTCTTTTCCACTACTCTATTTTGTTGTGGAGTCCTTGCTGCTGAAAACTCATGCAGAATCCCATTTTCCTCACAAAATGCTCTCATGACAGAATTTTTGAACTCAGTTCCATTGTCACTCCTGATTCTTCTAACCTTGAAATCAGGATGATTATTGACTTGCCTTATGTGATTGATGATGATTCCACTAGCCTCATCTTTAGACTTTAGGAAATATGTCCAAGAGAACTTTGAGAAATCATCTACAATTACTAGGCAAAATCTTTTCCTTGAGATGGACAATACATTGACTGGTCCAAACAAATCCATGTGAAGCAGTTGCAAAGGCTCTTCAATTGTTGAATCAAGTTTCTTCCTGAATGATGCTTTAATCTGCTTCCCTTTTTGGCAGGCATCACACAGTCCATCCTTAGAAAACTCCACTAGAGAAATGCCTCTAACCAGTTCTTTCTTTACTATCTCATTTATGGTCTTGAAGTTTTAATGGGATAGCTTCTTGTGCCATAGCCAACTTTCATCCTGACTTGCTTTACTGAGAAGACAAGTTACAGATTCTGCATTAGATGAGTTGAAATCAGCTAGGTACACATTTCCTTTTCTCACACCAGTGAGAACCACTTTGTTGCTTCTTTTATTAGTCACAACACAGGCTTCTGAATTGAAGGTTACTGAGTTGCCTTTATCACAAAGCTGGCTGATACTCAACAAGTTGTATTTGAGACCATCCACTAAGGCAACCTTCTCAATGATGACATTGTCCTTTGAAATCAAGCCATGTCCCACAGTATAACCCTTGCTGTCATCTCCAAAAGTAATACTTGGGCCAGCTCTCTCCTTAAACTCTGTGAGCAGGGTAGAATCACCAGTCATGTGTCTTGAACAACCACTATCCAAGTACCAAAGATCCTTTCTGTTTCCCTGCACACATCAAAATCAAATCAAGTTAATTTTGGTACCCAAGTTTCCTTGGGTCCTGCCTTGTTAGCTTTCTTTTTCTGTTTCCTAGGCTTTATCTCATTTAATTTAGGGATATCAGATTCATCATTGGTCATTTGAGTTTGGCCTTTGAAACCATTCATTACAACATAATTATAATGCATATTATTATTAACAGGGAATGGCATGCTAATAGTAAACATGTTCTTCCAGTATGGAATGCTAAATGGAATTTGTGGCATACTAAATGCAGCATAATAAGGATTAGGTGCAAATGGCATGTTAGCAAACTGAGCATTCATATTCTCATTCATAGGCATGGGAGGCATGGCCATTCATGTTAGGAAATTGAGGTGGCGCATACATGGAAGTAGGCATGGCTTATTTGCAATTAACAGACAAATGATTTACACTACCACACTTGACACACAAATGATATAGCTCTGTAGACATGTCATTTATGGCATCATTACACTCAGCTTTAGATAAATGTGTGCAAGGTTTGTAGTAATTACCTGATTCTTGAAGAACTTGTTTCTGTCTCATCAGACTTGGCCATTAGGGCTAGATTGACATAGCTGACATCTTCATCTTCATCCAGACCATCTACTGCCCAGTCATTTTCTTGTGTTATGAAAGCCCTTTCCTTTTGTTTGAGCAGCTCAAAGTATTTTTGCTTATAATCCACTGGCTCAAACTTTTTCTTACAGGAATCTGACTTCCTACACTCACTGGCAAAATGTCCTGCCAAGCCACATTTGAAACATTTGAATTTTGATTTATCCACCATGTTTCTATTTGGCTTGGTTGCTCCAAAGTTCTTCTTGAACTTGAGCTTGGCAAATCTCCTTGAAAGAAATGCTTGGTGTTCATCAATGTCTTCCATGTCATCTTGGCTCAAAGAATCTTCATTTTTTACTGCAAGCCCCTTGCCCTTGTTCTCACAGACCCTTGAAGTTGATTCAACAGCTTCCATCTTCACTTCCTTCTCCTTTTCCAACTCAGAAACTAGTGCAATGGATCCTCCTTTCTTCTTTCCTCTCTCCATCCTTTCATCCTGCTCTATTTCAAGCTCATAGGTTTTCAGGATGCCATACAGTCTTTTCAAAGTAAACTCCTTATAATCTTGTGAGTTTCTTGATGAGACTGTCATTGGTTTTCATTCATTTGGAAGAGATCTAAGGAATTTCAGATTGGAGTCTTTTGTCTGATAGACCCTTCCATGCAACTTTAGAGCATTTAGTAGTTTTTGAAACCTACTAAAAATGTCAGTGAGAGACTCACTTTCTTCATTATGAAAATGCTCATATTGCTGAATCAAGAACTGCATCTTATTTTCTCTAACTTGCTCAGTGCCATCACATATTATCTGTATTGTATCCCAAACATCCTTGACAGTTTTGCAGTTGATAATGTTGTCAAACATATCTCCATCAACTCCATTAAACAGGATTTTCATGGCCTTTTTATCCTTCCTGACTTGTTCAATGTCAGGATCAGACCATTCATGCCTTGGCTTGGGGACTGATGGCTCGTTTCCTGTTGCTGCTCTCATTGGAACATGAGGGCCTCTTTCTATGCAGTCAACATAGGCCTCATCTTGAGAAAGCAAATGAAGATGCATCTTTACCTTCCAATGATGGTAATTATATTTATCCAGAAAAGGGATCTTGACTCCAACATCCTTCTTGTTCATCTTGCTTTATTGTTTTGATCTTTAAGCTCTTTGTAAGTTAAGAGCTTGCTCTGATACCAATTGTTAGTCCCTTAACAATATGACAAAAATTACAGAAGGGGGGTTGAATGGAATTCTTGAAACTTTTTCTTGAAATAAAATGTTCTAACTCAAATATAAATATAAGTGTATTGATTAGCACAATGCGGAATAAAAACTTAAGTGTAACAACCAAAATCTGGGGTCAGGATTTGGTGTCACTAAACAATCTTTACATAGAATAAAAGAATATTCAATTAACCCCTTGAATCCGGATCGTTTACAGGTTATGGTATGAAAAAAGAATTTAACCCTTTACAACTCACAATAACTAGAATACAATTATAAATACCTTTGAACTAATGCTCTTGTCACATTCTTCTAACATCTTCAACATCTCGCAGCGGAAATTTCTCTAACTCCTGCTGTCTATCAAAGCTATTCACTTTTATTCTTATCTGTTTCTGGCAGAAATAAGAATTTACAAAGCAAGAGTGAGCCAAAAATGCCCAGCAAGTACATAATTTGAGCTTCAAGCATTAATATCAAAAGAAAAACTTCCGGACAAAATCTTAAAACAATTTTAAACCATTCTATTCATTTGAGTAAGTTGAGCGAATAAACATTGGCAGTCACCAGCCTTTAACTAAAATCCAAAAATGACAAGCGATTCCCCGATTCATCTCCTGAATCAGGGTTTTGTCCGGTTTTGGAATCATAAAACCATTCGAGAGAGAATGCCGTTAATGGCGATCAACAACAAATTAGACTGGACACTAAAACCAACATATGCACTATACCCTGCTGATCAGTCAGGATACAGTGCGGATCTATACCCAACTGTATAGGTCCATTCAGGTACCTAGGCACTACGACCCATATCGAGGCACCGGTCATATCCCGGTCCTCAGGATTAAGACACACTCAATCCCTAAAACATCATCATTATCCAGCCCATGGAGTATTTTGATGTCAAATCATTTTGAAGTCAAAACATCCCAATTCAGGGTTCGCAAATAACCCGAAAGAATGGGTATTTGCTCAAGAGAGCAATCGAATTATAGGAACAAGAATAAAAGAACATGCATAATATGAGTAATTGCAGCGAAATGTAAAACATTTAACTATTCTGAACTTAGAATAGGAACGAATAAGTATTTGCAGAAAATCAGGAATACTTGCAGTATTTAAAAGAAAAATCCAGAATACTTGCCTCGATAAGCTTTAACCGCTATGACTAGTTGACTTTGGTTCAACTTGAACGTTCGGTTTTATCGTCAAACTACTATCCTATTCTGGATAGGATCCCAACATTCAGACCCTTCGGTTGGAACTTCGTTGATCTCGATGTCTAATCACCAGATCGTTCCTAGTCCGATGTCACGTCGCGGTCTTCCGTCTAAAACCTACAGGGTTGAAATACCCTAATTCAGATAACCGCTTAAGCTTAACATCAAATCGTTATCCTATTCTACCCATACGATTTCATATCCCATCTCGTATTTATAGTTATTATCGAAATACACATAGCAAATATGGGTTGCATCTTCAAGGCTCGGTTCGGTATTTATTTTCAGAAAATATGTATATTTGTCATTTTGGAAAATAGGGTGATCAATTATTCATAAAATATTTTCTCTTGACACTTAAATAGGTTTCGTAAAGTTTGATTATATCCTCGTTCGACGTCTCCAATGATTACTGGTTACGTTCCCGTATTTTTGGAATTAATTTTCCCGAAAATCGGGCAGCATTTCCTTTGTTTATCGGCCTACCCGTCGAACATCCCGACGTCAATCAATCACAACCAATTTCAAACCAACTACAATTCAATTCCCAACCACCGATTAAAACAATTATCAATTAAAACTTGCATTTTTACGTTTTAATCCGCATTTCATAATTTTTTTATTCGGATTTTGTATTTTATTCGTATTTTTTATGTTTTTATTCGTAGGACTCAGAACTGCGTCATCACAGTCCACCGTCGGCGATAAAATTTACGGGTTCCCGTTATATCGGGCATCCTACGTAAATTCCACTGATTAGTGTTATAATTCCGCACCATTTGTTTATATCACTAAATATTAGTCAATAATTCCTGCAGAAATTAAAGGAATTAAATTAATGTAATTTTTACAAAACCATAAATTCAATTCGAATTAAGCAAATACACAACAAAGCAACACAGTTGAAACAGAACCCACAAACACAGCCACAACGCGCACACGCGCCGCAACCGAACCAGAACTGACAACCAGGAACGCAGGCAGTAACAGAACAGGGGAGCTACACCAGGAGACACACACACACACACAGACCACAATAACACATACACACAAACGTGCATAGTACGTGCACACACACACAGAGAAACACACACACGAACACAGAGAAATACACGGGTAAACAACATGAAAAGAAAGGGGAATAGGGGCGGCGGTTCTGCCTGAAAACGAACCGGAGGGACAAGGCGGCGACCGGGAAAACACGGTGGAAACAAGACAGAACAACAAGGGAGGAGAGAGGGAGAAAATCGAGGGAAAATAGAAGGGATATCGACCGAGAGAGAGAGAAGGGTCGAGAGATTGATCGGGAGAGACAAGAGAGAGAGGAATTGAGCAGCAGAGAGAGACAATCGATGAGGGAGAAGAAAAAGGGAGAAAACGGGTTAAACCCGATTAACACCCGCCCCCCTCCTTTTTCCTTTTTATTTCGATAATTCTGATTTCGTACACCGAACTTCAAAATTTAACGAGCATTTTAACGGGTAAAATCACTCAAAGATTCTCGGAAATAATTTTCAAAATCTCGGAATAATTAGAGGTTATCAAAATAAAGTTGTAACAACCCCAATTTTTGGAAATTTTTGAAACCCTTATGAATAGTGATTTTGCAGATTATGCTGAATGAGATAACTTTTCATGCCACACTATGTAGGGGATTTGTTATGGATATTCTGAGATTTTATTAGTACTCTATATGGTATATAAGTGTATGTAAAGATCGTCAGAATCCAATTCCGAACACTTTGATTTTTCCCGGAAATCCACTAGATACGGAAATAATTGAGTATAAGGTAACAGGATAAAAAGGATTTAAATTAAAGGATTATAAGAGAGGATCATAAAAGGATTATAATGTATTGAGAAAGGTTAAGGAAACCCAAGTAATAAGATCCCGGGTATGATCCCTCAAACGATAAACGAAAACGAAAGTTAAGCGAACCGTATAACAGATCAGCGGTCATTAGGCAAAAAAATAAGAAAGTTAATCAAGGAGGTTAGGGATGATGAGGTCATCCAACCAATAAGAAGAGGGCAAGTAAGGGATGATGACATCATAAGCATGACATAAGAATGACATAAGGGGAAGGAGATGTGGTTGATTTAAAACCACACAAAGTCAAGGTTAGAAAGGTAATTACCCAAAAACAAAACAAAAACAACCAAGCTAGCCAAAATAAATCAAAGCAAACACAAAATTTTTCATTTCTTCAACATTGCTCTCGGCTTTTTCTTCTTTTCAAAGGAAGAAAAATCAAAAATCAAGTTCCAAGCATTGTTAAATCACAAGGTAATTATCTAAGGTTCCTTGTACATAGATATGGATATCCTATAAGTTTGAGCTCCTAAACCATTCACAATCTCTTCCTAAAAATCATTGAAGAAGATGGTGAATAGTGTTTTTCAAGAACTAAAATTTTTGTTCTTGAAGTTTTGTTTAGTTTAAGCTTGGATAAGGACTTTAAGGGTGATTCCAAGCCATTCTCTTGATTCCCCACTCTCCAAGGAAGGTATAAACTCCAAACCCTAGCTTTAGTTTTGAGTAATTAGGAATGAATATGATTGATATAGTATATGTGAAGCATGATGCTAGTTTGTTTAAAGTTTGGTTGAATTTGTAGAGATTAGTTGGTTTTGTGGTGTTTTTGGAGTTGTAAATCTTGATAATTAGTTAAAGAACTTAAGTAAAGCTTTTAGTTCATGTGGGGAATAAGTATAAATTGATTAATGTTGAGTTTTTGGGGCTGTTATGATGTAGTATGGATGGAGTTTTGATTTGGTTGTGATTGTGGATTGATTGGTGGTTGAATTGGAATGGTATAAAATTGGGAAATCGCGTAAACATAGCCGTCGTAATGTCCGATTTACTTTAGACTGCTTTTGTTCATAACATTAGGACCCGAGAACTCCCTTCTTGGTATTTACCATTGCCATTTTTAGATAGTTCATGTTACGATCTTCGTTTTGATATGTGGTTCGTTTGATTCCGATGTACGGTTTAGGAGAAACGGCCGTTTTAAGTAACGACATTTCGCGAACGAACCATTACCCCTCGCCTTACTTTGAAACATTGGTTAAGGACCTTAAATGACTAATTGGGGTATGAAACATTTATGTAAAGTGGATTAGGCAGTTGGTAAGGTACTCGTGAAATAATCGCCTTAAAACCCTTAATGGTTAATTTATTAAAAATGGTGGAGCCGAGGGTACTCGAGCGACTTAAGTGAATCCTTAAGCGCGAAAGCGAACATTAGGACTCTAAATGGTTAAAGTCTAGTTTCTTAAGCGACCGGGGTCTAATTCTGACTTATGTTGTTATTCATAGGTTATCGGACCCACTCTAAGCTTAAGTGTATCCGGGAGCACTCAGGCAAGTTTTCTATCCATTATACTGTTGTTGTGATGTATACACTTGTATATGCATTATCTTGTGATAGATGCATAATGGTTATTTAGCAAATTCTTGCGATATATTGTAGTATGTAACATGGTACATATGCATGCCTGTTTCGTATTCTTTCCATATATATCTGTTGATTCAGTTGATAATACCTATGCTAGAGAATAGCGGTAATTTGCATATACCCTTAGTATAGGGACCCAAAGGTGAAAACATTTTCTAAAATCGGGAGTCGAGGATCCCGAGTAGATTTTATATATATATATTTATATATATATGGTTATAGTTTCAAAACTATTAATCGAATAAGGTTTATTCGATAACTTTATATTATTTAATGAATATTATTTCGAATATTCATTCGAGGGCTTATGACTCAGCTTATTTTATTTATTGAATATTATTTCGAATATTCATTCGGGGGCTTATGACTCAGCTTATTTTATTAATTGAATATTATTTGAATATTCATTTGAGGACCTATGACTCCGATTATTTACTGAAATATATTCTTTATTTTATTAAAGAATAAGGTGTCGATAATCAAACTTATTTTTGATTATTCAAATAAAGATAATACTTTCGTATAAGTATATCTTTGGTTATTTAATACTCATTTCAAGTATAAGTTTTACAACTTCTACTTCGAATATTTTTATAAGGATTATCTTTATGAGAATATTATTTAAATAATAATATTCAGATATTTTCTAATATATCGGGACTGATTTACTTTATTAAATCAGCATTACTCCAAACTCTCTTTAAAGTGTTTTCGGGTCTTCAAAATGATTTTTAAAGGTTAGAGCGGATCCCAAAACTTGTTTTCAAATTTAAGATATTCCTTTTTGAAGGGGACTTGAATACTCGCTCAAAAAATCTAAGGGATCCGGCTCTGTGGTGTATTTTATATTCGCAACAAGGTTGCTGTTTTGATAAATGAATTGATTACTTACCCAACACTCGGGAAGTAAAATTCTTGGAACAAGTTAATCCATTAATAGGCATCGCCTGGGAAATATCGGTGAGTTCTCCTTTCCAACTAGATACGACTTCTTGGTGGAGCCGTATCAACAAGTTTCTACTTGGGGAAAGGGGAAACGAGCTTTACATTTCAGAGTCATGGATTTCATCTGAACTAGGAGTGGCGTAAGTGATCGAGTGGCGCCGGCCCAGCCTTATTATATTGGCCCAAAATGGCCTGGAAGTTCCGCTAAGACGGTCCATTCCTTAGGAGTCCAGTGTTCGGTTGACAAGTAAATCCGACAGGTTCTCCTCTACA
Organism: Apium graveolens; assembly: GCF_009905375.1. Taxonomy (NCBI): domain Eukaryota; kingdom Viridiplantae; phylum Streptophyta; class Magnoliopsida; order Apiales; family Apiaceae; genus Apium; species Apium graveolens. The sequence continues at coordinate 238,899,386 of NC_133654.1, read as the reverse complement.
TGTAGAAAATGGTGGGGTTGCACTACTACGACTGATCATCGTAAGTGGTCTTCCTGGCGCGGCAAACTCCCGTAATGAGTTCATCATCCAATTGGATATTTCTGCAACACTACCCAGAGCACTTCGATAGAAAGGCTACGGTTGGGCGATTGTTGAGTGTTGACAGGGTCGAGTTTTCAAAATGATGTTTGCATCAAATGAAGTATCTCATAACTTATATCTAGTAAATGATTATCTTGTGCATCTCAAAGATTTTCAGAAAAAAACGTTGAGACAAGGTTAGATATATGAGATCACCTTGCAACGATATTTTTATACACTTATAAACTGGAACTCTATGTATATTATACATGGCAGAGGATTTCAAAGATTTTGAAAAGTATATAAGTATATATACTGAATATTTTGCGACTTCGTCGCATTAAGAGGTCGAACTTGGTTCATTTCTTTTGACCAAGACTTTCATGAGTACTATGAGAAGGCTCATATATTGTTAATCATTATACATATTATTTTGGTGGGCTTGCTGCTCACCCTTGCTTTCTTCTTTCATCACACAACAACAGATAGAAAAGATGAACAGGACCAAGCTCCCGATTCGCAAGCAATTAGGAAACGTTCCGCAGTTTTCTATAGGCGTTGATGGCGCTGTAGCTGAGGTATGAACTACCAATAGGCTAGGCTTTCAACTTTTGATGTACCAGATTATGTATATTTATGAATTGTAATAATGGCAAAGAAATGTAAATTTATTCATAAACCTTTTAAGGTGTATTCGCATATAATTGTGGAATAAAACGACTTGTGATTTTTTTTTTTAGATATTCATCTCTGAGACTATAACTTGTGGTGTGGGTGTTTATTGTGGGGTCACAGTACAGAGTAGTTGATTGTTTATTAAGATTGGGTGTTATTAAGGGAAATGGAACTCGTGACAACCCGGATCCCCGACCCCGGATTTGGGGGTGTTACAAAAGTTTCCAGAATTTCCAAACTATTTTTGGAACCGCAAATCAGTCCCGCGTTTTTAAATTAAAGAACAGACGTGCGGATAAATAAAAGCCAGAAAATAAATAAAAGCCAGAAAATTGCTTGGATAATTTTGAAATTATCAAAATATTTAAAATAAAATAATTTTTTCAGGATTTTTGAAACATTCTGGAATTAAATACCGATTTTACAATTTAATGAAGTCAGAAAATCATTTAAAATTAACTAATTAATAAAATATTGATTTCTAAATTTTATAAACTCCTAAAAATAATAAATAAAATTATAAAATAATAAAAATAATTTTAGGAGCAATTTTAGCATTTATGAGAATAAATATTCAATGAAATCACTTTAAAAATGAATTCAGTTCATAAAGCTCGATAATTAATCACAAAGTTAACCTCCACACCCACCAATCACAAACAATTAATACCACTACAACACATAGCTGACAGAACCACCACACATTTTGTTTACTTAATAATTCGATAGTTAAATTTACATATTGGATCCGAAAATAGGTTACTTAGCCGTTAAGTAACTATATAACGATACGATTTTAATACCAAATTTGGATAATTATCACAACAGAGCTTCCTATAAAATACTTTATACGAAATTAAGGTAATAACATTTCGTCTTTTGAGAATAAGGACTTTTATCGGTATATAAAATGATGTGCGTATTGAAAATTTCACACCGGGACTCGTACAGGTCAAACCGTACCCCGGATCGAAAAAGTCAAAACATGAAAAGTGTTCAGAATTATCAGATTAGGTTAGGAAGGAGTTTTCGGAAGAGTTTCGGGTTGTAAAAACGCAAAAACGATTGAAGTGGGACGATTTCTAGTTCTGAAAAGTAATTTTATAATTACGTAAAAAGAATCATTAGTAATTCTATAAGTTCTTATAAAATCATATAATAGTCCAAAAACTACCAGAAAAATGCCAAAATTATCTAGATTTAATTCTGGATAATTGGCAATTAAAATATCTCAATTTTTATCAAAAATAAACATCCAAATATTAATATCAACTATCAAATTATTCACCAAAATTCACATGAAATCACCTAATAATTATTTATTGATAAAAATAAATAAATAATATTTCCCAGGCGTTACATTAAGTGAATCAAAACACAAGTAATTAAAAACAAGAGTCTTTAAAAACGTTCTGGTGGATTTGAATGATTCCACCAGAGATATATATTATATATCGAGAGAACCCTGTGTGCGAAAATGCTCACAGTTGCTTACAACAATTAAACTTCTAAGACTGCAGAGAAATGCTAAGAATCCTGCTTACAAATGTTTTTCTTCTTTCTTTCTTAGATCGATAGTGTCTTAGTTGCTATTACTTGGTTTATATATCACCAAGATTACAAAGTAATAAGATAAGATAATAAAACAAAAACTATCTAGTCTATTACAATGCTACTTCATTACTCTATTCCAGCATCTTTGAATATCTTCATAATAGCATGGAAATGGCAATGCTTCTTTGTTCTCGAAAACCCAGTTGAATAGGCTACCACATTCCATTTGCATCCACTCGACGCATGTGACTGTGTTGTCACTGTCAACAGATATTTGAATTCTTTATCCGTTGGGTTCATGATCATCCGTCGGGTTGTCTATTTGATCATCCGTCGACTTCATTGTAGGTTATCCGTCAGGTAGCAAACTGGCACTTGACTTCATTTCATTTATGCAGAATTACAAGACATCATCTATGTATAATTAATCAACCTATTCTGCATATCTAGTTAAAGTCAACATGACTTGAATACTACTTACAAAATCTATATAATGGTGAATGCAGAAATATGCTACAGACTTATTGTTACATAAGCTACTCTCTCGATGGATAATAAGTCATCATCCGTCGGGACTATAATGAGTCATCCATCGGGACTATAAATCTTATCCGTCGAGTGCTACATTATTTCACTAAGTAAAATCTACCAAGGTGTTTTGTTCATGAAATCATCAAGTAAACAACATATACACAATAAGGCGCCTCTAGAAGCTGTATCGAGCATGGGCCGAGATTGGGCCCCCAAACCATTGTAGAAACCAGTGATCATCATCTAGTCAGGCATACCATGATGTGGATACTTTCTCAACATCTCTTTGTAGGGCTCCCAAGCTTCGCACATAGATTCTCCTTGTTGCTGCGCAAACTGAGTAAGAGCACTCCTCATAGCTGCAGTTTTGGCCATTGGATAAAACTTCACCAGAAACTTTGGCGCAAGATCTTCCCAAGTAGTGATGGACCCAGATGGTAAAGAATATAACCAGTCCTTAGCTTTGTCCCTCAGAGAGAATGGGAAAAGCCTCAGCTTGATAGCCTCATCAGTAACACCATTATATTTGAAAGTACTCCAGATCTCGACAAAATTCCTGATATGCATGTAGGGATCTTCAGTCACAGCACCTCCGAAAGAAACAGAATTCTGCACCATCTGAATAGTGCCCGGCTTTATTTCAAAAGTATTGGCCTGAATAGCCAGATGAATGATGTTTGACTGAATATCATCAATTTTAGGCCGAGAAAAGTCCATAAGAGCAGGATCAACTTGAACTACACGATTACCCATTATTTCAGGTTCTTTCTTTGCACTCTCTTTATCCGAATCTTCTAAAACTATCTTCTTTGAAAAGTCAAGAGTTGTATCTGTCTCCTCAACTTTATCCAGATTTCTCTTGCGAGTGCGAGAACGTGTTTGCATAAACGCTCGCTAGAGTACCTGAAACACAACTGGAAGAAGTAAGTATCAAGTCTTTATCAATGAATCCTAATGAGCACTGATGGCAAGTACATAAACTAAACAAATTAACACCGAGTCCCTAGCAGCGGCGCCAAAAACTTGTTAGGCACAAAGCATGCGCTAAATAAATCACGCAAGTATACGCGTTCGCAAGTAATATAGAATGATTTCTAGTTTGTTCCCACAGAGACTCTGATTAATTATATATAATTAACACTTACTCACCAATATATGATTATTCTTCAATGTCAAGACAATAACAATTAAGATTGGTTAACTAATAATTACTACGATAATTAAACACTTAAATTAACAATATTAAACACACATGAGATCCTAACTTCATTACTACTTCATTCAATAGTTATTGTCATTAACCTTAGCATGTAATGGTGATGATATTAATCGAACAACACGAAACTGATAAACGCCAACTTTCGTTGTACGAATACCATTCTACCAAGCAATCACAATTAAGATAGAAGTTGAATAGGCATCAATTATGTTGAGACTGTAATAACCCCCAAAATTTTCAACTTTTTGTAACCCTTATGAATAGTGTTTTTGCTGAATGAGAAAACTTTTCATGACACACTATGTAGGGGTTCTGTTATGGATATTCTGAGATTTTATTAGTACTCTATATGGTATATAAGTGTATGTAAAGATCGTCAGAATCCAATTCCGAACACTTTGATTTTTCCCGAAAATCCCTTAGATACGGAAAGAATTGAGTATAAGGTAACAGGATAAAAAGGATTTAAATTAAAGGATTATAAGAGAGGATCATAAAAGGAATATAATATATTGAGAAAGGTTAAGGGAACCTAAGTAATAAGATCCCGGGTATGATCCCTCAAACGATAAACGAAAACGAAAGGGATTGGAGAGGATGATGTCACCCAACGAATGAGAAGAGGACAAGGAGGGCAAGATGGCATCATAGCATGACATAAGCATGACATGGGAAGGAAGGAGATGTGGTTGAATTAGAACCACACAAAGTTCAAGGCTAAAAAGGTAATTAACTAAAACAAAAACAAAACCAAATCAACCAAGCCAAGCAAATCATTTTCATCAAAACACAAAATCATTTCTCTCATTCAACCAAGGCTTGCTCTCGGCTTTTGCCATTTCCAAGAGAAACAAAATTCAAAACTCAAGATCAAGGCTTCCTAAATTGGTAAGATAATTCCCTAATCATCCTTATGCATAGTTATGGCTATATCATGAGTTTAAGCCTTCAATTCTTTCTCAATCTTCTTCAATAAATCAATGAAGAAGACAATGAATAGTGATTTCAAAGTTTTTAACTTGAATTTTTCTTGTTTTCCTTTAAGATCCAAGCATCCCTAAGACTTCTCAAAGCTTCTTAAGGCTTCCTAGCTACTCCCACCACTTCAAGGAAGGTATATCATCTCCAAACCCTAGATTCCTATGTATAATAAGATGATTTTGATTATTATGGTGATATAGTAGCTTAATGCTTGTGGTTTAGAGTTTGGGTTGGAGTGGTAGTGAAATGGAATGGTGAATCTTGTTGTTTTGGTTAAAAGAACTTAAGTATAGTTGAATTCAAGCTTAGGCATAAGTATAAATGTTAATATTTAATTTATTGGGGCTGTTATGATGTGATAAGGATGGACTTTGGTTGTATGAATGGGTTGAGGGTGAATTGTGATGGTTTTTGAATGGTTTAAATGTGAGAAATCGCGTAAACATAGCCGTCGTAATGTCCGATTTACTTTAGACTGCTTTTGTTCATAACATTTGGACCCGAGAACTCCCTGCTAGATTATGACCATTGCCATGTTTAGATAGTTCATGTTACGAGCTTCGTTTTGATATGTAGTTCGTTTGATTCCGATGTACGGTTTAGGAGAAACGACCGTTTCAAGTAACGGCGTTTCGCGAACAAAACTTTTCCCCTCGCCTTACTTTGAAACATAGGTTAAAGACCAAAAAGGGTTAACTAATGTATGAAACAATTATGGTAAGTGTGTTAGGCAGTTGGTAAGACACCCGTGAAAGAATCGCCTTAAAACTCGTAATGGTTAATTTATTAAAAATGGTGGAGCCGAGGGTACTAGAGTGACTTAAGAGAATCAGTAAGCGCAAAACAAGCGTTAGAGTCTAAGTTAGTTAAAGTATAGATTTACAAGTGACTTTGGTTTAATTCCAACTTACTTGTTGTTTATAGGTTACCAGACTCGTCCCGAGCCTTTTATCACCCCCAGTCGCTCAGGCAAGTTTCTACCCGTTATACTGTTGTTGTGATGTATATGTGTATATGCATGATCTTGCGATATATGCATATTTGTTATTAGCAAATTCTTGCGATATATTGTAGCATGTGATATAGTATATATGCATGCCTGTTTCATATTCTTGATTTATATATCTGTTGGTTAAAATGCTTACAATTGCATAATACCTATGCTAGAGATAAGCGGTATTGAGTTTACCCTTAGTAGAGGGGATCAAAAGGTGAAAACATTTTCTAAAACCGGGAGTCGAGGATCCCGAGTAGATTATATATATATATATATATATATATTTATATATATATGGTTATAGTTTTCTAAACTATTAATCGAATAAGGTTTATTCGATAACTTTATTTTATTTAATGAATATTATTTTGAATATTCATTCGAGGGCTTATTACTCAGTTTATATTATTTAATGAATATTATTTGAATATTCATTTGAGGATGTATGACTCCGTTTATTTTATTTAATGAATATTATTTATAATATTCATTCGAGGTATACGACTCCGCTTATTATTTAATAATATTCTTTATTTTATCAAAGAATAATGTTTCGATAATCAAACTTACTTTCGATTATTCAAATAAAGATAGTACTTTCATATAAGTATATCTTTGGTTATTTAATATCCATTTCAAGTATAAGTTTTAAAACTTCTACTTCGATTATTTTTATAAAGATTATTCTTTATGGGAATATTATTCAAATAATAATATTCAGATATTTTCTAATATATCGGGACTGATTTATTTTAATAAATCAGCAGTACTCCAAACATTCTTAAAAATGTTTTCGAGTCTTCAAAATGATTTTTAAAGTTAGAGTGGACCCCAAAACTCATTTTTTATATATTTAAGATCTTCCTTTCAAAGGGGATTTAAATACTCGCTCAAAACCTGGGGGATCCAGCTCTGTGGTGCATTTTACATTCGCAACGTGGTTGCTGTTTTGAGAAAACAAATGAATTGATTACTTACCCAACGTTCGGGAAGTAAGCCCATCTAATTGAGTCGGCATAAGCGACAGGCCGGGGTACGGTCTATCAAAGTGTAAGTGGCTTGGTGGCAGTCCATCAACGCGTAAGAGGCCGGGTGGCGGTCCAACACAAGGTCCTTATGTGGCCAGGGTGATGACCGGTGGGGGATTCATCCATCTACTAGTAGAAAAGGTTACTTATTGGTATCTTTGCCTGATCAGCAAGATATCGGGTTTATGCCAAAATTCTTTTCCTTTCCAAAATTCATTGGATGTTACCAACTCTGTTCATACTTTACATAACAGAGGTTCCAGGAAATGTTTAAGAGATATATATGTGGATATATATCGGGACTAAATAAAGTATCTCGTAACTTTATTTCATTCAATAATATTTCAAAGATTGAATCTATTCAAGTCTTAACTTGTGGTCTCATCTATGGGATGACCCTTTTTTTTTAAAACCTATAATACTTTGAACAATGGTAGTTCAAGTAGCCTAATAAATGATATAAGTATAGAGAAGTATTTCGTAACTTCATCTTCCTTTAAGCTTATATCCAGTAAGTAATTATCTTACTTTTGATAAAGGTTTTCAGTAAGTTATCTATTAGATACTTGCATTATTGATTACACTATATATTATCTTGCGAGCTGTAATGCTCACTCTTGCTTTATTTCTTCATCACACAACAACAGTTAGGAAAGATGGCCACACTCCAGCAGACCCAGCGCAAGCATGTGGGAAGCGTCCCGCGTCTTCCCGTTGATGTTGTAGTTGCTATAGCTGCAGAGGTAGATCTATTGTAGATCAGACCATCTACTTTTGAGAATCAATTATGTATAATTATAACTTGTGGCAGATAATGGCAATAAATTGTAAACTTATTAAGTAATCATTTTGGGTTGTAATAACTTTTAAATTGTGGATTCAAAGACTTGTACTTATTTCAATTTCATCTCTGAGACTATAACGGGTTGTGGTGTGTATTAGTGTGGGGTCACAGCATAAGGTTATTTATTATTAATTAAGTGAAGTGATATTGTGGAAAAAAAGACCGTGACGACCCGGATCCCCGACCCCGGATCTGGGGGTGTTACAGAGACCCTATATGTCTACAGAATTTGACAACATAACGATTTAGGCGCAAGTTATTTATGATGATTACACAGGGCAAGTAAAACAGTTAGAGTTACCCACTAATCATGCATACAATACATGAACCTATGCTAGCATGGCAAGTTCTAAATCTCAGCGAAGAAGAAGAAGATCTTGTTTTTACTTGTGAATCTTTGTTCTAAGTTGTAACTCGGATGCTAGTTTTCTTATTTGTGAACCTTACACTTGTTTCGTACTTGGTTTTATTTATTCGTTATAAATACTACATTTGTTATACCATGTTTTCATCGGAACCCACGTTGATGATGAGTCCGATTATGGGCTAATCGTTATCGTGGGGTTCGAGCAGATTTATTTATGGATTTCTTTAGTTAAATTATTTCGATGCCTTAGTGTGTGGTGATTGTATGATAACCTAGTATTGGTTGTGCGTATTCGTCTTATGAGCGTCGCGAACTTATAAGATAATGTGTTAATTCTTAATGAAGCGAAAGTGAATTTAAGGATTTAGAACTTGCCATGCTAGCATAGGTTCATGTAATTGTTATGCATGATTCGTAGGTAATTTTAACCATTTTACTTGCCCTATGTAATCAAGATAGATAACTTGTGCTTAAACCATTATGTTGTCAAATTCTATAGACATATAGGGTCTCAATATAATTGGTGTATATTCAGCTTCTATCTTTTTTGTGGATGTCTGGTATTATGGTACTCGTGCAACGACAGTTGGCATTTATCAGTTTCGTGTTGTCTGATTAGTATTATCACCATTGCATGCTAAGGTTGAGAATAATAAGACTATTGAATGAAGTATTTAATGAAGTTAAAATCTCATGTTTGTCATATATATTAATTCAACCAATCTTATTCTCTTAGTTAAAATTGTTAGTTCAATTCTTAGTTATAAACAACCTCTAATAGTTATCATCTTAGCATTGAATAATAACCATACATTGTTGCTTAAGTGCATGAATTAATTAGTTAACCAAGCCAGTCTCTATGGGAATGAACTAGAAAAGATTCAATACTACTTGCAAACTCGTATACTTACGTGTATTATTAGCGCGTGTTTAGCGACTAACAATAATCTTGGGAAGACCTTTCTTGGCGACTGGCCGAACCTTGATAGATGTGTAGAAGGGTGAGCTCATAATGCGCATGCTGGATCAGGATGTAACTTTTAATGTGTTCAATGTTATAAAATTTTCTACAAAAAATGAGGAGTGCTTAAAGATGAAGTTGGTCAATTTTGTGGTTACTTGAGAACTTGATCAATTGCTTAGGTCTGATGCCTTAGAAAAAGCCTTATTGGGAAATTCAGATAGTGAAGATGACGAAGGTGAAGAACAATTGCAATATTTGAATGCTTCTCCCCGGAAGAGGAAGATCGGTATACCTTTTGAATCTCTTGGAATTGAGGAATTGAACAAAGCTCCTAAACGCCTCAAACCATCTATTGAGGAAGCTCCCACTCTTGAGCTTAAGCCTTTACCTGAGCATTTGAGGTATGCATTTTTAGGTGATGCATCTACTTTGCCTTTTATTATTGCATCTGAACTTTCAGATAGTGATGAGGAAAAGCTTCTGAGGATTCTGAGAGAGTTCAAATTGGCAATTGGCTGGACTATAGCAGATATCAAGGGAATCAGCCCTTCTGACTGCATGCATAAAATTCTGCTAGAGGAAGGTAGCAAGCCTACGGTCGAGCAGCAAAGATGACTTAATCCAATCATGATGGAAGTAGTAAAGAAGGAAATTCTTAAGTGGCTAGATGCATGGATCATCTATCCTATATCTGACAGTTTATGGATAAGCCCGGTTCAATGTGTGCCAAAGAAAGGTGGAATTACTGTGGTAGCAAATGAGAAGAATGAGCTTATTCCTACAAGAACAGTCACGGGGTGGAGAGTTTGCATAGACTACAGGAAGCTGAACAAAGCCACTAGGAAGGATAACTTCCCGTTTCCCTTCATTGATCAGATGCTTAACCGATTGGTCGGTCATGAGTACTACTATCTTCTCGAAGGATATTCGGGTTACAATCAGATTTGTATCGCTCCAGAAGATCAGGAAAAGACTACCTTCACTTGTCCATTCGGTACTTTCGCCTTCAGACGAGTTTCTTTTGGTCTGTGTGGTGCACCAGCCACATTTCAGAGATGTATAATGGCCATCTTTTCTAATATGATTGGCCAGAATATGAAGGTGTTCATGGACGACTTCTCTGTATTTGGTGATTCTTTTGATGAATGCTTCCAAAATATTGGGCACATTTTCAAAAGGTGTGTTGAGACCAATCTGGTTCTCAATTGGGAGAAATGTCACTTTATGGTGCAACAGGGCATTATTCTCTGTCACAAGGTTTCTAGTAAGGGTCTTGAGGTGGACAAAGCCAAGGTGGGGGTCATTGAGAATCTTCCTCCACCTATTTCTGTTAAGGGAATTCACAGTTTTCTTGGTCATGCGGGTTTCTATAGGCGTTTCATCAAAGACTTCTCTAAGATTTCAAACCCATTGTGCAGTTTGCTAGAAAAAGATATCCCTTTCAAGTTTGATGATGGGTGCCTTGCAGCTTTTGAGACATTGAAGAAGAGTTTAATCATGTCACCGGTCATAACTGCACCTGATTGGAATGAACCTTTTGAGATGATGTGCGATGCAAGTCACTATGCAGTTGCAACAGTTCTTGGGCAGAGGAAGAAGAACATATTTCATGTGGTCTACTATGCTAGCAAGACCCTAAATGGTGCTCAACTGAATTATAATACTACGGAAAAAGAACTTTTGGCTATTGTCTATGGTTTTGAGAAATTTTGATCTTATCTACTTGGGACTAAGGTGATAGTTTTCACTGATCACGCTTCAATTCGATATCTCGTCTCAAAGAAGGACTCAAAGCCTAGATTGATTATATGGGTTCTTTTTCTTCAAGAATTTGAACTAGAGATCAAGGACAGAAAAGGAACTGAAAATCAAGTCGATGATCATCTCTCGGATTTAGAGAATCCTAATGCTACTTCATTGGATAAGACATTGATAAATGAGTCTTTTCCCGACAAGCAGCTGTTTGGAGTGCAAGAAGAAGAACCGTGGTTTGCAGATATTATGAACTACTTTGTGAGTAATATCATGCCTCCCGACTTATCTTATGCTCAACGGAAGAAGTTTCTACATGAAGTAAAGTGGTATATGTGGGATGAGCCATTTCTTTTTCAACAAGGAGCTGACCAAATAATCAGGAGATGTATTCCTTACAGCGAAAGGGGGGGCGGATCTTGCGAGATTGCCACTCAACGGCTTATGGAGGATATTATGATGGAGAAAAGACAGCACCTCGTATTCTTCAAGCAGGTTTCTTTTGGCCGACCTTGTTTAAAGATGTTCACCAGTTCATTTTGAAATGTGATCGATGTCAATGTGTGGGTAATATGTCCAAGAGGGATGAGATGCTTCTTATCATGCTTCTCGAGGTTGAGGTCTTAGATGTTTGGGGAATTGACTTCATGGGGCCATTTGTCTAATCTTGTAACAATCAGTATATCTTGTTGGCGGTTGATTACGTGTCGAAATGGGTTGAAGTTAAGGCGTTTCCAACGAACAATACGAAAATGGTGCTTAATTTTCTTCACAAGCAGATATTCACAAGATTTGGAACTCCAAGAGTCATAATCAGTGACGAGGGGTCGCATTTTTGCAATTGCAAGTTCACTGCTATGATGCGAAGGTATAATGTGAATCATCGCATTGCCACGGCTTATCATCCTTAGATAAATTGTAATATCTGGGATATATCATGTAATTATTTTTGCAAATAAATAAATATTACGCATGTTCAGTTATTATTCTATGAATTAATTGTTAAGTGGTATTTGTATTTGAATGTTTAAAAATAATATCAATTGAGTATTTTAATTTTTATATGTCCAAAATAAAATATAGATAATTATCATATCTTCTTATTTATTTTTATATTGATTTATGATTTTATAGGAAATTTATGGATTTTATAAAATCTTTTTTTCGAGTATTTATAAACTATTTTATATAATCGAGAACCAACCGATGTCACACGTTTTTACGTTTTTATAACCCAAAAATTTTCCGAGAACTCCTTCCTATCCTAATTGCAATATTCCGAGCATTTTCCATGTTTCGACATTTTTGATCCGGCGTACGGTTTGTCCTGCGCGGGTCCCGGCGCAATATTTTTGATACATTATTCGTTTCGGTAAATCAATAAAACTCCTATTTTCGATAAACGGGATCTTTTTATTAAACTATTACAATTATCACCTCGTAATACATGCAACAAGGCACTGAGACGAAGACCGCAGTAAAAATTGTACTGATTTGGATAATTATCCCGAAAACCGGTACCGTTTGGATCAGTTTTTATAAATAAACGTACCATTTTGTATCTGGAATGATCCAACGGGATACCAATTTTCCGTAATTATAAATAGCCTTTACCTTTTGTACCAGAAATCATTTGCAAACAGTATTTACAGAGTTTTTACAGAGAAAATACTATAATTATATTTTGTTCTTCCTAATCAAACACAAATTCGGAGGCGTTATCGATATCCGATTGTGGCGTACATATACTCAAAACGAAGCTACTGAAATATAGAATCCAAATCTTTCATCTGTTTCACTGCAGATTTCAAAGAAGAGGCAAGACGTAGGAAAGGGAAACAGATAGTCGAGGAGTAGGAGATTGTGATTGGAAGTTAGAGAAGTATAGCAAGCTAATATCAGGCAAGTGTTCTGAACTTTCTCGAGATATATCGTAGTTGATTAATAGACATGTTTCATATTGTAAGTGCTCTGAAGCACTGAACCCTAAACCTTGATTCCAGTTGTTGGTCTTTGAGCCATAAACCTAATTCTTTCTGAACTATTGATTGTTGTATACCCAAATACGAATTACAGATATACGATATTACTCCACAAATACATACAAAATAAATGCCAAACACTGAATCAAATTGCTTTCAAATTCAAACCATTTTACCTTATGCTTTGAAAGACCAAATCCCTGTAACCTTGAAACATTGATTCCTTTGTTATCCAATTCTTTCATTACCTAACAGCCATTCTTTGAAATTGATATATTGATCCTTTGTGAAGACTGAAACCATTTCATTGTTAAATATCCAATGTTGCTTATGATTTTGTTTATTGCTTTACATTGTCTATTCTGTTATTATGTTAGAATTGGATTGTTTTATAAAATTGTGGACCAGATTCGTGGTCAGACCAGATTGGTGGTCAAGTTAGGCCAATGTGTGCCTTGGATCCAGTAATTAGAGCAGAGCTGTGTGCCTTACTCGGGGTTAGTGCATGACTGATCAACAGCATAACCTTGGTTTTTAAATAAAAATATAATATCCAATTCTAAATCATTAATCATTGTTCACTTGATACCTTAATCCTTTTCACTTGATGATCATTATTCTCAGTCTTGTCATTTTAACTTGCTGAGCTAGTTAGCTCATTTGTGCGATGTTGTTAATGCTCTTTTCCAGTTAAGAAGGAACCAGTTGGTAGCGAGGATCCCCAATCCAGTGTGAGAGCTAGGGGTCCAGGCTGATCGAGTTAAACTAGCTGGCAGCTTTTGAGATAGTTTAAGTTTGTAAAAGTTTGTATTAATGTTTAGTATTCAGATTTGAGTTTGAGTAGTTGGGATTTGTACGTTTGTAATATAAGTGTGTGTGTGTGGCTTGTGTACATACTTTAACCTGTTGCGGTCCGTGGTAGTTGGTAAGTAGGGTCACTGCATATTATTATTATCTTTATTATTATAATAACCCCAATTTTTAGAATTTTTTTTTTGAAACCCTTATGAATAGTGTTTTTGCTGAATGAGAAAACTTTTCAGGCCACACTATGTAGGGGTTCTGTTATGGATATTCTGAGATTTTATTAGTACTCTATATGGTATATAGGTGTATGTAAAGATCGTCAGAATCCAATTCCGAACAGTTTGATTTTTCCCGGAGATCCACTAGATACGGAAAGAATTGAGTATAAGGTAACAGGATAAAAAGGATTTAAATTAAAGGATTATAAGAGAGGATCATAAAAGGATTATAATGTATTGAGAGAGGTTAAGGAAACCCAAGTAATAAGATCCCGGGTATGATCCCTCAAATGATAAACGAAAACGAAAGTTAAGCGAACCGTATAACAGATCAGCGGTCATTAGGCAAACAATTAGGAAGTTAATCAAAGGGATTAGAGAGGATGATGTCACCCAACCAATGAGAAGAGGAGAAAGAGGGGAGGATGACATCATGAGCATGACATAAGCATGACATAAGGGAAGGAGATGTGGTTGAATTAAAACCACACAAAGTTAAGGCTAAAAAAGTAATTAACCAAAACAAAAACAAAACTTCATCCACCAAGCCAAACAAATCATTTCATCAAAACAAAAGAAAATTATATTTCTCTTCACCAAGGGTTGCTCTCGGCTTTTCCTAGTTTTCAAAGAGAAGAAATTCAAAATCCAAGATCCAAGCTTCCTAAATTGGTAAGATAATTCCCTAGTATTCCTTATGCATAGTTATGGCTATATTATGAGTTTAAGCCACCAATTCATTCTCTATCTTCTCCAAGAAATCAATGAAGAAGACAATGAATAGTGATTTCAAGGTTTTTAACTTGATTTTTCTTGTTTTTCCTTTAAGATCCAAGCATCCCTAAGACTCCTCAAGGCTTCCTAAGGTTTCCTAGCTACTCACACCACTTCAAGGAAGGTATATCATCTCCAAACCCTAGCTTTACTTTGTATATTAGGGTGATTTTGGTTGTTATGGCATTAGAGTAGCTTAATGATGGTTGGTTTAGAGTTGGGTTGGAATGGTGGAGATTGGAATGTTGAAATCTTATGATTTGGTTAAAGAATGTAGTATAGTTTAAATTCAAGTTTTAGGATTAAGTAAATTGATTATAAGGAGTTGATTTGGGGCTGTTGTAAAGTAATATGGATGGAGTTTTGATTGGGTTGTGAAGGTTGGTTGAATTGTGGTTGTTTTGAATTGGTTTAAATTTGGGAAATCGCGTAAACATAGCCGTCGTAATGTCCGATTTACTTTAGACTGCTTTTGTTCATAACATTAGGACCCGAGAACCCCCTGCTAGATTTTGACCATTGCCATGTTTATATAGTTCATGTTACGAGCTTCGTTTTGATATGTAGTTCGCTTGAATCCGATGTACGGTTTAGGAGAAACGACCATTTTAAGTAACGACATTTCGCGAACGAACCATTACCCCTCGCCTTACTTTGAAACCTTGATTAAGGCCCTTAAATGACTAATTGGAGTATGAAACAATTATGTAAAGTGGATTAGGTAGTTTTTAGAGTACTCGCGAAACAATCGCCTTAAAATTCTTAATGGTTAATTTATTAAAAATGGTGGAGTTAAGGGTACTCGAATGACTTATGTGATTCGTTAAGCGTAGAAGTGACCATAAGCGAACATTAGGGTTCAATTGGTTAAAGTCTAGTTTCTTAAGAGACCGTGGGTTAATTCCGACTTATGTTGTTGTTCATAGGTTATCGGACCCACTCTAAGCTTAAGTCTATCCGGGAACACTCAGGCAAGTTTTCTACCCGTATAACTGTTGTTGTGATGTATATGTGTATATGCATGATCTTGCGATAAATGCATATTTGTTATTAGCAAATTCTTGCGATATATTGTAGCATGTGATATGGTACATATGCATGTCTGTTTCGTATTCTTTCCATATAGATCTATTGGTTCAGTTGATAATACCTATGCTAGAGAATAGCGGTAATTTGTATATACCCTTAGTATAGGGACCAAAGGTGAAAACATTTTCTAAAACCGGGAGTCGAGGATCCCGAGTAGATTTTGTATAGATAGATATATATATATATATATATATATATATATATATAGCAATAGTTTTCAAAACTATTAATCGAATAAGGTTTATTCGATAACTTTATATTATTTCGAATATTCATCCGAGGGCTTATGACTCAGCTTATTTATTTATTGAATATTATTTCAAATATTCATCCGAGGGCTTATGACTCAGCTTATTTTATTTATTGAATATTATTTGAATATTCATTTGAGGATCTATGACTCCGATTATTTGCTGAGATATATTTTTTATTTTATTAAAGAATAAGGTGTCGATAATCAAACTTACTTTTGATATTTAAATAAAGATATTACTTTCGTATAAGTATATCTTTGATTATTTACTATTCATTTCAAGTAAGTTTTCCAACTTCTACCTCAAGTATTCATTATGGGTATATTATTTAAATAATAATATTCAGATATCTTTTATATATATTGGGACTGATTTATTTTATTAAATCAGCATCACTCCGAACATTCTTAAAAATGTTTTGCGAGTCTTCAAAAATGATTTTTAAAAGTTAGAGCGGATCCCAAAACTCATTTTTATATTTAAGATCCTCCTTTCGAAGGGGATTTAAATACTCGCTCAAAACCTGAGGGATCCGGCTCTGTGGTGTGTTTTATATTCGCAACAAGGTTGCTGTCTTGATAAAAAGAATTTTGATTACTTACCCAACACTCGGGAAGTAAAATTCTTGGAACAAGTTAATCCATTAACAGGCATCACCTGGGAAATATCGGTGAGTTTTCCTTTCCAACTAGATACGACTTCTTGGTGGAGCCGTATCAACAAGTTTCTAATTGGGGAAAGTGGGGACGAGCTTTACGTTTCAGAGTCATGGATTTCATCTGAACTAGGAGTGGCGTAAGTGGTCGAGTAGCGCCGCCCCAGCCTTATTATATTGGCCCAAATGGCGTGGAAGTTCCTCTAAGGCGGTCCATTCCTTAGGAGTTCAGTGTTCGGTTGACAAGTAAATCCGACAGGTTCTCCTCTACATGTAGAAAATGGTGGGGTTGTACTACTACGACTGATCATCGTAAGTGGTCTTCCTGGCGCGGCAAACTCCCGTAATGAGTTCATCATCCAGTTGGATAATTCTGCAACACTACCCGTAGCATTTCGATCGAAAGGCTACGAATGGGTGGTTGCCGAAGCATTGACAGGGTCAAACAGTTTTATTGCTGTATCCATTGAATGAAGTATCTCATAACTTCATTTCTTTTCAAAATATTTCAAAGATTGAATATATTTAAGTTTTAATTTATGGTCTCATCTATGGGATGACCTCTTGAATCTTACTATACTTTGAACAGTAGTAGTTCAAGTATATTTCTAAAAATGGTATAAGTATAGTGAAGTAATTGGTAACTTCATCTTCCTTTAAAACTTATATCCAGTAAGTATTTACCTTACACATGATAAAGGATTCTAGTAAGTATCCATTGAGATACTTGTATTATTGTTATCACTATATATTATCTTGCGAGCTGTAAGGCTCACTCTTGCTTTATTTCTTCATCACACAACAACAGTTAGGAAAGATGGCCAGACTCCAGCAGACCCAGCGCACGCGCGTGGGAAGCGTCCCGCGTCTTCCCGTTGATGTTGTAGCTGCTATAGCTGCAGAGGTAGATCTATTGGTAGATCAGGCATTCTACTTTTGGGAACTAAATATTGTATAATTATAACTTGTGGTAGATAATGGCAATTAACTGTAAATTTATCAAGTAATCATTTTGGGTTGTAATAACTTTTAATTATGGATTCAAGGACTTGTACCTATTTCAATTTCATCTCTGAGACTATGACGTGTGGTGGTGTGTGTTAGTGTGGGGTCACAGCTTGAGGTTGTTTATTATTAATTAAGTTAAGTGATAATTGTGGAAAGAAAGACCGTGATGACCCGGATCCCTGACCCCGGATCTGGGGGTGTTACAGAAATGGTATCAGAGCTAAGCCTTATAAACCTCAGAGATGATGTGACGTTAAGATAATAAGTTCACAAAGATAATAAGAACTCTTGCCAAGTTCATAGTCGGGCTACCTAACGTAGTACTGACAGTTAAAACCCTTATGGGAACCCTTATAAATATCGTGATAGAAGCATAGTTCGTTATCATATATGGTAGCGGGACTCCGAACCCTGAGGTTGAGGAGCAACAACGCGATGATGTTTTATTAGTTATTGGAGATCAGATTGTGGATCCAATGGAACACCCTAGTGAGGGACCGGATGATGTTCATATTGAGGATGTGGCGGTTGAGGATGTTGTCCTAGAAGGGATTGTTGCTGAGAAGAATCCCGTGGAGGGTCCTGACAAGAATGAATAAAGGACCACTGAGGAATTGATGACCATGGTTAGGGTAATTACCAGAGGTAGGATTGGCTGGTCACTACCGGAGATTCGTTCAAGTTTGTAAAGATAGTAGCCCCTTTAACGCAGCTTACTCGTAAGACTAAGAAGTTTGAATGGACAGAGAAATGCGAGAACAGCTTTCAAGAACTGAAGCAAAAATTGGTGATGGCCCCTATATTGGCATTGCCGGATGGAAAAAGGAGATTTTGTGATTTGTATTGACGCTTCGCATAAGGAATTAGGGTGCTTCTTATACAGCACAACAAGGTAATCACATACGCATCAAGAAAATTAAGGGAATATAAAATTCGATATCCCCACCTATGAGCTTGGGCTCATGGCAATAGTTTTGCCCTAAAGATTGGAGGCACTACTTGTATGGAGAGAAGTGCGAGATTCACAAACCATAGGAGCTCTAGTACATTTTTACGTAGAAAGAGCTCAACATACGCAAGAGGAGGCGGTTAGAGCTAATCAAGAATTATGATTGGGAGATTCTTTATCATTCGGGGAAAGCCAATATGGTGGCTGATGCCCTTAGTAAAAAAGAGAGACTCAAGATGATAATGTCTTTTGGAGAGTTTATAAGGGATTTTGAGAAAATGGAAATAGAAGTGAAGGTAACCGGAGCCGGTACCGAAAAGCTGTTTGAGATTGCAATACAGTTCAAATTATTGGAAAAGAACATATTGTGCCAGAAAAAGTGATGAATGAAGGCAGAGAGCCAACAAATAGATAAGAGATTAATACCGAGAAAGATGATAAGGGAATAATGAGGTATTCCTACAGAATTTGGGTTCCAAATGTTCAAGAGCTTAAAGATGAGTTCTTAGATGAAAGCTAGTTTGAGGAATAAGATTTAGAGCAAACCCTGAATGTGATAGTCAAGGAGGTCGCCATCAAGATCGAAGGAACCCATAACATGATGAAGTGGAAACTGAGGATTTAAAATATGTAGGAGGACCCCGATTATGGGAAGGAGGAGGGAATGTTCAGACTAGGAAACAAAAGTCGAGTAAGGAAAGGAGACCCGAGACGGTACTCCTATACGAAAATTTATGGACCTTTCTAGACATAACTTAGACTATTATCCCCAACCACCACCCTGAGGAAACAATGCGGTGAGAAATTCTTTCAGGACCTTTAAGTCGCTAAGCCCTTAGAGTTCCAAGGAACAAGCTGAACCAGTCGAGGCAAGAGCCTGGCTAAAGGAAATATAGGAATCATTTGAGATTCTAAATGATGGACGAATCACAAAAGACTATTTTTGTCACTTACCCTCCTAAGAGAAGGGCCACCACTGGTGAAAGACCAAGAAAGGCACGGAGCCAGAGGTTAGGATAAACTGATTAAAGTTCAGTCAATTGTTTCGGGAAAGTAATTCCCAAGGTTATGGAGATAGTGGAAAAGCTTTAGAGTCAGAACAAAGACGGACGAGTAT
This sequence comes from Apium graveolens, assembly GCF_009905375.1. Taxonomy (NCBI): domain Eukaryota; kingdom Viridiplantae; phylum Streptophyta; class Magnoliopsida; order Apiales; family Apiaceae; genus Apium; species Apium graveolens. The sequence goes on along the minus strand of NC_133654.1, from coordinate 238,879,540 downwards.
GATGAAATATGAAGCTAAGTTGTAAAAGTTGTCAAGATTCGTTCTGATGACAAGAATCCCAGAACGATGTGATGCTTGAAGTCAATAATTAGTGGGTTCATGAAATAATGATAAGAGAAAGGAAAATAAAAAGAAACTGTAACACCCCCAAATCTGGGGTAAGGGATCCAGGTTGTCACGAGTTCCATTTCCCTTAATAACACCCAATCTTAATAAATAATCAACTACTCTGTACTGTGACCCCACAATAAATACACACACCACAAGTTATAGTCTCAGAGATGAATATCCAAAAGTAACACGAGTCATTTTATTCCAAAATTATATGCCATTACACCTTAAAAGGGTTTCTGAATAGATTTACATTTTTTTTTCCATTATTACAATTGATAAAGATATATAAGTCTGGTACATCAAAAGTTGAAAGCCTAGCCTATTGGTAGATCCTACCTCAGCTACAGCGACATCAACGCCTATAGGAAACTGCGGAACGTTTCCTATCCGCTCGCGAATTGGGAGCTTAGTCATGTTCATCTTTTCTATCTGTTGTTGTGTGATGAAAGAAGAAAGCAAGGGTGAGCAGCAAGCCCACCAAAATAATATGTATAATCATTAACAATATATGAGCCTTCTCATAGTACTCATGAAAGTCTTGGTCAAAAGAAATGGACCAAGTTTGATATCTTAATGCGATGAAGTCGCAAAATATTCAGTATATATACATATATACTTTTCAAAATCTTGGAAGTCCTCTTCCATGCATAATATACACAGAGTTCCAGTTTATAACTGTATAAAACTATCGTTGCAAGTTGATCTCATATATCTAACCTTGTCTCAACGTTTTTCTGAAAATCTTTGACATGCATAAGATAATCATTTGCTAGATATAAGTTTAAAAGATGAAGTTACAAGATACTCCAATATACTTATATCTTTTCCAAATACTACTTGAACTACCACCGTTCAAGTTATAATTAGTTTCAAAAGTTCATCATATAGATGAGACTACAAGACAAGATTTGAATATATTCAATCTTTGAACATCAGTGTAAATAATGAAGTTACGAGAAACTTCATTAAGTCCCGATATATATATACGCCTATATATATATACATTTCATACACTCCTTGAAAATCTCTATTATGAAAGTTATAAACAGAGTTGCAATATCCAATGAATTTGGAAAGGAGAAAACCTTGGCATAAACCTGATATCTTGCTGATCAGGCAAAGATACCAATAAGTAACCTTTTCTACTAGTAGATGGATGAATCCCCCACCGGTCATCACTCTGGCCACATAAGGACCTTGTGCTCGACCGCCACCCGGCCTCTTACGCGTTGATGGACTGCCACCCAGCCACTTACACTTTGATAGACCGTACCCCGGCCTGTCGCTTATGCCGACTCAATTAGATGGACTTACTTTCCGAACATTGGGCAAGTAATCAAATTATTTTCTCAAAACAGCAACCACGTTGCGAATGTAAAATACACCACAGAGCCGGATCCCCCAGGTTTTGAGCGAGTATTTAAATCCCCTTCGAAAGGAGGATCTTAAATATAAAAGAATGAGTTTTGGGATCCGCCCTAACTTTTAGAAATCATTTTGAAGACTCGAAAATATTTTTAAGAATGTTTGGAGTACTGCTGATTTATTAAAATAAATCAGTCCCGATATATTAGAAATATCTGAATATTATTATTTAAATAATATTCTCATAAAGATAATCCTTATAAAAATAATCGAAGTAGAAGTTTTAAAACTCATACTTGAAATGGATATTAAATAACCAAAGATATACTTATATGAAAGTACTATCTTTATTTGAATAATCGAAAATAAGTTTGATTATCGAAACATTATTCTTTAATAAAATAAAGAATATTATTTAATAAAATAAGCAGAGTCATAAGTCCTTGAATGAATATTCAAAAATAATATTCATTAAATAAAGTAAGCGGAGTCATAAGTCCTCGAATGAATATTCAAAATAATATTCATTAAATAAAATAAGCGGAGTCATAAGTCCTCAAATGAATATTCAAAATAATATTCATTAAATAAAATAAAGGAGTCATAAGCCCCCGAATGAATATTCGAAATAATATTCATTAAATAATATAAAGTTATCGAATAAACCTTATTCGATTAATAGTTTTAAAAACTATTCATATATATATATATATATATGTATATATATATATATATATATTATACTCGGGAGCCTCGCCTCCCGATTTTAGAAAAAGTTCACCTTTTGATCCCCTATACTAAGGGTATACGCAAATACCGCTTATCTCTAGCATAGGTATTATGCAACGAATAAACATTTGAACCAACACTTAGATATCAAGATTACGAAACAAGCATGCATATATAACATATCAACATGCTCCAATATATCGCAAGATTTGCTAATAACAATCAGGCATCTATCTCAAGATAATGCATATACATATATTTACATCACAACAACAGTATAACGGGTAGAAAACTTGCCTGAGTGCTCCCGTATAGACTTAAGCATAGAGTGGGTCCGATAACCTATGAACAACAACATAAGTCGGAATTAAACCCCGGTCGCTTAAGAAACTAGACTTTAACCATTTAGAGCCTAACGCTTGCTTTTGCGCTTAACGATTCACTTAAGTCGCTCGAGTACCCTCGGCTCCACCATTTTTAATAAATTAACCATTAAGAATTTTAAAGCGATTCTTTCGCGAGTACCTTACCAACTGCCTAATCCACTTAACATAATTGTTTCATACCCCAATTAGTCATTTAAAGTCCTTAACCAAGGTTTCAAAATAAGGCGAGGGGTAATGGTTCGGTCGCGAAACGCCGTTACTTAAAACGGTCGTTTCTCCTAAATCGTACATCGGATTCAAACGAACCACATATCAAAACAAAGCTCGTAACATGAACTATCTAATCATGGCAATGGTAAAAACCTAACAGTGAGTTCACGGGTCCTAATTGTTAAGAACAAAACAGTCTTAAAGTAAATTGGACATTACGACGGCTATGTTTACACGATTTCCCAAATTTTTACCATTCCAAATCATATCAATCCAACTTCCAATCAACAACAACTCAAGATACACATCAATGCTACTGATTTCAGTCATAATAATCTCAAGGATCTCAATCCAATCATATATTATAACATCTCCAAATTCAACTAAACTACTTAACAATTAAGCTCGAATCATGCTTATCATTCAAATTACTACTCATCCATCCAAACCATCTCCAAACTTCAACATTCAAACTTATTACTCAAGGGTGTGAAGATTTATACCTTTCTTGGAGGGTGGAAAGTTACTAGGACGCCTTATGGAGCCTCCTACCAGCTTGATCTTTCCAAAGAAATCAAGAACACAAAGTTAGGCTTTAAAGTTTCTAAAAGTCCGATTGAAAGAACTGTAAAAATGAGAGTCTTAACATACTTATTTGGACGAGACTTGTGAACAAGAGTTGTAGGTCATCTCAATACCTTTCCAACGAGCTATAGAACACAACATTTGAGTGAGAATTGAAGGAGATATGGTAGTTTGAAGTTTCTGTGTTTATTTTGGCCGAGAGCTTGATGAAGAAAAGGGAAGAGCTTTTGTGTTTTTTGTGATTTATTTTGATTTGCCTTGGTTGGTTGACTTTTGTTTTGTTTTAATCATTTTTAACCATGAAAAAAAAATTGTGTGGTTATAAATCAACCACACTTCTTTCCCTTATATCATGCTTTGGTCATCATGTGATATCACCCTCCACACTTGTCCTCTTCTTGTTGGTTTGATGACATCATCATCCCTAACCTCCTTGATTAACTCTTAATTGCTTGCCTAATGACCGCTGATCTGTTATACGGTTCGCTTAACTTTCGTTTTCGTTTATCATTTGAGGGATCATACTCGGGATCTTATTACTTAGGTTTCTTTAACCTTTCTCAATACATTATATTACTTTCACGATCCTCTCTTATAATCCTTGAATTTAAATCATTTTTATTCTGTTACCTTATACTCAATTCTTTCTGTATCTGGTAGATTTTCGGGAAAAATCAAAGTGTTCGGAATTGGATTCTGACGATCTTTACATACACTTATATACCATATAGAGTACTAATAAAATCTCAGAATATCCATAACATAACCCCTACATAGTGTGGCTCAGCTTATTTTATTTATTGAATATTATTTGAATATTCATATGAGGATCTATGACTCCGATTATTTGCTGAGATATATTTTTTATTTTATTAAAGAATAAGGTGTCGATAATCAAACTTACTTTTGATATTTAAATAAAGATATTACTTTCGTATAAGTATATCTTTGATTATTTACTATTCATTTCAAGTAAGTTTTCCAACTTCTACCTCAAGTATTCATTATGGGTATATTATTTAAATAATAATATTCAGATATCTTTTATATATATTGGGACTGATTTATTTTATTAAATCAGCATCACTCCGAACATTCTTAAAAATGTTTTGCGAGTCTTCAAAACTGATTTTTAAAAGTTAGAGCGGATCCCAAAACTCATTTTTATATTTAAGATCCTCCTTTCGAAGGGGATTTAAATACTCGCTCAAAACCTGAGGGATCCGGCTCTGTGGTGTGTTTTATATTCGCAACAAGGTTGCTGTCTTGATAAAAAGAATTTTGATTACTTACCCAACACTCGGGAAGTAAAATTCTTGGAACAAGTTAATCCATTAACAGACATCGCCTGGGAAATATCGGTGAGTTTTCCTTTCCAACTAGATACGACTTCTTGGTGGAGCCGTATCAACAAGTTTCTAATTGGGGAAAGTGGGGACAAGCTTTACGTTTCAGATTCATGGATTTCATCTGAACTAGGAGTGGCGTAAGTGGTCGAGTAGCGCCGCCCCAGCCTTATTATATTGGCCCAAATGGCCTGGAAGTTCCTCTAAGGCGGTCCATTCCTTAGGAGTTCAGTGTTCGGTTGACAAGTAAATCCGACAGGTTCTCCTCTACATGTAGAAAATTGTGGGGTTGTACTACTACGACTGATCATCGTAAGTGGTCTTCCTGGCGCGGCAAACTCCCGTAATGAGTTCATCATCCAGTTGGATAATTCTGCAACACTACCCGTAGCATTTCGATCGAAAGGCTACGAATGGGTGGTTGCCGAAGCATTGACAGGGTCAAACAGTTTTATTGCTGTATTCATTGAATGAAGTATCTCATAACTTCATTTCTTTTCAAAATATTTCAAAGGTTGAATATATTCAAGTTTTAATTTATGGTCTCATCTATGGGATGACCTCTTGAATCTTACTATACTTTGAACAGTAGTAGTTCAAGTAGATTTCTAAAAATGGTATAAGTATAGTGAAGTAATTGGTAACTTCATCTTCCTTTAAAACTTATATCCAGTAAGTAATTACCTTACACATGATATATGCATGACAAAGATTCTCATAAAAATGTTGAGACAAGGTTAAATGTATGAGATCACCTTGCAACGATATTTTTATACAGTTATAAACTGGAACTCTGTGTATATTATGCATGGTAGAGGATTTCAAAGATCTTGAAAAGTATATATACATATATACTGAATATTTTGTGACTTGGTCGTGTTAAGATATCAAACTTGGTTCATTTTTGCTTGACCAAGACTTTCATGAGTACTATGAAAATGCTCATATATTATTAATTATTATACTTGTTATTTCGGTGGGCTTGTTGCTCACCCTTGCTTTATTCTTTCATCACACAACAACAGCTAGACAAGATGAACAGGACCAAGCTCCCAATTCGCAAGCGGATAGGAAACGTTCCACAGTTTCATGTAGGCGTTGATGCCGTTGTAGCTGAGGTAGGAATTACAAATAGGCTAGGCTTTCAACTTTTGATGTACCGGACTTATGTATATTTATGAATTATAATAATGGCAAAGAATATGTAAATTAATTCAGAAACCCTTTTTGAGGTGTAATGGTTTATAATTGTGGAATAAAATGACTTGTGTTATTTTTTGTATTCACCTCTGAGACTATAACTTGTGGTGTGTGTGTGTGTATTGTGGGGTCACAATACGCAGTAGTTAGTTTTTTATTAAGATTAAGTGTTATTAAGGGAAATGGAACTCGTTACAACCCGGATCCTCGACCCCGGATTTGGGGGTGTTACATGTATAATAAAAAGATTAAGTCATATTGACAGCCCTAAGATTAAGTTGTATGATAATCAATATTTGTATTATGTAATTGTATTCCTTAAGTCTGTAAAAATGTTTAGTAGATTAGACAGGGGGAATTTCTGTGAACAGTTTCAAGCTAAGGAATAAACTCTGGAAGAAGATCAAATCTTGATCATGCCTTTGAGAAAAGATGTAGAAGCTTGGAGTTGAATATTGTTGTTCTATGAAAAATTTTCTAAGTCAAGATATCGACAAGTCACAGATCAAGGTATATCGAGAAGTCATTCGAAAAGTCCAAAATGACTTGTAGAGAAGTCCAAAATGGCTTATAGAGAAGTCTCGGAGATATCGACAAGTCAAATGAAGATATAGAGGACTGGAGATATCGACAAGTCAATTTCTCATATAGATATCTCAGAGATATCGATAAGTCAAATTGTGTATATAGAGATCTCAGAGATATCGACAAGTTATTTCTGCATGTAAAGATCTTAGAGATATCGACAAGTCAAATGAAGATGTAGAGAACTGGAGATATCAAAAAGTCAATTTATTATATAGAGATCTCAGAGATATCGATAAGTTAAATTGTGTATATAGAGATCTCATAGATACCGACAAGTCATTTCTACATGTAGAGATCTCAAAGATATCAACAAGTCATTTCACATGTAAAGAACTGGAGACCTGGACAAGTCAATTATACCTATAGAGAACTCAAGATATCGATAAGTCATTATACATATCGATATGTCACTTCTCTATAGAACAAAAGGAGATCTCGACATACTATCTCAAATTCAGAATACTTACAAGTTCAAGATTCAAGATTATCAGCCAACAAACAATTCATTCACTGAATTGGAAAGTCTACAAAAGCAGCTTGAAGAATATAAGATCAAGGGCCAAGATTCACTAGACAAAGAATGGTCACAGACCTGCAAGATTCTACACATATTTGCTAACATCGGAAAAGGAAATAGACAAGGTTGCTTTAGAAATTGGTTTAGTACATTATAGTGCAAGTTTTGTAAACTCGTGTTGCTAGTCTATAAAACATGCATGGGTCCTTGGTTCACAAAAAAAATATATCTAAATTTTCTTATATTTTCTCAAGATAAAATCCGAGTTCTTATTTTCTTCAGAACGCAGATTTGTAGTTATGAGTTTTTAATATATTTTGTTTGTGTGTAAATTATGTGAAACATAATATGTACATCTCTTAACTGCTTTGTTCAACAATAATCCAAAGAGCTTAAAAACTAAAAAAAATCCAAGAAACACATTCCCTCCCTCTGTGTTACTTTTCTGTGCATTCAATATCTAACAAGTGGTATCAGAGCAAAATCTGAAAGTAAACAGATAAAGATCTTGGAAAAATTAGTGCTCAGAAATTAAGCAGTTTTAAGATACCAATGTTTGACAAGATCAACTATAATTTGTGGAAAAAGAAAATGATGTTTTTATAAAGATGACCAACCCTATGTACATTCAAATTCTCAAAAATGGACCTTTTATTCCTATGAAAAGAGTTCCAGAAGCCACAGATAGAGACATGGTTATACCAGCACATTATGTATCCAAAAATGCTTTAACCTACACCGAGCCTGAAAAAAAAGGTTGCACTGGATAGCAGTTTATAACTCATTATAATTAAGTCTCTTGATAATATAATATACAACAACATTATCAATTATGATTCTGCTAAACAGATCTTGGAGAAAATTGAAATTCTGAGGGTACAGAGGAAGTCAGATCAAATCAAAGGAGGATATTGGTGTCTCAGTATGAGGGTTTCATGGTTAAACTTAAAGAAGGAATTACTGAAGTTTTTAAAATATTTAACAAATTGATTAATGACTTGCAACTTCATGATAAATATTATGAAGCTGAGGAGGTTAACCTAAAATTTTTGCTCACCCTTCCTGACCATCTTGAACAAAATATATTTGTTATTAGAGAAGGAAAAGACTTAAGCAAAATGATATTTGAGGTCTTATATGGGATTTTGAAAACATATGAGCTTGAGATGTTGTAGAGAAAGTCATTGAAGGTAAACCAAGGACATGTGATTGATGGATCTAGTGCCTTAATGGTCAATGATAGTACAATACTTGAAGATGAACAAGAAGCTCAAACTCCAGTCACTCATACAATAGAGAAAATGAACAAGGAGCCCCTGAAACAGGTTATATTGGAGCTAGAAGAGGATGAATATTACACCCTTGATGAACTAGATGAGATGGATCAATCAATGGCTTACCTTGCTAGAAAATTTTCTAACATTAGGGTGAAAATCCAAAGTACTTTAAGAGTAAGGGACAAACCTCAAATAGAAACAACTGGAAAGGAAAAACTCAGTACAAATCAGGTGGCAAAGGTGGCTACAAAAGTGGATCTGTTGACAGATCAAAAATTAGGTGCTACAGTTGTGATGAGTTGGGCCACTTTGCAACAGAGTGTAGGAAGCCGAAGAAAGTAAAGAAGGATAAAGCCTACTTGGAATTGGAAGCAAAGTATGAACCTCTCTTGAGAAAATAACAAGGAAAGGCTTACATAGCTGAAGGAAAGAGTTGGGATGACACTGATGATAATTAAGAATTTGGAAACTATGCACTCATGGCTTTAGAGCAAGGAGAATCATCTACATCAAAATCAGAGGTACCAACTCTAACCACAATTGATTTAAATACAAGCCAATATAAAGAAACTTTTGAAAAGATGAGTGTAGAGATGTTTCACATCCACACAAGCATGGTGGCAGCTACTGAGAAAGTTAGTAGACTGTCAAAAATCAATGAGAAGCTTGAGATTGAAAAGCAAGAGTTGGAGCTGCAGCTTGTTGAGCTTGAAACGGTCAAGCAAGATAATAAATATCTGAAAAATAAGCTCAAGTGTGCAAGTGAAATTGAAGCAGTGCTGAGGGAAAAATTGGAAAAGAATGAAGTAAAATTGAAGTCATTTAAAAATGCATCTCAATTGGTTGGACAATACCATGAGAAAAATAAACCATGTGCTAATATAGCTATTGGTTTGGACTATAATGCCCTGAACAAAAACAAGAAAAATGAAGGTGACAATGGAAAAGAAATTGCAGATCAAGATGTTCCAACTGTGCTGAGAAAAGTAAATGCACCCTTGTTCAAAGCATGTGAGGTTAATTTCAGTGAGGTTGAGTTGGTCATCATGCAAGAACTTGCAGATGAAGACAGTGAAAAGAAGGATACAGAAACCACTCCCACAAATGAAACTGAAAAAAAACAAATAGTTAATCAAGTTATCAAGACACCAACCAAGAAGGTCAAGACTGAGAATGTTGGGATAAAGAAAAAGAACAGAAATGGAAAAATAGGTGTGAACAAGAGCAAAACCTATGCTTTTTTTGCAGATGCTCCCAGAAAGCAGTGTCAAAAATGTGGCTCAACAAATCACCTAACTCATCTTTGTAAAAAGGTTGTTAGTGAGCCAAAGTTGGGAGCTTACAAATACAATAAGGCATTGGCTGAAGATCCCTATTCATTCTGTGATAAATTTGATTGCATTCCTTGCAATATGAAAGTGATGAAAAGCTGTCATAAATTGAGAGTAGATATCAAAGAAGTTAATCTTGGTTTTACAGCTAAAAAGTAAAATGCAAATCAATCAAGAAATATTGTTCTTTTTGGATCATCAAATTCTACTTCTGCAACTTTTATGAAAAAGAAGAAAGTACCCAACACTGTTTGGGTAGCTAAACACACTTAATCCTCATTGTGTACAGGGAAAGATGAAGAGATTCATATGGATCATTGACAGTGGATGCTCTAGACATGTGACAGGTGATAAGGCCCTATTATCAATATTTGAGGAGATGGTTAGCCCATTGGTAACTTTTGGAGACAACAGCAAAGGATTCACAATGGGATATGGCAAGCTGGTTTCAGGAAATATTGTCATAAAAGATGTAGCACTGGTTGTTGGACTTGAAGTAAATCTTCTAAGTGTCAGCCAATTTACTGACAACGGATTTAAGGTGAATTTTGAAAAAGAAGATTGCTCAATTGACAGCAAGAAGACTGGTGAAACTGCTCTGAAATGAGTAAGAAAAGGAAGCTTATTTGTTGCAGATCTAAGTTCAGCAAACAATGATAGAATTTACTGCTTCTATACCAAGGCATCCATTGAGAAAAGTAAGTTGTGGCACAAGAAACTCTCTCACCTGAATTACAAAGTAATTAATACCTTGGTGAAAAAGAAATTAGTGAGAGACAGGCCATATTTGGAATTTGCTCAAGATGAAGTTTGTGAGGCTTATCAGAAAGACAAAATGAAGAGGTCCAGTCATAAGAGTAAAATTGTGAATTCCATAAGTGCACCATTGCAACTTATTCACATGGACCTGTTTGGACCATTTAATGTCTTATCTATTTCTAGAAAGAAATATGCACTCGTGATGATGGATGACTACACAAGGTATACATGGGTAGAATATGCATTCAAAGGATGAAACTCCACACTTCATTATTGAACACATAAAGAAAGTCGAAAAGCAGGATGAAGATCAAAATTGTGTAAAAATATTGAGAAGTGATAATGGCACAGAATTCAGAAATGCAATATTGAGTGAATTCTTCAAAGACAAAGGCATTGTTCATGAATTTTCAGCTACAAGAACACCTCAAAAAAATGGTGTTGTTGAGATGAAAAATAGAACTCTTGTTAAAGCTGCCAGAACAATGCTGCAAGATGCCAATTGTAATAACCCCAATTTTTGAAATTTTTGAAGCCCTTATGAATAGTGTTTTGCTGATTATGCTGAATAAGAAAATTTTTCATGTCACACTATGTAGGGGTTCTTTTATTGATCTTCTGGGATATTATTAGTGCTCTATGTGGTATATAAGTGTATGTAAAGATCGTTAGAATCTAAATCCGAACACTTTGATTTTTCCCGGAAATCTACCAGATACAGAAAGAATTGAGTATAAGGTAACAGAATAAAAAGGATTTAAATTCAAGGATTATAAGAGAGGATCATAAAAGAAATATAATGTATTGAGAAAGGTTAAGGAAACCTAAGTAATAAGATCCCGGGTATGATCCCTCAAACGATAAACGAAAACAAAAGTTAAGCGAACCGTATAACAGATCAGCGGTCATTAGGCAAGCAATTAAGAGTTAATCAAGGAGGTTAGGGATGATGATGTCATTAAACCAATAAGAGGAGGACAACTAGGGGAGGGTGACATAACAAGGTGACATAAGCATGATAAAGAAAAGTGTGTTGTTGGTTGATTAAGAACCACACAAAAGTTACCTTGGTAAAAGGTAATAAATCAAAACAAAACAAATCAACCAAGCTAACCAACAATTCATTTTAACCAAAAACACAAAGATATTTCACTTTCTTCATCAAAAGCTCTCGGCTTTTTTCTTCTTCAAAGAATGAAAATTCAAAATCCTAGTTCCAAGCTATGTTAATTAGCAAGGTAATTATCTAAGACTCCTTATACATAGATATAGCTATCCTATAAGTTTGAGCTTCTAATTCATTCACAATCTCTTCCTAAAAATCATGGAAGAAGAGGGTGAATAGTGTTTTTCAAGAACTAAAATTTTTGTTCTTGAGTTCTTGTTTAGATTAAGCTTGGATAAGGACTTTTAAGGGTGATTCCAAGCTAATTACTTGATTCTCCACTCTCCAAGGAAGGTATAACCCCTCCAAACCCTAACTTTACTTGAGTATTAGGTTTAGTTTTGTTGTTATAGTTCATGAGAGGCTTGATTGTTGTGTATGTAGAGGTTAGTTGGTTTTGTGATGTTTATGGAGTTGTAATTCTTGGATTTTTGATTAATGAACTTAAGTATAGTTTAAATTCATGTTTGAGAATAGTATAAATTGATAATATTGAGTTGTTGGGGCTGTTATGGTGAAGTATGGATGCAGTTTGGTTGGGATGTTGATTGTGGGTTGATTGTGGGTTGATTTGGAGTGGTATAAATTTGGGTAATCACGTAAACATAGCCGTCGTAATGCCCGATTTACTTTAGACTGTTTTTGTTCTTAACATTAGGACCCGTGAACTCACTGCTAGGTTTTGACCATTGCCATGATTAGATAGTTCATGTTACGAGCTTCGTTTTGATATGTGGTTCGTTTGAATCCGATGTACGGTTTAGGAGAAACGACCGTTTTAAGTAACGGCGTTTCGCGAACGAACCATTACCCCTCGCCTTACTTTGAAACCTAGGTTAAAGACCTAAAAGGATAATTGGAGTATGAAACATTTATGTAAAGTGTATTAGGCAGTTGGTAAGGCACTCGCGAAAGAATCGCCTTAAAACTCTTAATGGTTAATTTATTAAAAATGGTGGAGTCGAGGGTACTCGAGCGACTTAAGAGAATCAGTAAGCGCAAAGCGAGCATTAGAGTCTAAATTGGTTAAAGTATAGATTCATAAGTGACTTTGGTTTAATTCCAACTTATATGTTGTTTATAGGTTACCAGACTCGTCCCAAACCATTTATAACCCTCAGTCGCTCAGGCAAGTTTTCTACCCGTTATACTGTTGTTGTGATGTATATATGTATATGCATTATCTTGTGATAGATGCATGATGGTTAATTAGCAAATTCTTGCGATATATTGTAGCATGTGATATGGTATATATGCATGCCTGTTTCGTATTCTTGATATATATATCTATTGATTCAGTTGATAATACCTATGCTAGAGATAAGCGGTAATTTGCATATACCCTTAGTATAAGGGACCCAAAGGTGAACATTTTTTTCTAAAACCGGGAGTCGATGCTCCCGAGTATAATATATATATATTTATATATATATATATATGAATAGTTTTTAAAACTATGAATCAAATAAGGTTTATTAGATAACTTTATTTTATTAATGAATATTATTTTGAATATTCATTCGAGGGCTTATGACTCCGTTTATTTTATTAATAAATATTATTTTGAATATTCATTCGAGGACTTATGACTCCGTTTATTTTATCAATGAATATTATTTTGAATATTCAATCGAGGGCTTATGACTCCGTTTATTTTATTAATGAATATTATTTTGAATATTCATTCGAGGGCTTATGACTCCGTTTATTTTATTAATGAATATTATTTTGAATATTCATTCGAGGACTTATGACTCCGATTAATTACTAATTATTATTCTTTATTTTATTAAGGAATAATGTGTCGATAATCAAACTCACTTTTGATTATTCAAATAAAGATATTACTTTCGTATAAGTATATATTTGGTTATTTAATATTCATTTCAAGTATAAGTTTTACAACTTCTACTTCAATTATTTTTATAAAGATTATTCTTTATGGGAATATTATTTAATAATAATATTCAGATATTTTCTAATATATTGGGACTGATTTATTTTATTAAATCAGCATCACTCCAAACATTCTTAAAAAAAATGTTTTCGAGTCTTCAAAAGGATTTTAAAGGTTAGGGCGGATCCCAAAACTCATTTTTATATTTAAGATGCTCCTTTTGAAGGGGATTTAAATACTCGCTCAAAACCTGAGGGATCCGGCTCTGTTGTGTGTTTCATATTCGCAACAAGGTTGCTATTTTGATAAAGGAGTTTTTGATTACTTACCCAACACTCGGGAAGTAAAATTCTTGGAACAAGTTAATCCATTAACAGGCATCGCCTGGGAAATATCGGTGAGTTTCCCTTTCCAACTAGATATGACTTCTTGGTGGAGCCGTATCAACAAGTTTCTACTTGGGGAAAGCGGGGACGAGCTTTACGTTTCAGAGTCATGGATTTCATCTGAACTAGGAGTGGCGTAAGTGGTCGAGTAGCGCCGGCCCAGCCTTATTATATTGGCCCAAATGGCCCGGAAGTTCCGCTAAGACGGTCCATTCCTTAGGAGTCCAGTGTTCGGTTGACAAGTAAATCCGACAGATTCTCCTCTACATGTAGAAAATGGTGGGGTTGTACTACTATGACTGATCATCGTAAGTGGTCTTCCTGGCGCGGCAAACTCACGTAATGAGTTCATCATCCAAATGGGATATTTCTGCAACACTACCCAGAGCACTTCGATAGAAAGGCTACGGTTGGGCGATTGTTGAGTGTTGGCAGGGTCGAGTTTTCAAAATGATGTTTGTATCAAATGAAGTATCTCGTAACTTCATTTTATTTTGATGATATTTTAAAGATTGATTCTATACAAGTTTGTTTAATCTATGGGATGAACTAATTATAAGTTGAACGGTGGTAGTTTAAGTAGTATTCGGAAAAGATATAAGTATATTGGAGTATCTTGTAACTTCATCTTTTAAACTTATATCTAGTAAATGATTATCTTATGCATGTCAAAGATTTTCAGAAAAACATTGAGACAAGGTTAGATATATGAGATCACCTTGCAACGATATTTTCATACAGTTATAAACTGGAACTCTGTGTATATTATACATGACAGAGGATTTCAAAGATTGTGAAAAGTATATATGTATCTATATACTGAATATTTTGCGACTTGGTCGCGTTAAGATATCAGCTTGGTTCATTTCTTCTTGACCAAGACTTTCATGAGTACTGTGAGAATCCTCATATATTGTTAATTATTATACATATTATTTCGGTGGGCTTGTTGCTCACCCTTGCTTTCTTCTTTCATCACACAACAACAGATAGAAAAGATGAACAGGACCAAGCTTCCAATTCGCAAGTGGTTAGGAAACATTCCGCAGTTTTCTGGAAGCGTTGATGCCGCTGTAGCTGAGGTAGAAATTACCAATAGGCTAGACTTTCAACTTCTGATGTACCAGACTTATGTATCTATATGAATTGTAATAATGGCAAGGAAATGTAAATTTATTCAGAAACCCTTTTAAGGCGTAACGGTTTATAATTGTGGAATAAAATGACTTGTGTTATTTTTGGTATTCATCTCTGAGACTATAACTTGTGGTGTGTGTGTGTATATTGTGGGGTCACAGTACTCAGTAGTTGGTTGACTGTTAAGATTAAGTATTGATAAGGGAAATGGAACTCGTGACAACCCGAATCCCCGACCCCGGATTTGGGGGTGTTACAGAAATGGTATCAGAGCTAAGCGTTATAAACCTCAGAGATGAAGTGACGTTAAAATAATAAGTTCACTAAGATAATAAGAACTCTTGCCAAGTTCATAGTCAGACTACCTAACGTAGTACTGACAGTTAAAACCCTTATGGGAACCCTTATAAATATCGTGATTGAAGCGTAGTTCGTTATCGTATATGGTAGTGGGACTCCGAACCCTGAAGTTCAAGAGCAATAATATGATGATGTTTTACTACATATTGGGGATCAGATTGTGGATCCAATGGAGCACCCTAACGAGGGACTAGATGATGTTCATATTAAGGATGTAACAATTAAGGATGTTATCCCAGAAGGGATTGTTGCTGAGGAGGATCCCGTGGAGGATCCTGACAAGAATGAATAAAGGACCACTGATAAATTGATTACCATGGTTAGGGAAACTACCAGAGGTAGGATTGGCCGGTCACTACCGGAGGTTTGTTCAAGTTTGTAAAGATAGTAGCCCCTTTAACGCGGCTTACTCGTAAGACTTAGAAGTTCGAATGGACAGAGAAATGCGAGAACAGCTTTTAAGAACTGAAGCAAAGATTGGTGACAACCCCTATGTTGGCGTTGCCGGATGGAAAGGAGATGTTGTGATGTGTAGTGACGCTTCGCATAAGGAATTAGGGTGCTTCTTATACAGCACGTCAAGGTAATCGCGTACGCGTCAAGATAATTAAGGGAATATAAAATTCGATATCCCCACCCATGAGCTTGGGCTCGTGGCAATAGTTTTGCCCTAAAGATTTGAGGCACTACTTGTATGGAGAGAAGTGCGAGATTTACAAAAGCCATAAGTGCTCTAGTGCATTTTCACGTAGAAAGAGCTCAACATACGCAAGAGGAGGCGGTTAGAGCTAATCAATAATATTGATTGGGAGATTCTTTATCATTCGGGGAAAGCCAATGTGGTGGCTGATGCCCTTAGTAAAAAGGAGAAACTCAAGATGATAATGTCTTTGGGAGAGTTTATGAGAGATTTTGAGAAAATGGAAATAGAAGTGAAGGTAATCGGAGCCGGTACCGAAAAGATGTTTGAGATTGCAATACAGTCCGAATTATCGGAAAAGAACATATTGTGCCAGAAAAAGTGATGAATGAAGGCAGAGAGCCAACAATTAGATAAAAGATTAATACCGAGACAGATGATAAGGGAATAATGAGGTATTCCTACAGAATTTGGTTTCCAAATGTTCAAGAGCTTAAAGATGAAATCTTAGATGAAAGCTAGTTTGAGGAATAAGATTTAGAGCAAACCCTGAACGTGATAGTCAGGGAGGTCGCCATCAAGATAGAAGGAACCCATAACATAATGGAGTGGAAAATGAGGATTTTAACGTATAAGATAACCCCAAGTATGGGAGAAGGATGAAACATTTCATATTAAGGAAACAGAAAGTCGAGTAAGGAAAGGAGACCCGAGACGGTACTCCTATACGGCAATTCATGGACCTGTCTAAAAAGAACTTAGACTATTATCCCAACCACCACCTTGAGGAAACAGTGCGGTGGGAAATTCTTTCAGGACCTTTAAGTCGCTAAGCTCTCAGAGTTCCAAGGAACAAGCAAACCCAGTAGAGGCGAGAGCCTGGCTAAAGGAAATATAGGAATCATTTGAGATTCTAAATGATGGACAAATCACAAAAGTCTGTTTTTGTCACTTACCTTCCTAAGAGAGAGGCCACCCGCTGGTGGAAGGCTAAGGAAGATAGAGAGATAGTATAAAAGCTTTAGATCCAGAACAAAGGCGGACGAGTATGGTGAATTATGAAGCTAAGTTGTAAAAATTGTCAAGATTCATTCTGATGACAAGAATCCCATAACGACCTGATGTTTGAAGTCAAAGAGTAGTGGGTTCATGAAATGATTGTAATAGAAAAGAAACTGAAGTGGAAAGGAAAATAAAGACAATAGAGTTTGAGGAATGATAAGGGAGTTGGGTATGAGGAAACCCTAAAGACTCGTAGCAATAGAAATAGAAAAGTATGTAATCGTCAGGACGAGGGTGATTCCCCATGAGTTAAAGTTGATGGTTGAAGGCATAAGGGATACATATATCCCCTGTAAGTTGGGAGGATTCGAGGAAACCTTGAGATAGTTCGAAGGATAAATAACGAGACGCGGATAGACTGAGGAGACAAGAAAGTAAGAAATTAGGAAAATTGGATGAAGGAAGTGACCTTCAAGAATGTGAAGTGTAAGACTGGTGGTATGATACCCAGAAAGGGAGACGCCAGGTATGAAAGATATCCCAATATTGAGATGACTGTTGAGATAAACAGCAAAAGTAAATGAGGAATTATTAAGAAGAAGTTCACGTTGAACACGACCAATATCTTCCAGAACATCCTTGTTATCGTTACCAAATAGGCAAGAAAAGCGGATAACCGTTGTTATCTTTTGGAGGCCATATTGATTGACCTCATTTTGAATACAGATGTTATTGTGAAATTAGGCGTATACTATCGAGGTGGAAATGATTGAATAAGACACCCTTATCAGGGATATATGACTTGATTTATCCATGGAAGGATGCATGTACCTTTTTAAAGGTGGAATTAAGGATAGAACATCGGTAACTTAAAATGAATCCTAGGGGAAAGCATAAAGGTTGGCATTTCACCCTTAGTAGGGACATTATGAGTTGGGTAGTACAAAATGAAGGACTAAGGCAACAACAACCTTTAAAGATCAGTGGAGAAAGTTTTCAGAACTATATAGACAATGATTCTGGTATTGGTAAATGGTATCTTGATATGCCCTGTACCTAGGGTGTACCTGATGAAGGATTTAAGGATAACCTTAGAGGTTTTACAAGGAGAAAGGTAATATTCAAAATTCTCAAGAATAGAAATTTTGATAAAGGAAATATGAAGTGATAATAATAATGCCAAGTGGGGCACATGTTAAACCATGAGAAAGAATAGATTGAACCCAATAAAGGTCAAGAATGGTGAAAATAAGAAGGACCCAAGATAAGAGACGTCCTAAGTATGATCGAGAGTCAGTCGTGACAATAATTAACCTCTAAAGACTGAGGCAATAACTTATGGAAAAAAAATGGTGGTATTTTTTTACTCATCAGATTTTAAGGAAAACATCTTCACACAAGCAGTGATTGGAAATGAGGTAGAAAATTTAGTTGGAGATCGTTTAAACGACATTGATTGTAAGGAAATTTTACTATCAGGAAAGGCCAAAGAGGTGGCCGACACTTTAAGTGTAAGAGAACAATTATAGGCGCTCGTGCCAAAGGAATACAGTGATAATGGTTGAAGCCGTAAAGGTTGTATTATGGGTTGGAAGATTGACATTCCTTCTGATGACTGTGCAATACCCAACTGTAATAGTAGTTTGGTAAAGGTTTAATTCGTATAATCGCCATGAGCGGGCTATCTATCTTAGAAGGTACTATCTTGAGATAAGCCAGGACCATGTTACGAAATGACTAAATGAACCTTTAAGATGCATGTCTCCCAATAAAGACATACGATTAAGAATGGTATTAACCTGCTATCGTTGCCTTCATTGAAACTCTTCTGCAATTTTATCTGCTTCATGTCATATGTACGTCAAGTTCAGGAGTGTTCTTCATGAATCATGAACGGTGATCATGTTACCTCCTTAGAAGAATTCGATACGAGATGTATGGACTCCGTATAGTTAGCAATTAAGACTTCATGGAAAATGAATGATTACAGTAGGTCAACGGTGGACCCTAGTAGTGCAGCAATGATTCTGCGAGTAATGAGTCGATTACAACCATGAGAGTTGTATTGGAATGGATGTTGAGATTGAGTACCACTAATCGGGTCGTGGTGGTGTATAAGTTATCATTGATAGACTAATTAAGTAGATTATTTACCTATGATATATTTATTCCTTCTTATCAATAGAGAGTCGTATTACTATACGAGGAAGGTTGCGGTGCAAGCATATAATTCTAGTAACGATGATGTATAAAATGAGATTCCAGATTCGATTTTCGATGTCGAGGGAGTTTCAAAGGTGAGTGTTTATGAGCTCGAGGAAGAGCATGGGTCCATAGAATGATGGACGGAATAGCAAAAATATTTAAGCATGCAAAATGCGATGCTATAATACTTGATGTTGATATATATACATATATGTTTTGTTCTCCTATGACAAACCTCTATAGTTCAGAGGTAGGTTCCAAGCCAGATATTTTGTGGCAGTATATTTTTTCATATATACAATTCTCTTCAATTCGTTCTTTTCTTTTCATTTTGTATAAGCTGAGAAGAACAACCCTTCCAAAAGGGGAGGTATTGCCGAATGACTATCTATCTGTGTGATAGAAGCCTAGTAGGATACCACATGTTGTTTAATTGCTTGTCAAGTACTAAAGGCTGGCCACCTTCTGTACTAACTATGCAATAGAACAAGTGTTCATGATCATAGTGATCTCTCAACAAATTCCTTTACTTCTATATGATTGATCAAACTTTGGAAAATAGAAATAGCTGAAAAAGGAGTAGTAAAGTTGTGGTGGTATTCGGAATGGAAACACATTCGTGATACTAAGGTTGACGTGGTTATTAAAAGGTTATAGAACGCTAACGAGCAAAAGTATAACCAGTATCATATTAGGAACGAAAGGTAGTAGCGATTACGAACTGGAAAAGAATGGGTATTGAGAAGCAAAAGCTCTAATGCTAAAAGCTATAATAAGAGTCTGTGCAATAGACTTGGAAGAATTTGGAATGATCACTTAACACGGATGAGTTTTCTCACGATAATAGATCGTATGTCAGGTATCGAGATGGCGTCTTATGATATCTTTGAGGGAAGACAATGTCGATCTCCCTTATGTTAGGATGAAGTTGTAGAGCGCAAGATGTTCGGACCAGCAGTGGTCCAAAGGACCAAGAATATAATAGATCTAATCAGAGGACGGCTGGGAGTAGCCCAAGATGGACATAAGAAGTATGCTGATTTGACAATGAAAGGACAAAGAGTATAAAGGAGGGAACCTTGTATTGTTACAAGTATTCCCTTAAAAAGGAATTGATGAGGGTTGGAAAGAAAAGAAAGCTTTAGTCCACGAATTGTTGGACCCTTGGATATATTAAGACGTATTGGGAAGATAGCATATGAGCTAGCCCTACCCCCGAGCATGTAGCAAGTCATAACGTATTTCATGTATCAATGTTAAGGAAGTGTAATTCGGATGCCAGATAAATAGGGGCATATGAGCGCATAGACATGCAACCAGACGTAACTTACATGGAGCAACCAGGAAGGGTTATAGATCAAAAGATGGACAAATGCTTAGGAGAAGAGTTATCAAACTAGTCAGAGTTTGATGGTAGAACCACAATGTGGGAAAATTACGTAAGAGTTAGAAAGTGCAATGCTAAGAAAGTATCCCTACTCATTTTCTATCTGATTCCGGGACGGAATCCTTTTAAGGAGGGGAGACTGTAATAACCCCAATTTTTGGAAATTTTGAAACCCTTATGAATAGTGTTTTGCTGATTATGCTGAATAAGAAAATTTTTCATTCCACACTATGTAGGGGTTCTTTTATTGATCTTCTGGGATATTATTAGTACTCTATGTGGTATATAAGTGTAGGTAAAGATCGTCAGAATCCAAATCCGAACACTTTGATTTTTCCCGGAAATCTACCAGATACAGAAAGAATTGAGTATAAGGTAACAGAATAAAAAGGATTTAAATTCAAGGATTATAAGAGAGGATCATAAAAGAAATATAATGTATTGAGAAAGGTTAAGGAAACCTAAGTAATAAGATCCCGGGTATGATCCCTCAAACGATAAACGAAAACGAAAGTTAAGCGAACCGTATAACAGATCAGCGGTCATTAGGCAAGCAATTAAGAGTTAATTAAGGAGGTTAGGGATGATGATGTCATCAAACCAATAAGAGGAGGACAAGTGGGGGAGGGTGACATAACAAGGTGACATAAGCATGACAAAGAAAAGTGTGTTGTTGGTTGATTAAGAACCACACAAAAGTTACCATGGTAAAAGGTAATAAATCAAAACAAAACAAATCAACCAAGCCAACCAACAATTCATTTTCACCAAAAACACAAAGATATTTAACTTTCTTCATCAAAAGCTCTCGGCTTTTTTCTTCTTCAAAGAAAGAAAATTCAAAATCCTAGTTCCAAGCTTTGTTAATTAGCAAGGTAATTATCTAAGACTCCTTATACATAGATATAGCTATCCTATAAGTTTGAGCTTCTAATTCATTCACAATATCTTCCTAAAAATCATGGAATAAGAGGGTGAATAGTGTTTTTCAAGAACTAAAATTTTTGTTCTTGAGTTCTTGTTTAGATTAAGCTTGGATAAGGACTTTTAAGGGTGATTCCAAGCTAATTACTTGATTCTCCACTCTCCAAGGAAGGTATAACCCCTCCAAACCCTAACTTTACTTGAGTATTAGGTTTAGTTTTGTTGTTATAGTTCATGAGAGGCTTGATTGTTGTGTATGTAGAGGTTAGTTGGTTTTGTGATGTTTTTGGAGTTGTAATTCTTGGATTTTTGATTAATGAACTTAAGTATAGTTTAAATTCTTGTTTGAGAATAGTATAAATTGATAATATTGAGTTGTTGGGGCTGTTATGGTGAAGTATGGATAGAGTTTGGTTGGGATGTTGATTGTGGGTTGATTGTGGGTTGATTTGGAGTGGTATAAATTTGGGTAATCGCGTAAACATAGCCGTCGTAATGCCCGATTTACTTTAAACTGTTTTTGTTCTTAACATTAGGACCCGTGAACTTACTGCTAAGTTTTGACCATTGCCATGATTAGATATTTCATGTTACGAGCTTCGTTTTGATATGTGGTTCGTTTGAATCCGATGTACGGTTTAGGAGAAACGACCGTTTTAAGTAACGGCGTTTCGCGAACGAACCATTACCCCTCGCCTTACTTTGAAACCTAGGTTAAAGACCTAAAAGGACTAATTGGAGTATTAAACATTTATGTAAAGTGTATTAGGCATTTGGTAAGGCACTCGCGAAAGAATCGCCTTAAAACTCTTAATGGTTAATTTATTAAAAATGGTGGAGCCGAGGGTACTCGAGCGACTTAAGAGAATCAGTAAGCGCAAAGCGAGCATTAGAGTCTAAATTGGTTAAAGTATAGATTCGTAAGTGACTTTGGTTTAATTCCAACTTATATGTTGTTTATAGGTTACCAGACTCGTCCCAAGCCATTTATAACCCCCAGTCGCTCAGGCAAGTTTTCTACCCGTTATATTGTTGTTGTGATGTATACATATGTATATGCATTATCTTGTGATAGATGCATGATGGTTAATTAGCAAATTCTTGCGATATATTATAGAATGTGATATGGTATATATGCATGCCTGTTTCGTATTATTGATACATATATCTGTTGATTCAGTTGATAATACCTATGCTAGAGATAAGCGGTAATTTGCATATACCCTTAGTATAGGGGACCCAAAGGTGAATATTTTTCTAAAACCAGGAGTCGATGCTCCCGAGTATAATATATATATATTTATATATATATATGAATAGTTTTTAAAACTATGAATCAAATAAGGTTTATTCGATAACTTTATTTTATTAATGAATATTATTTTGAATATTCATTCGAGGGCTTATGACTCCGTTTATTTTATTAATGAATATTATTTTGAATATTCATTCGAGGGCTTATGACTGCGTTTATTTTATTAATGAATATTATTTTGAATATTCATTCGAGGGCTTATGACTCCGTTTATTTTATTAATGAATATTATTTTGAATATTCATTCGAGGGCTTATGACTCTGTTTATTTTATTAATGAATATTATTTTGAATATTCATTCGAGGACTTATGACTCCGATTAATTACTAATTATTATTCTTTATTTTATTAAGGAATAATGTGTCGATAATCAAACTCACTTTTGATTATTCAAATAAAGATATTACTTTCGTATAAGTATATCTTTGGTTATTTAATATTCATTTCAAGTATAAGTTTTACAACTTCTACTTCAATTATTTTTATAAAGATTATTCTTTATGGGAATATTATTTAAATAATAATATTCATATATTTTCTAATATATTGGGACTGATTTATTTTATTAAATCAGCATCACTCCAAACATTCTTAAAAAAAATGTTTTCGAGTCTTCAAAAGGATTTTAAAGGTTAGGGCGGATCCCAAAACTCATTTTTATATTTAAGATCCTCCTTTTGAAGGGGATTTAAATACTCGCTCAAAACCTGAGGGATCCGGCTCTGTGGTGTGTTTCATATTCGCAACAAGGTTGCTATTTTGATAAAGGAGTTTTTGATTACTTACCCAACACTCGGCAAGTAAAATTCTTGGAACAAGTTAATCCATTAACAGGCATCGCCTGGGAAATATCGATGAGTTTCCCTTTCCAACTAGATACGACTTCTTGGTGGAGCCGTATCAACAAGTTTCTACTTGGGGAAAGGGGGGACGAGCTTTACGTTTCAGAGTCATGGATTTCATCTGAACTAGGAGTGGCATAAGTGGTCGAGTAGCGCCGACCCAGCCTTATTATGTTGGCCCAAATGGCCCGGAAGTTCCGCTAAGACGGTCCATTCCTTAGGAGTCCAGTGTTCGGTTGACAAGTAAATCCGACAAGTTCTCCACTACATGTAGAAAATGGTGGGGTTGTACTACTACGACTGATCATCGTAAGTGGTCTTCCTGGCACGGCAAACTCCCGTAATGAGTTCATCATCCAAATGGGATATTTCTGCAACACTACCCAGAGCACTTCGATAGAAAGGCTACGGTTGGGCGATTGTTGAGTGTTGGCAGGGTCGAGTTTTCAAAATGATGTTTGTATCAAATGAAGTATCTCGTAACTTCATTTTATTTTGATCATATTTTAAAGATTAATTCTATACAAGTTTTGTCTGGTAGCTTAATCTATAGGATGAACTAATTATAACTTGAACGGTGGTAGTTCAAGTAGTATTCGGAAAAGATATAAGTATATTGGAGTATCTTGTAACTTCATCTTTTAAACTTATATCTAGTAAATGATTATCTTATGCATGTCAAAGATTTTCAGAAAAACATTGAGACAAGGTTAGATATATGAGATCACCTTGTAACGATATTTTCATACAGTTATAAACTGGAACTCTGTGTATATTATACATGACAGAGGATTTCAAAGATTGTGAAAAGTATATATGTATATATATATACTGAATATTTTGCGACTTGGTCGTGTTAAGATATCAGCTTGGTTCATTTCTTCTTGACCAAGACTTTCATGAGTACTATGAGAATGCTCATATATTGTTAATTATTATATATATTATTTCGGTGGGCTTGTTGCTCACCCTTGCTTTCTTCTTTCATCACACAACAACAGATAGAAAAGATGAACAGGACCAAGCTTCCAATTCGCAAGCGGTTAGGAAACGTTCCGCAGTTTTCTGGAAGCGTTGATGCCGTTGTAGCTGAGGTAGAAATTACCAATAGGCTAGACTTTCAACTTCTGATGTACCAGACTTATGTATCTATATGAATTGTAATAATGGCAAGGAAATGTAAATTTATTCAGAAACCCTTTTAAGGTGTAACGGTTTATAATTGTGGAATAAAATGACTTGTGTTATTTTTGGTATTCATATCTGAGACTATAACTTGTGGTGTGTGTGTATATTGTGGGGTCACAGTACTCAGTAGTTGGTTGACTGTTAAGATTAAGTATTGATAAGGGAAATGGAACTCGTGACAACCCGAATCCCCGACCCGGATTTGGGGTTGTCACACCAATTTGCTAACAAGTTTTTGGGAAGAAGCTGTAAACACTGTATGTTATACTCAAAACAGATATTTGATTAACAAAAACCTTGGCAAATCACCTTACTTAATTATATCAAAAAGAAAGCCTATTGTGAAGCATCTGCATGTGTTTGGAAGAAAATGCTTTGTGCTCAAGGATAACTCTAAATATGTGGGAAATTTTGACTCCAAGGTTTTTAAAGCAATTTTTCTAGGATATTTATTGGAGAGAACTGCCTACAGAGTTTATGTGCTTGAACAGAATAAAATTATGGAAAGCACATATGTGACTTTTGATGATGACAAATGTCCATGCTTGGAATGCCTTGATGAAAATGAAGTTGAAGCTTTGAAGTTTTAAAATCTCAATATTGACAGTGATTTTAAGGATGATGCTAAGATCAACACAAAAAATAAAATAGAGCAAGAAACAACTGATCAAGTGATCCATGAAAATGAAAATTCTAATCAAGAAAGATTTTCACCTGAATTTGATGACGGAAACTCGGGGGGAGAAGAAGATGGTGGTTCTGCAAGTCATGCCAATGATGAGAACAATTCTAGTTAACAAGATTACACCGAGAAATGGGATAGGAGTCACACAAGAGATGCTATAATTGGTGATCTAACAGTTGGAGTAAGGACTACAAGTGCAACTGCAAATGAATGCTTGCATGCATGCTTTCTTACATAAATTGAGCCAAGAAAACTGAGGAAGCTCCACTTGATCCTGATTGGATATCTGCCATACAAGAAGAGCTAAATCAATTTGAGAGAAATAAAATTTGGGAATTGGTTCCTGCACCAAAGAACAGAATTTTCATTGGAACAAAATGGGTGTACAAGAACAAGATGGATGAAAATGAAATTGTGACAAGGAACAAGCAAGACTGGTTGCTAAAGGCTACTCACAAGAAGAGGGAATAGACTATGATGAAGCTTTTCCTCCAGTTTCCAGACTTGAAGCAATAAGAATCTTCATTGCATTTGATGCACACTCAAATTTTAAGGTGTATTAAATGGATGTGAAAAGTGCATTCCTCAATGGTGAATTAGAAGAGGAAGTCTATGTGCAACAACCACCTGGCTTTGAAGATCCATAATTTCTAGACTTAGTTTATAAATTATTAAAGGCTCTCTATAGATTAAGCAAGCACCTAGAGCATGGTATGACACACTATCAGAATTCTTGATCAAACATGGATTATCAAAGGAACTATTGATAAGACTTTATTCTACAAGCAGCATGGTGATGATATTATCCTAGTTCAAATCTATGTGGATGATATCATTTTTAGTTCTACTAATGAGAAGTTATGTCAAAGATTTTCAAGATTCATGCAGAGTGATATGAGATGAGCATGATGGGAGAGCTCAGTTACTTCCTTGGCCTTCAAGTTAGTCAAAGAAGTGATGACATCTTCATCATTCAAACCAAATATATTAAAGATTTATTAAAGAAGTTTGGAATGGTTGACTGCTCACCTGAATCTACACCAATGTCTACGGTCACTAAGTTGGATGAAGATAAGAAAGGAAAAAGAGTAGATCTTGAGTGGCATTTATGGCACTTTATAACAATCCGTAAAGCTTTGAATTGATGTTTTGCACTCAATTTTTTTTATGTTTTTAACGTGTTTTTGTAGTATTTTTGCATTTCAGGCATTTATCAGGAATACAGGTAAATTGGCATTGTTTGGATGCTAAGTTGGTGTTAGGATGATGTCTAGAATAAAAGCTCATGAAAAGACTAGCTCAAACCAACAAGAAAAGAAAGAAGTCAGAAATTTTTCCCAGAGAGACAGCGCGCCCACGCTAGTCAAGCGCGCGCCCGCGCCACGATGGCAGAATGTCAGCGCGCCCGCGCTGGTCAAGCGCGCGGTCGCGCCAGGTCGAGAAAGTAAAATCCTGTTTCTTATAGAATTTTGATCCGTTGGACTTCTACTCTGCATGGGCTGCTATATAAACATAACTTATGCTCGTTTTTCATAAGAAGACGTATTAGAGCTTAAGGAGAAGGCGTAAGAAGACCGTAGAGCACAATTCATCCAAGGCGAAGAAGATCTACTATATTTTTGTGATTCTTTGTTTTAAGTTGTAACTTTGGATGCTAGTTTTCTTATTTGTGAACCTATACTCCTGTTTCGTACTTGGTTTCTTATTTATTAAGTATAAAGACTATATTTATTATACCATGCTTTCATCGAAACCCACATTGATGATGAGTCCGATTATAGGCTAATCGTTATCGTGGGGTTCTAACAGATTTATTTATGGATTTCTTTAGTTAATTTATTTCGATGCCTTAGTGTGTGGTGATTGTATGATAACCTAGTTTTGGTTGTGCTTATTCGTCTTATGAGTGTCGTGACTTTATAAGATAGTGTGTTAATCTTTAATGAAGCGAAAGTAAATTTAAGGGTTTAGAACTTGCCATACTAGCATAGGTTTATGTATTTGTTATGCATGATTCGTAGGTAATTTTAACCATCTTACTTGCCCTATGTAATCACAATAGATAACTTGTGCACTAAACTGTTATATTGTCAAATTCTATAGACATATAGGTTCTCAATATAATTGGTGTCTATTCAGCTTCTATCTCTTTTGCAGATGTCTTGTAGTATAGTATTCGTACAACGAAAGTTGGCGTTTATTAGTTTCGTGTTATCTGATTAGTGTCATCGCCATTATATGCTAAGGTTAAGAACGAAAAGGCTAATAAATGAAGTATTTAATGAAGTTAGAATCCCATGCTTATGTCATATAGTATTCAACTCTCTTTAATCTCTTAGTTTATGTTATTTAATATAATCTCTTAGTTAATCTTAGTTAAACAACCCCAATTTGTTATTCATCTTAGCATTGGATAATAGCCATACCGGTGTTGCATAAATACATTGATTGAAATTAACCTAAACCTATCCTTGTGGGAAGGAACTAGAATTTATTTTATATCACTTACGAACGCGTATACTTGCGTGTAATTTAGCACGTGTTTTAGCGACTAACAAGTTTTTGGCGCCGCTGCCGGGAATGTCGGTGTTAATTTTTAGTTTATGTGTTTGTCATCATTGGTCGTTAAAGTTCAGTGACTCGTACATTGTTACTTACTTAATTCATTGTCATGTTTCAGGTACTCTAGCGAGCGTGTAAGCATACATGTTCTCGGTCTCGTAAGAGAACACTGGATCAAGCTGAGGAAGAAGTTGTAGTCGAGGAGAAAGTTGAAGAAGAGATCTTAGTTGAGAAAAAAGAGGAAGTTTTTACTGCAATGGGAAAACCGAAAGCAAATCCAAATGCTTTGATGGACTACTCTTAACCGAAGATCAATGATATTCAGTCTAGCATTGTTCGACCAGTCATCTCGGCTAATACATTTGAGATCAAGTCCAGCACGATTCAGATGATACAGAACTCAGTTCAGTTTGGGGGTTCTCCGACAGAAGACCCCAACATGCACATCAGAGATTTCATCAAGATCTGCGAGTCTTTCAAGTTCAATAGAGTTTCTGAAGATGCTATTAAGTTGAGGCTTTTCCCATTCTCTCTCTCTGCGGGATAAAGCTAAGTGCTGGTTACATTCTCTACCACCAGGTTCTATCACCAAATGGGAGGAACTTGCTCAAACTTTCCTAACTAAATTCTTTCCTATGGCAAAAACTGATGTAATAAAAAATGCACTTACTCAATTTGCTCAGCAATCTGGAGAATCTTTATGCGAGGCTTGGGATCGATATAAGGAGATGCTTAGGAAGTGTCCTCATCATGGGATGTCTGACTGGATGATCATTAACTGTTTCTATAATGGTTTGGGTGCTACTTCTAGACACATGCTTGATGCAGCATTAGGAGGAGCCTTGTGGGCTAAAAGCTACGACAAGGCTTATGAATTGATTGAATTGATGGCTGCTAATGAATACCAGAATCTTACTCTGAGACTATCTCAGGGCAAGGTAGTAGGAATTCTGGAGTTAGATGCAGCTACTTCTATAACTGCTCAGCTTAAGGCTTTAACGATGAAGGTGGATTCTCTATCTAATTATGGAGTTAATCAGATCTCTAGTGTCTGTGAGCTTTGTGTTGGTGCCCATGAGACTGATCAGTGTACCATTTCTAGTGAATCAGCTTAGTTCGTGAGCAGCTTTCAGAGGTCACAGCAACCTGTACCAGCCACCTATCATCCCAACAACCGTAATCATCCTAACTTTAGCTGGAACAACACTCAGAATGCGGTTCAGCAACCTTATCGGCAGTATCCAGCAAAGCTGTACAACCCCCTGGTTTCCAGCAACCGTAAAATGCACCAAGGCAACAACTCCAGCTGTAACAGTGTAATGAAAAATCTGAATTGGAGGAGTTGAGGCTCGTGTGCAAGAGCCAGGCGGTTTTTATCAAGACCTTGGAAAATCAAATTGGACAAATTGCCAATGCCTTATTAAATTGTCAACCTGGTACACTCCCTAGTGACACTGAAGTACCAGGAAAGAGGGAAGCTAAGGAGAAGGTAAAGGAAATTACATTGAGGTCTAGGAAGGTTGCAAATCCCGAACACTCTTAAGTTCCGGATGAAGAAGCTGCAGCTGAGGAAGAAGTGCAGAAGGAAAATAAAGTGGAACCAAGGAAGACTTATGTTGAACACACCCCTCCTAAGGGTAATACAGGGAAGAAGTAGATCTATCCTCCACCTCCCTTTTCTAAGAGGCTGCAGAAGAAAAAGCTGGATAAGCAATTTGAGAAGTTTCTGGAAGTGTTCAAGAAACTTCACATCAACATACCTTTCGCTGAAACTCTTGAACAAATGCCTAGTTATGTGAAGTTTATGAAAGGTATACTCTCTCAGAAGGTGAAGCTTGATGACTTAGAGACAGTTGCTCTCACGGAGGAATGAAGTGTTGTGCTGCAACGGAAGTTGCCTCTGAAGCTTAAAGATCCTGGAAGTTTCACTATCCCTTGCAATATTGGAAAGGTGTCATTCGACAAATGCTTATTTGACTTGGGAGCTAGCATCAATCTGATGCCTTTGTCAATCTTCAAGAAGTTGGACTTACCTGATCCAAATCCTACTTATATGACCTTGCACTTGGCCGATCGTTCTATTACATATCCACGAGGCATTGTTGAGGATATTTTGGTCAAGGTGGATAGACTCATATTTCCTGCTGATTTTGTAATTCTTGATTTTGAGGAGGATAAGAAGATTTCCATAATCTTGGGAAGACCTTTCTTGGCTACTGGTCGAACATTGATAGATGTATAGAAGGGTGAGCTCACCATGCGAGTGCTGGATCAGGGTGTAACTATTAATGTGTTCAATGCCATGAAATTCCCTACGGAAAATGAGTAGTACTTAAAGGTGGAGTTGGTCGATTATGTGCTTACTTCTGAACTTGATCAATTGCTAAGGTCTGGCGCCTTAAAAAAGGCCTTGTTGGGGAATTCTGATAGTGAAGATGATGAAGGTGATGAGCAATTGTAATATCTGAATGCTTCTCCCTGGAAGAGGAAGATGGATATGCCTTTTGAATCTCTTGGAATGGAGGAGCTGAACAAATCTCCAAAGCGCCTCAAGCCATCTATTGAGGAAGCTCCTACACTTGAGCTTAAACCATTACCTGAACACTTAAGGTATGTTTTTTTAGGTGATGCATTTACTTTGCCTATTATTATTGCATCTGACATTTCAGGTAGTGATGAGGAAAAACTCTTAAGAATTCTGAGAGAATTCAAATCAACAATTGGATTGATGATAGCAGATATTAAGGGAATCAACCCTTCTTATTGTATGCATAAAATTCTGCTAGAGGAAGGTAGCAAGCTTACTGTTGAGCAACAAAGAAGGCTAAATCTGATCATGAAAGAAGTTGTGAAGAAGGAAATTCTCAAATGGCTAGATGCTGGGATCATCTATCCCATTTCTGACAGTTCTTGGGTGAGTCCAGTTCAGTGTGTACCGAAGAAAGGAGGTATCACCGTTGTTGCTAATGAGAATAATGAGCTCATTCCTACTCGAACAGTCACAGGGTGGAGAGTTTGCATGGATTACAGGAAGCTGAACAAGGCCACGAGAAATGATCACTTCCCTCTACCGTTTATTGATCAGATGCTTGACAGATTGGCTGGGCATGAGTACTACTGTCTTCTGGATGGCTATTCGGGCTATAATCAGATTTGCATTTCTCTGGAAGATCAGGAAAAGACTACTTTAACTTGTCCATTTGGTACTTTCGCCTTTAGAAGATTTTCTTTTGGTTTGTGTACGGCACCTGCCACATTTCAGAGATGCATGATGGCTATCTTCCCTGACATGATTGGTTAGAATATGGAGGTGTTTATGGATGACATCTCTATGTTTGGTGATTTATTTGATGACTACTTGCGGAATCTTGGCGACGTTCTTAAAAGGTGTGTTGAGACCGCCTTGGTTCTCAACTGGGAGAAATGTCACTTTATGGTGTGACAGGGCATTATTCTTGGTCACAAGGTCTCTGGTAAGGGTCTTGAGGTGGACAAAGCCAAAGTGGCGGTCATTGAAAATCTTCCTCCACCAATTTCTGTTAAGGGAGTTCGCAGCTTTCTTGGTCATACGGGTTTCTATAGGCGGTTCATCAAGGACTTCTCAAAAATTTCTAAACCTTTCTGCAATCTTCTGGAGAAGGATATCCCGTTTAAGTTTAATGACGAGTGCCTAGCTGCTTTTGAGTTCTTGAAGAAGAGCTTGATCACGGCACCCGTCATAACTGCACCTGTTTTGAATGAACCTTTTGAGATGATATGCAATGCAAGTGACTATGCAGTTTGAGCAGTTCTTGTGCAGAAAAAGAACAATATATTTCATGTGGTTTGCTATGCTAGTAAGACCCTCAATGGTGCTCAACTGAATTATAATTCTACTGAGAAAGAACTTTTAGCCATTGTCTATGGTTTTGAGAAGTTTCGATCTTATTTGCTTGGGACGAAGGTGACAATTTTCACTGATCACGCTGCAATTCGATATCTCATCTCGAAGAAGGACTCAAAGCCTAGATTGATTAGATGGGTTTTTTTGCTTCAAGAGTTTGAATTAGAGATCAAGGGCAGAAAGGGTACTAAGAATCAAGTCGTTGATCATCTCTCTCATTTAGAAGATCCAAGTGCAACTTCACAGGATAAGACATTAATAAATGAGTCTTTTCCCGATGAGCAATTGGAGTGCAAGAGGAAGAACCGTGGTTTGCAGATATTATAAATTACCTTGTGAGTAATATCATGCCTCTTGACTTGTCATACGCTCAAAGGAAGAAGTTTCTTCATGAGGTGAAGTGGTACATGTGGGATGAACCATATCTGTTTAGGCAAGGAGCTGACCAAACTATCAGGAGATGTATTTCGTACAGCAAAATGGGGGGGGGATCTTGAGAGACTATCATTTAATTGTTTATGGAGGCCACTATGGTGGAGAGAAGACAGCAGCTCGTGTCCTTCAAGAGGGATTCTTCTAGCCTACATTGTTTAAGGATGCGCATCACTTTATTTTGAAGTGTGATCGATGCCAGCGTGTGGGTAATATATCCAAGAGGAATGAGATGCCTCTTAATGTGCTTCTCGAGGTTAAAGTCTTTGATATTTGGGGAATCGACTTCATGGGGCCGTTTGTCTCATCTTGCAATAATCAATATATCTTGTTAGTGGTCGATTATGTGTCGAAATGGGTTGAAGTTAAAGCTTTACCGATAAATGATGCGAAGGTAGTGCTTAATTTTCTTAATAAGTAGATATTCACACGGTTTGGGACTCTAAGAGTCATAATCAGTGATGAGGGATCGCATTTTTGTAATCGCAAGTTCACTGCTATGATGCAAAGGTATAATATGAATCATCGCATTACTACAGCCTACCATCCTCATACTAGTGGTCAAGTTGAGGTGTCTAACAGAGAGATCAAGCGTATTCTAGAGAAAGTGATGTGTCCATCAAGGAAGGATTAGTTTTTGAAGCTTGATGAAGTTGTTTGGGCGTATAGAACAATATACAAAACTCCATTTAGAATGTCGCCATTTCAGTTGGTTTATGGTAAGGGGTGTCATTTGCCTGTGGAGCTCGAACATAAGGCGTATTGGAATTTGAAGAAGTTAAACCTTGATTTGGACGCAGCTGGTAAGAAAAGAATGCTTCAATTCAACGAACTCGACGAATTTCGGCTTCAAGCATATGAAATCAATAAAATGTACAAGGAGAAAGTCAAGACGTGGCACGATAGGGGTCTGGTGCTTAAATCATTTGTGATGGGGCAGCAAATTCTTTTGTTCAACTCACGTCTCCGTCTTTTTCCTGGATAATTGAAGTCGAGATGGTCCGGGCCATTCATAATCAAAACAGTGTTTTCGCATGGAGCTGTGGAGATTTTTGAGAATGATCTAGGCCAAGCGTTCAAGGTAAATGGTCATAGGTTGAAGCACTACTATGGGGATATGGCCAACCGTGAGGTGGTTAGTTCCGTTTTATTGTCTACATGATCTCGAGATTATACGTCAAGCTAACGACATAAACCTAGCGCTTTTTGGGAGGCAACCCAAGTTTGTTGTACATTAGTAGGTATAGAAAGCCGAAAGAAAAGAGAAAAACATAAAAAAATCAAAAAAATAAAAAAAAATCAGGGTCAACTACAGTAGCATGGCGCGCCCGTGCTTAGAGCGGGGCAGCCGTGCTGAAATTCCAGAAACTGCGCGCGCCCGCGCTGCCTGTCGGGGCGGCCGCGCTGAAAAGTCTAGCACGGCGCGCCCGCGCCAAGGTCGCGCGCGACCGCGCTGGTTCCCTGTTTCAGAAAAAAAAATATAAGGCAGAAAGAAGAGAAAAATCGGGGTCTTTCAAACAAAATCAATTTCCAACTGATTTTTACTCTTCCACATCCCAAATTTCCCTCTCCAAATCAAACCCATTATTCCCATTATTCTCATAATCAATTCCCACTCTTTTTCCATAAATAATTCTCTCCCAATCTCTAATATATACACACTTATACACAAACTTCTCCATCACTTCTCAAACTCTCAAGCACACAAATCTCTCTTACAAACTTATATTCTCTCAAACTTATTCAATCTCAATGGCTCCAAAAAGATAGCAAGCTCAAGTAAACAGCAGCACCATCGATTCTTCAAGTGCAGGTGGTGTGAGGCCTAGGTTTTCAACTCCCGACGCTGAGGTGGAGTATGTGAGGCTGTTGTTGAAGCCTATAGCCAAGGAGCGTGGTTTTCTGCCATCGGGGAAAGATGGTAAGTTGTTGGAGATGATCTTGGAGATGGGCTGGGTTGTTTTCTACGAGACACCCGTTGTTGTGTCCATGAGTGTGGTGAATGAGTTTTATGCTAATGCTAAGGCGGAGAAGAATGGTTTCACGGTGGTGAGGGGGATGACGGTGGATTACAGTGCTGAGGCGATTCGTAGGGTGATTGAACAACCCGAGAAGAAGAAGGAGCAGGAGAACAGGAACGAGAAAACTCCGGAGGAGTTTAATTTGGATTTGATTGTTGCTACCATGTGTGTGCCTGAGACTCATTGGAAGTTCAAGAAGGGCACGAATGAGTATTCCACGTTCCCTACTTCGTGCATGAACAAGTTTTCATGTGCGTGGAATTCTTTTATTTGTGCTAATATCATGCCATCTTCTCACATGCATGAGATTATGATGGAGTATGCGTATTTGTTGTGGGGTATTCTGCAGGGAGACTATGTGGATCTTGGGATAGTGATCCATCAGGGTATTCTGAGGTTCTTTCGAGGGAGTACTACGGGTTCGAAACCCTATGCGTCCATTGTGACGAAGTTGTGTTTGGCGGTTGGCATTCGTTGCCCGCACATGAGCAGCTGCAGCTCCCTAGTGCTCCGATTGATAGTTCGACGTTGTTGAATATGATAGAGTGGTATGGTGGGAAGCCCGATCCTAAGAAGATTGGTTATTCTTATGACCATCTTCCAGGTGGAAGGCTAGTGGATCATTTGATAATCAGCGATAAGAGAAGCCTGAGTGGTAGCATCTAGCAGTCCCTGGGGTGCAGGGGGCACAGACCCAGGAGATCCAAACGGATAACCAAGCACGGTATCAGGTGACAATGGTGCAGGAGATAAAGGTGGCATTTCCTCAGTAGGTGTTGGGCTCTGTACCGGGGATGGAACAGGAATTGGTGGAACCTCATGGATGTCTACAGGAACCTCTGGAAGAGGGTCTGATACTGGTATAATTGGTGTCGTGGAAGGCCCTACTCCTTCTGCCCTCATTAACCTTTGTGCCCTTGGTAACTCTTCATCCTCTAGTGCCACCCTCGCGGCCATTCTTGCTCTGGTAGTCGCCTTACTACGGTCATCAATTCCTCAGCGGTCCTCTCTTCATTCTCATCAGGATCCTCCATGAGATCCTCCTCAGCCACAATCCTTTCCGGAATAACGTCCTCAACCGCAACATTCTCAATATGAATCTCATCCGGTCTCTCATTAGGGTACTCTATCGGATTCACAATTTGATCTCCAACTTGTAATAAAATATCCTCATGCTGATGCTCCTGAACCTCGGGGTTTGGTGCCCCGCTGCCCTATACGAGAACGAATTATGTTACTCTCACGATATTTATAAGGGTTCCCGTAAGGGTTTTAACTGTCAGTACTACGTTAGGTAGCCCGACTATGAACTTGGCAAGAGTTCTTATTATCTTAGTGAACTTATTATCTTAACGTCACATCATCTCTGAGATTTATAACGCTTGGCTCTGATACCATTTCTGTAACACCTCCAAATCCGGGGTCGGGGATCCGGGTTGTCACGAGTTCCATTTCCCTTAATAACACCCAATCTTAATAAACAATCAACTACTCTGTACTGTGACCCCACAATAAACACACACACCACAAGTTATAGTCTCAGAGATGAATATCCAAAAATAACACGAGTCATTTTATTCCAAAATTATATGCCATTACACCTTAAAAGGGTTTCTGAATAAATTTACATTTCTTTGCCATTATTACAATTGATAAAGATACATAAGTCTGGTACATCAAAAGTTGAAAGCCTAGCCTATTGGTAGTTCCTACCTCAGCTATAGCGACATCAACGCCTATAGGAAACTGCGGAACGTTTCCTATCCGCTCGCAAATTGGGAGCTTGGTCCTGTTCATCTTGTCTATCTGATGTTGTGTGATGAAAGAAGAAAGCAAGGGTGAGCAACAAGCCCACCAAAATAATATGTATACTGATTAACAATATATAAGCCTTCTCATAGTACTCATGAAAGTCTTGGTCAAAAGAAATGAACCAAGTTTGATATCTTAATACGATGAAGTCGCAAAATATTCAGTATATATACATATATACTTTTCACAATCTTTGAAATCCTCTGACAGGTATAATATACACAGAGTTCCAGTTTATAACTGTATAAAAATATCGTTGCAAGGTGATCTCATATATCTAACCTTGTCTCAACGTTTTTCCGAAAATCTTTGACATGCACAAGATAATCATTTACTAGATATAAGTTTAAAAGATGAAGTTACAAGATACTCCAATATACTTATATCCGAATACTACTTGAACTACCACCGTTCAAGTTATAATCAGTTTCAAAAGTTCGTCACCCAGATGAGACTACAAGATAAGACTTGAATAGATTCAATCCTTGAAATATCATTATAAATAATGAAGTTACGAGATGCTTCATTAAGTCCCGATATATAAATATTTCATATATATCTCCCATATATTTCCTGAAAACCTATGTCATGTAAAGTATGAACAGACTTGCAATATTCAATAAATTTGGAAAGGAAAGAATTTTGGCATAAACCCGATATCTTGCTGATCAGGCAAAGATACCAATAAGTAACCTTTTCTACTAGTACATGGATGAATCCCCCACCGGTCATCACCCTGGCCACATAAGGACCTTGTGCTGGACCGCCACCCGGCCTCTTACGCATTGATGGACTGCCACCCAGCCACTTACACTTTCAATAGACCGTACCCCGGCCTGTCACTTATGCCAACTCAATTAGATGGACTTACTTCCCGAACGTTGGGTAAGTAATCAATTCATTTATCAAAACAGCAACCTTGTTGCGAATATAAAATACACCACAGAGCCGGATCCCTTAGATTTTTGAGCGAGTATTCAAGTCCCTTCAAAAAGGAAGATCTTAAATTTGAAAATGAGTTTTGGGATCCGCTCTAACCTTTAAAAATCATTTTGAAGACTCGAAAACACTTTAAAGAGTGTTTGGAGTAATGCTGATTTAATAAAGTAAATTAGTCCCGATATATTAGAAAATATCTGAATATTATTAAATAATATTCCTATAAGGATAATCTCTATATAAATAACTTGAAGTAGAAGTTGTAAAACTTATACTTGAAATGAGTATTTAATAACCAAAGATATACTTATACGAAAGTACTATCTTTATTTGAATAATCAAAAATAAGTTTGATTATCGACACCTTATTCTTTAATAAAATAAAGAATATATTTCAGTAAATAATCGGAGTCATAGGTCCTCAAATGAATATTCAAATAATATTCAATAAATAATATAAAATGAGTCATAAGTCCTCGAATGAATATTCAAGTAATATTCATTAAATAATATAAAGTGAGTCATAAGTCATCGAATGAATATTCAAGTAATATTCATTAAATAATATAAAGTGAGTCATAAGTCCTCGAATGAATATTCAAGTAATATTCATTAAATAATATAAAGTGAGTCATAAGTCCTCGAATGAATATTCAAGTAATATTCATTAAATAAAATAAAAGGAGTCATAAGTCCTCGAATGAATATTCAAGTAATATTCATTAAATAAAATAAAAGGAGTCATAAGTCCTCGAATTAATATTCAAGTAATATTCATTAAATAAAATAAAGTTATCGAATAAACCTTATTCGATCAATAGTTTTGAAAACTATATCCATATATATATAAATATATATATATAATATACTCGGGAACATCGACTCCCGGTTTAGAAATATGTTCACCTTGGGTCCCCTATACTAAGGGTATACGCAACTACTGCTTATTTCTAGCATAGGTATTATGCAACTATAAGCATTTGAACCAACAGATATATAAATCAAGAATATGAAACAGGCATGCATATATACCATATCACATGCTCCAATATATCGCAAAATTTGCTAATAACAATCATGCACTTATCACAAGATAATGCATATACATATATTTACATCACAACAACAGTATAACGGGTAGAAAACTTGCCTGAGTGCTCCCGGATAGGCTTAAGCTTAGAGTGGGTCCGATAACCTATGAACAACAACATAATTCGGAATTAAACCCCGGTCGCTTAAGAAACTAGACTTTAACCATTTAGAGTCCTAATGTTCGCTTTCGCGCTTAACGATTCTCTTAAGTCACTCGAGTAGCCTCGGCTCCACCATTTTTAATAATTTAACCATTACGAGTTTTAAGGCGATTCTTTCGCGAGTGTCTTACCAACTGCCTAACACACTCTAAATAAATGTTTCATACTCCAATTAGCCATTTTTGGTCTTTAACATATGTTTCAAAGTAAGGCGAGGGGTAAGGGTTCGTTCGCAAAACGCCGTTACTTAAAACGGTCGTTTCTCCTAAACCGTATATCGGATTCAAACAAACCACATATCAAAACGAAGCTCGTAACATGAACTATATAATCATGGCAATGGTCAAAACCTAGCAGGGAGTTCTCGGGTCCTAATGTTAAGAACAAAACAGCCTAAAGTAAATCGGACATTACGACGGCTATGTTTACGCGATTTCCCAAAATTTTACCTAACCAATTCAACACCAAACTATCACCAATCAATCCCAATACAACCATATGACAATATCACTCATTAACCACTTTAAACCATTTAAACCAAGCCTCAATCATACCATGAATTATCAAGAACAACTAGTGCTACTTTTTAACTCCAAAATCAACAAAAGCACTTAACCACTAAGATCTCAACATGACAAAACAACTACTACACTTAATCTCTCATTCCATCATCATAATCATTTATACCAAACAACTAAATGCTAAGATAATGAAGAGTTATACCTTCCTTGAAGCTTTTAATCAATGAAAGATCCTTGGAATGCCCATGGAAGCCTTGATCTATGCTTAAGCTACCTTGAACTTTCAAAAAACATCAAGAAAACCAAAGTTATTTCTTGAAGGTTACTATTCACCATCTTCTTCCTTGATTTATTGGAAGAGATTGTGAAGGAATTAGAAGCTTACACTTATGAGACATCCATATCTATGTACAAGGAACCTTAGATAATTACCTCATGATTTAACAATGCTTGGATCTTGGATTTTGATTTTTTCCTCCTTGAAAATGAAGAGAAAGCCGAGAGCAAGATGAAGAAAATGAAATGATCTTTGTGTTTTGGGTGAAATGATTGTTGGTTGGTTGTTTTTTTATTAGAGTTTGGTTAATTACCTTATTAACCTTTGAACTTTGTGTGGTTTTAAATCAACCACATCTCCTTCCCCTTATGTCATGCTTATGTCACCTTGTGAAGTCATCATCCCTTACTTGCCCTCTTCTTATTGGTTGGATGACCTCATCATCCCTAACCTCCTTGATTAACTTCCTAATTGTTTGCCTAATGACCGCTGATCTGTTATAC
Organism: Apium graveolens; assembly: GCF_009905375.1. NCBI lineage: Eukaryota > Viridiplantae > Streptophyta > Magnoliopsida > Apiales > Apiaceae > Apium > Apium graveolens. The sequence goes on along the minus strand of NC_133654.1, from coordinate 238,839,796 downwards.
GGTTCGCTTAACTTTCGTTCTCATTTCTCGTTTGAGGGATCATACCTGGGATCTTATTACTTGGGTTTCCTTAACCTTTCTCAATACATTATATTCCTTTTTATGATCCTCTAATAAAATCCTTGAATTTAAATCATTTTTATCCTGTTACCTTATACTCAATTATTTTGATATCTGGTGGATTTTCGGGAAAAATCAAAAGGTTCAAATTTGGATTCTGACGATCTTTACATACACTTATATACCATATAGAGTACTAATAAAATCTCAGAATATCCATAACAGAACCCCTACATAGTGTGGCATGAAAAGTTTTCTCATTCAGCATAATCTGCAAAATCACTATTCATAAGGGTTTCAAAAATTTCCAAAAATTGGGGTTATTACAGTCTCCCCTCCTTTAAAAGGATTCCATCCCGGAATCAGATAGAAAATGAATAGGGATACTCTCTTAGCATTGCACTTTCTAACTCTCGAGTAAATTTTCCCACATTGTGGTCCTACCACCAAACTCTGCCTAGTTTGATAACCCTTCTCCTAAGCACTTGTTCCTTTTCACTCTATAACCCTTCCTGGTTGCTCCATATAGGTTACGTCGGGTTGCATGTCTATGCGCTCATATGCCCCTATTTATCTGACATTCGAATTACACTTCCTTAACATTGATACGTGGAACACGTTATGAACTTGCTACATGTTCAGAGGTAGGGCTAGCTCATATGCTAACTTCCCAATATGTTTTAGTATATCCAAGGGTCCGACAAATTGTGGACTTAGCTTTCCTTTCTTTCCGAATCTCATCAATCCTTTTCAAGGGTTTCCAAGGGGATACCTTTAAAAATGTTAGGTCCCCTACTTCCTATTCTTTGTCCTTTCGTGTCAAATCAACATACTTCTTATGTCCATCTTGGGCTACTACCAGTCGTCCTCTGATTAGATCTATTATATCCTTGGTCCTTTGGACTACTGCGGGTCCGAGCATCTTGCGCTCTACAACTTCATCCTAACATAAGGGAGATCGACATTGTCTTCCCTCAAGGATCTCATAAGGCGATATCTCGATACCTGACATACAATCTATTGTCGTGAGAAAACTCAATCCGCGTTATGTGATCATTTCAAATTCTTTCAAGTCTATTGCACAGACTCTCATCATAGCTTCTAGCATTATAGCTTTTGCTTCTCAATACTCATTCTTTTCTAATTCGTAAATGCTACTGCCTTCAGTTCCTAATATTATACTGGTTATACTTTTGCTCGTTAGCGTTCTATAACCTTTTAATAACCACATCAACCTTAGTATCACGAACGTGTTAGATTCAGAATACCACCATACTTGGTACCACTTCATCTCTAGCTGCCTCCATCTTCAAAAGCTTGGTCCTTCATATAGAAGTAAAAGAATTTATTGAGAGATCACTATGATCATGAACACTTGTTATATTGCATAGTTAGTACAGAAGGTGGCCAGCCTTTAGTACTTGACAAGCAATTAAACAACATGTGGTATCCTACTAGGCTTCTATCACACAGATAGATAGTCATTCGGCAATACCTCCCCTTCTGGAAGGGTTGTTCTTCTCAGCTTACATGAAATGAAAAGAAGAGAAAAGAACGAACTGAAGAGAATTGTATATTCATAAAAATTTTATTGCCATAAAATATCTGGCTTGGAATCTACCTCTGAACTATAGAGGTTTGTCATAGGAGAACAAAACATATACGTATATATATCAACATCAAGTATTATAGCATCGTATATTTCACGTGTCTGAATATTTACTATTCCGTCCATCATTCTATGGACCCATGCTCTTGCTCGAGCTTATAAACAATCACCTTTGAAACTCCCTCGACATCGAAAATCGAATCTGGGATTTCATTCTAGACGTCATCGTTACTAGAATTCTATGCTTGCACCGCAACCTTCCTCGTATAGTAATACGACTCTCTATTCATAAGAAGGAATAAGTATATCATAGGTAAATAATCGACTTAATTAGTCTATCAATGATAACTTATACACTACCACGACCCGATTAGTGGTACTCAATCTCAACATCCACTCCAATACAACTCTCACGGTTGTAATTAGCTCATTACTTGCAGAATCATTGCTGCATTACTATGGTCCACCACTGACCTACTGTCGTCATTCACTTTCCATGAAATCTTAATATCTAACCATACGGAGTCCATACATGTCGTATAGAATACTTTTAAGGAGTTAACATAATCACTAATCATAATTCATGAAGAACACTCCAAACTCTGACGTACTTTCATGACCTAAAGTAGATAAAATTGCAGAAGAGTTTCAATCAAAGCAACGATAGTAGGTTAATACCATTCTTAATCGTATGCCTTAAATAGAAGACTTAACTCAAGGGTTCGTCTAGTCCTTTTTGAAAAATAGTCCTGGCTTATCTCAAGATAGTATCTTCTGAGATAGATAGCCCGCTCATGGCGATTACACGAATTAAACCTTTACCAACTACTATTACGGTTGGGTATTGCACAGTCATCAGAAGGAATGTCAATCTTCCAAACCATAATACAACCTTCAGCTTTAACCATCATCACTGTATTCCTTTGGCACAAGCGCATATAATTATCCTCTTACCTTTAAAGTGTCGGCCACCTCTTTGGCCTTTCCTGATAGTTAAATTTCCTTACAGTCAATGTCATTTTAACCACCTCCAAATAAATTTTCTACCTCATTTCAATCACAGCTTATGTGAAGATGCTTTCCTTCAAATCTGATGAGTAAAAAAAATATCACCATTTTTCCATAGTTATTGCCTCAGTTTTTAGAGGTTAATCACTGTCACGACTGACTCTCAATCATACTTAGAACATCTTTTATCTTAAGTCCTAATTGCCCTGAACAATATCGACCATTACTGGTTTGATCCATACTTTCTCGTGGTTTAACACGCGCCCCACTTGGCATCATTATAATTACGTCACATTTCCTTTATCAACATTTCTATTCTTGAGAATTTTGAATATTACCTTTCTCCTTGTAAAACCTCTAAGGTTATCCTTGAATCGTTCCTCCTGTATTCCCTAGATACAGGGCATATCAAGATACCATTTATTAATACCAGAATCATTGTCTATATACTTCTGGAAAAAAAAATTCTCCACTGATTCTTAAAGGTTTTTATTACCTTAATCCTTTGCAATTCATACTGTCAAAACTCATACTATCCATATTAAGGGTGAAATGTCAACCTTTATGCATTCCCCTAGGATTCATTTTAAGTTACCGATGTTCTATCCTTCATTCCACCTTTAAAAAGGTACATGCATCCTTTCATGGATAAATCAAGTCATATATCCCTGATAAGGGTGTCTTATTCAATCATTCCCACCTCGATAGTATATGCCTATTTTCACAATAACATCTGTATTCAAAATGAGGTCAATCAAAATGGCCTCCAAAAGATAACAACAGTTATCCGCTTTTCTTTCCTAATTTGGTAATGATAACATGGATGTTCTGGAAGATATTGGTCGTGTTCAACGTGAACATCTTCTTAATAAATCCTCATTTTCTTTTGTTTTTTTTTCTCAACAGTCATCTCAACGTTGGGATGTCTTTCATACCTGGCGTCTCCCTTTCTGGGTATCAAGCCACCAGTCTTACACTTCACATTCTTGAAGGTCACTTCCTTCCTCCAATTCTCCTAATTTTCTTACTTCCTTGTCTCCTCAGTCTATCCGCGTCTCATTATTTATCCTTCGAACTATCTCAAGGTTTCCTCGAATCCTCCCAACTTACAGGGGATAAAATATATGTATCTCTTATGCCTTCAACCATCAATTTTTAACTCATGGTGAATCACCCTCATCCTGACGATTATATACTTTTCTATTTCTATTATTATGATTCTTTAGGGTTTCCTCATACCCAACTCCCTTATCATTCCTCAAACTCTATTGCCTTAATATTCCTTTCCACTTCAATTTCTTTTTATTTTCCTTTCTCTTATAATTATTTCATGAACCAACACAACATAAGCATTGATTTTATACATCCCGTCATTCTGGAATCTTGATAACTTTTACAACTTAGATTCATAATTCATCATACTCGTCTGCCTTTGTTCTGGCTCTAAAGCTTTTACACTATTTCCATAACCTTGGGAAGTACTTTCCTGAAAACAATTGAATGAACTTAAATCAGTTTATTATAATCTCTTGCTCCGTGCCTTCCTTGGCCTTTCACCAGCGGGTGGCCTCTCTCTTAGGAGGGTAAGTGACAAAACAGTCTTTTGTGATTCGTCAATCATTTAGAATCTCAAATGATTCCTATATTTCCTTTATCCAGGCTCTTGCCTCGACTGGGTCAACCTGTTCCTTGGAACTCTGAGAGCTTAGCGATTTAAAGGTCATGAAAGAATTTCCTACCGCATTGTTTCCTCAAGGTGGTGGTTGGGGATAATAGTTTA